>NW_015645540.1:133269-198293 GCF_001515625.1 Sinocyclocheilus rhinocerous
AAAATGAAAGTGAAAGATACGTGGCCAAGAATGGCGACCCATACTAGGAATTAGTGCTCTGCATTTAACCCATCCTAAGTGCACACACACAGCAGTGAACACACACACACTGTGAACACATACCCGGAGCAGTGGGCAGCCATTTATGCTGCGGCACCCGGGGAGCAGTTGGAGGTTCGGTGCCTTGCTCAAGGGCACCTCAGTCGTAGTATTGAAGGTGGAAGAGAGCGCTGTACATTCACTCCACCCACCTACAATTCCTGCCAGACCTGAGACTCGAACTCGCAACCTTTGGGCCACGATATGACCCCTTTGAACACAACAATGATAGCATTAGCCAATTAAATAGTACTTTAGCTAACATTTGGCAACTGCTATTTCACATCTTCGCTATTCATCTGCAATTTTGTGTTTCCTATATTATTACAAACAAGTACTGTCACCTCATCTCTGTTCTATAACATTAGCATGAGCGCTAACACTGTGGGTTTGCAAACTGCTACAGCTGTATGACATTTCAACAGATTTCTTGGAAAAAGTTGTGAATTTAATACCATGGTACTATGATATGCCATGATACTGTATTCATATACCATAGTATTTATTCTTCAAGGTGCTTTAAAGAATACCACGGTTTTGCAATTATGGTAATGTCCAAAATATGGTAACGGCACTTTTAAGTTACTAAGAAGCACTGTCTGTCCTATAACGTTAGCATGGGTGCTAACAGTTGTGGTTCACATTAGCCAAAATGCTTACAGTGTGTTTTCAACAGATTTTCTTGGAAAAAGTTGTGAATTTAATACCATTCATACCATTATACTGCATTCATATATTATGGTATTTCCTTCAAGGTGCTTTATTTATAGAATACAGTAGTGCTACAGTCATGGGACCAAAATATGGTAAAGCCATGTGTTTGTAAGCGTACTGGAATACTGTAAGGAAATAAATGTTAATGAAATACAGCCAAACCCAGGTCTCCACAGAAGTGTGTCCGAGTACCTGGAGTGGGCAAAGAAAGTCTTTCACTGTGGACCGCTCACCCAAAATTGGACTAAAGAATTTTAATGGACTCTGGCAAATGGAAGCTAATTGGAGTGAAGTCGAGGTAAGGATAGGTGGAGGGAAACAAATGGACTGTAGAAAGAGTCATGTTTCAGAGAGGCATGCTGAGAAGGATAGACACTATAGCAATTAAATGGAAACCAAACTTTAAGAGAGCCAAAGGGAAAGAGCGTATGAGAAACAGTGGAATTTGAAGTCCAAGCAGAGGGAACTGAATTCCTGCAGTAAATTACTGGTGGGGAATAAAGACAATGCAAGAAACGTCAGTCAGAGTTAGAGTTAGAGATTTACAATAAATCAAACTAAGTCCTGTGCTGTTCTAGTATTTTTAAGCGTGTGATATATAATCATCTTACAGTGCTGTCATACAGTACCTGAGCTGTTTGTTTTGGGGAAGTTTTTTTGTTGGTTAAACAGAGGTTATGTTTTTAGAAATCTACAATATTGTATCAGGCACAACATGATTAAGCAACAAGTTGATACCAATATTTAAATATTTTTATCTACAAGCAGCAAATCAGTATATTAAAATTATTTCTGAAGGATCATGTGACACGGAAGATTATTGCACCAAAAAAATAAAAAATAAAATAAATAAAAATAAATAAAAAAGTTTACAATCACAGGAATAAAATACTTTTATTTTTAATTTAAAATATAATAAAACAGAAAGCTGACATATTAAATTGAGATAACATTTAATTTATTATTATTTTTTTTACATTCCTTATATATTATTCTGTGTTTTTGTCCAGCCGTGCAAAGATGTTTTGTTGGTTCATTCTATGTAGTCCCATCCACAGTGAAATCTTGTTATACTGACGCTTGCAATTAAACTTCAAATTGCAAAGTAAACTTCAAATATGTTCTGATTGTCTGTCACATTGTGCCGGATTTGTGCTTTTAGTGAGGACATAAAAATGACTTAAGCTGCATTGCACGGTTTGGACAGTATTCTTTGGATGAATAATTTTTCCTGGTTGCAGGGGACACATGAGACAGAAGGGCTCTCCAGGGCTGTTGAGAGGTATTTTTAGAGGCGGGTCTTATCTGAACTCCCGGAGGCCTGAAACTCAGTACTTCACCTTGCCAGGTCAGGTGCTGAAAAGGGAATCTATGGGCATCATGGGAACCAACCGAGCGGTGGAGCCAAAGGGGTCAAGGGGTGAGATCACAGTGCAGCTGGGCGGCCTGTTGACAGTCAGACAAGACCAAGACCACCAACAAGTCTAATTTCACTGGTACCTTTCCTGCTGTCACACACACTTACACAAAAAAAGAAAAAGAAAAACATGAACACACACCTTCATCATCTCAAAAAATGACTCTTCCTTGCTGTAAACCAAATAAACTCATCTAAACTTTGATGTATTCTCATCAAAAACACACACATATGCTCTCAATTTCACCCTAGATAAATGTATCACAGGCCTTTCTGAAGCTCACAGTAATACCCAAAATAATTTGCTTGTTTATCAGTAAGCATGCCAGCACAATTACCGCACTAATTACTGCAGTCAGTGCGTAAAATATTACCAAGTGTGAGGCGATGCCTCCTCTCACGCTGTAATATTCATTCCATAATCATGTTATTACTGTAAACATGGCTCACTTTACGACAGCAGTAATTAAAAACGGCTCTGATCGCACGTATCAGTGGCAGCTTAGTGCTGCCGTACTGTCAGTAATTAACACTGCCACCCCATCTCTCCCTTTCTTAATGAAATCGCTCAGACAGATCATAGATTTCTCATTCATCTCAGCAGACCAGGCACGGGCAGCTCACCTCCACTGCTACTGAACCGTGTTAAAACTAAGTAAAATAGGGGGAAGAAAACTCTCTCTCTTTCTGCTTCCCTGTTTTTCTACAACAGTGAAATCGATAATTTAAGCTGTTAAAACTGAAGCTGCGATTTCACCTGTAAGCTGTGTTAGTGCTGCGATCAGCTTGCTCTGGTAAAAGAGCACGTAAAAAAAAACATGTAATGATAGAATGATATACGAAAGGTTTGCACAGAGTAGCTATTGTAATTTCTGGCAAATTAAAGCAGTGACTTGGAAGGCCGAGGCTTTGCCATGTTCCAAGCGCTGCTTTAAAAATCAATATGCCAAGAGGAACAGATGGGAGAAGGCATTGTGGACGGAATTCTTTACGCGATATTTACATATCTAACTAGGCAACTGACGCTCCAAGATCCAGTCAACTGCTGTCTCAAGACCTCAAGCCTCACGTCTGATGATTTATTAGGCTTCTGGCACTGGTGAAACTCACTACCTGACTGTCTTCTGCCCTTCTCTGTGGGTGTGTGTGGCAGGTGCACATGTGTGTGTGTGTGTGTGTGTGTGTGTCAGTTTGATTCTTGCCATGTGTATCTGTATGTGTGTGTGTGTGCGAATTTGTGTTCATTTCCTTATGTCTGTGTTTGCTTGTCTGGGATCCTATGTGTTAGTGCATATGTCTGTGTATGTTTGAAGGTTTTTTGTTTGTTTGTTTTTAGGTGTGGTTCTATCATGCATTCATTTTTGTATTTTTGCATGGACACTGAAACATACTATATCAATGTATTTTTTGAATAAGAATAAAAGTAATAGTCAAGTTAATAAATTAAATAATTAATAATTACATTTATTATTATTATTTAATTTATTAATTATTAATTAATAAAAACAACAGCAATTCTTATTATTAATATAATTACTAGAAACTAATAATAACAACAATAACAGTTAATAATAATAGTAATATTAATATTTAAAATTACATTCATAAATTAATTAATAATTATTATTTATTACAACAACAATAATAATATTAATAATAATAAGCATTATTATTAATAATATTATTAATATTATTATTAAATGTAAACTCGTTATATTGAGTATGAACAACTTTATAGGCGTACAAATTTTGATGTATCCTCTGAGGGTCATAAAATATTGAATTCAGAGAATAATAGGTTGGATTTATCTTTTTCATAATAAATTAGACTAATTGAGTATGCTTAACATTATCACATTTATTTAACACAGTTAATACATTTACCTAATTTGACATTATGACATTTCATTCTGTTTGGTGTAATTTTTAAAGTCTAGCTGGAACAATTCTGACAGGACACACACATCGGTAAATGAGTAAAACAGCTTAATGAGTGCAATAAGTTAATGTCACAGGGTTTCACTTATATTTCATAGTTGTTGTGGTTTTATTATAATTAATTTAGTCCATACAAAGAGAATAAGTGACTTGACTTTTATTACTCCCATCTGGATTTCATTTATGCAAAATGTTTTTTAAAAGGGTCTTTCTCAGTTTCTTTCAGTGCTAAATCAGTGTCCTGCTATATTGTGTCTTAGTGACTTGCTGAACATGTTCTGGGCACTTATTAAAGATGTATAAAGTTGTATATATATCAAAGCAGTAACCGTGGTGTTCTCAATATGTTGATATTGTACGTTTTGGTAAAAAAAAAAAAAAAAGTCAGTTGTTGTTTTTCAATGACAGAGCAGAGAGAAAAATTAGATGCAGTATGTGTAAAAGTTGCATACAAATACTGTGAATACTAATGAAATAGTGCTTGTAATTGAGTATATTTGTCTAAACATGACTTTATGATGGGACTGAAATTGGCACAGCAGCCTGTTTGAAACAACAAAATGTCTCGCTGTCTTCCTGCCTCTCTGCCAGCACCTGCTGCCGCTGTGAGGCTCTGTTTGTATGTCAAACTTTACCTCTCAGTGCCACTGAGTGTGGAGCCGTCTCTCAGACAAATGGCAGAGGACATTTAAACAAAGCAACATAAGGCTGCACTGAAATAATTCAAGGTTAGAGTTACAAACAGTCATGGCAGTTAGCATAGTCATATGACAAAAGGCAGAGTGCAGTCTTGCATGACAGATCAGATGTCTCAGTCTTTGAGCAATGGTATACATAAGTCACAGAGGTAGAGGTTATGGAGCTTTCTAGAGTATTAGAATATTGTAATGTGTTTTACAGTCACGGATGACTCTCTCTTTCCCTTTCGTTCTTCATTCATCCTGAGTTTTTGCTCCGTACAGTCGTGGCAGCTGCCTGGTGTGATGGGACCTACAGTGATGCCTTCACCATTCTAATGACTCTACTTATTTTTGAAATGCTGTAGGACACCCTGCACCATTACACAGTCTATCCGTCTTCACCAAACAGCCACTCCGCCACATCTGAAGCCTGCTTTACTGCTGCGGGGTTGTGGCTGGCACTAGGCTGTTATTTAAAACTCTTAAGAGAAAAAGAATTAGCAAATAGAAACCATGTTACAGCAAACCTTGAGGCCGTGTGGCACTGAGTCCGCACCACTGTGGGATGTTTGCCAATGGAGGTCTGGGAAAAATAAAGAGCCACAGTGTGCAACTGTTTCCTTCGTTTTAAAGGTGGTCACACTTCAGGATTGGTGATTTCTGTAGTATATTTGCGCCTATGGGGTTTGAAAACTCTATAGTGCTTTGAATTAGTGATAGATTGGGTTAAATCTGGTCATTTTGAGATGATCAAATCAGCAGAAAAACACATTCACTTGGCTGATTATCAGTTATACTGTTGACAGCTTTGTCAATAGATAGTAAACAATTTTGTTTTTAATTTTTTTTTTACATTTCTTTATTAATCAGTTTATTTATTCACTTTATGTATGCATTCATTATTTCTTTATTAATTAATTAAATAATTTGTTCATTTTATTAGACTGTTTGTGAATTGAGTATATATACAATAAGTTTTAAACAGCATATTTTTTATTCATTTTATCAAGTTTGTGTACATCTCATTTGCTATTGAAATGTATTATGTGTGCATTGCAGGATTTTGGACAAGTCATAATTTAATTAAGATTCATAATTTCAATTCAAATTCAAATCCTGAATTTGAATTAAGGCAGATACAGAATTGCAATTTGAAATTTAATATAAGAAAATATCATTAAAACGAGTTCAAATTATTATTATTATTTTTTTTGTAACAAAAGCAGTTTGTCAAGTTTGAATTTTGGCTTGACAGACTTTTTTTTAAGTTTTGAGGGAGATACATTGAAGGATAGTGGATGGGTAGCTAGATGCTGTAGAAACGCTGTAGAAATGTGTATTTAGTTTATATATTTCATTAGATTTAATTAACTTTTGACAAGAGTGGAAGAACATTTAATTGCGTAGTATGCATTAGCTGTTAAAGGGGTAATGCACTGAAAAATGTAAATTGTGCCATAATTTACTAACCCTCAAGTTGATCCAAACCTGTGTAAGTTTCTTTCTTCTGTTGAGCACAGAAGAAGATATTTTAAATAATGTTGGTAACCAAACCGTTGCTGGTAGTCACTGATCTCCATAGTATAGAGGGGAAAAAAATACTATGGAAGTTAATGGCTACCGTCAACTGTTAACATTCTTCAAAATATCTTCTTTTGTGCTCATCAGAGAAAAGAAATTCATACAGGTTTGGGACAACATGAAGGTGAGTAAGTGATGACAGAATACATTTCTGCTTCTGCTTTCTAGATACTGATATCGACCACTACTTTGAACCCAGGGAAATTAAGTGGATATGTGGGACATGCTCTTCTAGTCAAATTCAACAAATAGCAGTAGAGACTCTACATGTCATTTACTGTGCAAGTAACATTTACATAAAAACTGTCCAAACTCTATTCGAGTGTCTGATACATTGATTGTTGGGTATCTGATGCTGTAGTTGGGAAAACATCAGGGACTCTCCGCTGCCGCTGATTAGGAGCTCTTATGCTATCCATTGATTTCTCCTCTACCCGGGGATGAGCGCTTGAGAACACAGAGCAGGGCTGATAGCTTTGTGTTTGATTTGCAGAGTCTGGAATCCATTCACCATTCGATGAGGAACAGGACTCTATCTCCAGCAAAAAGGTATTTGGGAAAATCATGTATAGAGACAGAGAAAGAGAGACCATGAGTCATTCCTCATCGAGCCCGGGCTCATGAAAATGCGTATAAATAGTACGCCAAATAAAAACGAAAACTTGTGGTATTGATACGCAAAAATGGACTTTGGCGTGCATATGATACGCATGTGTTTGGCGTGCATATAATACGCAGTTTTCGCGTGCATATGATACGAAATTTGTTGGCGTGCATATGATACGCAGTTTTCGCGTACATATGATACGCATCTACCACCCAACCCTATACCTACCCATCGCGTAGCATATACACGCCAAAGTCCATTTTAGCGTATCAATTCCACAAGTTTTCGTTTTTATTTGGCATACTATTTATACGCACTTTCATGAGATCGGGTTGCCTCATCTTTATCAGAAGGAGAGAGAGGATTTTATGCAAAAAAACCTCAGCAAGGTCTTTTTGGATTTACTGAAAGACAGGCACGTTCTAACAAAAAAACTTCTCTCCTCATTTGGTTCCTCTGAAAAGTTATAGAAACATCTAGTAAGCGTACATCTTTATTGAAGATGGAAAACCAATCAATCTCCTATTTTATTGGACTCGGTCACATCTCAATCAAGCTGAGGGTGAAATAACCACCTGTGCTGTATTTTAAAGTTTTAAACAGAATACAGAAAAAAAAACTGAACAGCCCAAAGCTCTCCTTCAGTTCCTTTGTTTCTCAATCACAAACACCCACACGCTTCTTCAGACTGCTGAGGCCATCCTTTTAATTTGGCCTGCCTCTACTACATTTTAACCAATCCATCACATGTTCAATGTTTGCATGTCCACAGGATGTACGCATTAGAGCGGAGTTCCATCGGATATGAGTGTACATTGTTTGGAAGGTTCTGAGAGAGGCCAGAACAAGGGGTGTACAGAAAGTAGAAGAGCGTTGTCTTGCTCGAAGTTGGCAATTACAGACCGCACTGTGTCCCTTGGGGGTCCCGGGTGCACTCTGTCTGGAGGCCTGTGTTAGCGTTGCACAATACAGATGTGTGGGCAGATGCCATCTGGGGCTCGGAGAACAAAACCGAGTGTGGGGGCGCCGTTCAGGGAATTCAGTCAGGAGACCCGAGAATCCAGAAAGAGAATGGAAAATGATCTGATGGTAATCAATCAAAAAAACTGTGACACAAATGACCAAACACAACAGCCCAGAGCAAAGCCTCGCACAAACACACCCCTGCCTGTGGCGACTCCCCGCCCACCGGCCATAATGCGATCAATAGGCCTTCACCGATATGAGCAGAAGCGATTGGCCGAGACCGCTAAAAGTGAACCGCCTCCTCCTCGGCTAATTGCACCTTTATGATTGCGCAGTCTTTCGTGCAGATCGAGAAAATAAAACGCCATTCTCTTCGTCAAACTGAGTGACAATCAATGTTGGGCGCCCATCTCAGAACGCCAGATGCTCCTCCCGACTTCATTATGCTGGCCGAGATGGTTTCGCCGGAGCAACGGCGTCGCCACAAAGCGTTTCGATCGTGGCCCTAGAGACAAAGTCACGGACGTCACCTGCTCCTCAGCCTAATGCTATTAAAAACGAGAGATCCCAGAGAGGCCCCAAATGTATATGGAAAAGAACAAAAACTTAGCTTCTCTGGCCTATACATAAACAGGAAACGCTAGCTGTGGTCAGACGGATCTTGAATGTTAAAGTCTGAGAAGGCGGCGGAACATGTTTCAAGTCTTCATCCAATCCACTGAGACCAACTTTAAACCAACAGCTGAAGACACATTCTTTACTGTGAGCACTTGATTACAACATTTTTTACCATCTGGCACTTTCTATGATAAGGGTACAAAATGTTGCGTGAAACTGAAAAGTTTACTTTTTTCTCAACAAATGTTAAGTGAAGGAGGTTCCTTCAGAAAATATTGATCATTAACCTGTAAATTTTGTTTTAGAAACATTTAGTAAGCTCCCACCTTCTATCAGAGACTACAAAGCAATCAATCTCAAATTCATACAATAAACATGAAATAAAAATAAAAATAAACTGAACAAATTGTTAAATAAAACCTACACCAGAATGGTTAAGTGGGCTGTAAATGTAGCCTAAATTGAGGTTTTGAGGTTAATGTTAAGCTATATAACAATATCAATCAAACCGATCTGTTAGGTATAATGAGAAAAATACATGGAATGTGTCTTTAATGCTTTCAGAAAGTCATGTGACGCCAAAGTGTGCCTGTTTTTTCCACATTTTGTAAGTCATTGTGGATATATCATGCAAGGGTTATTTTTATTTAAGCAAAACACTCTATCTAGCTTTATTGCAGCCATCAACATTTATCTTTAGTGACACAACAATGAAGTGCTGCTACAACTGTTAATGTTCAAGTATAAACATGCCTTGTCTCTTACAGATCCATCAGCCTCGAGGGCGGTACCCAATAACTTAAGTCAGTTACTCTCCCTTGCAGCCCATCGATATGCAAACACCCTGTTGTCAAAGTTGTCAGCACACAGCGAGCCCCGCTCCCCGTTACAGGATGTGGATTGGCTCATCAGGTGGGCGCATGCAGTAAGTCAGTGGAAAGCGTGAAGCGAAATCGGTGCATCTGCTGCTATTGATGGAATCCAACGATGGAAAAGACGCGTTTGGTGCGCAACCTGGTTGTGGGCGTCGTGAAACGATTGATTGACAGGGGCAGGAGAGTAGGCGTCCAGTTGATAAAGGCATAAAGGGTCTCACCCTAACATTTAATAACTTTTAGGCTTTGCAGCAACACATACTGAATAGCGACGACCGATTTGCGAATGAATCCTTCTTTTAAAGTTGAGTGATCCGGTTCACAAAACCAGTCTGAACAATTCCTTCACGAATCTAAGTCAGTCGGCCCAAGCGGTTCTCTTTCGGCAATATGTGTTTATTTGAATTTATGTAATGTGCTACGCCAGTATATCAATGACGCCATTGTGCCGAGACGTAAAATAACTGCTGAATCTTTTTAATTAAAACCCTATTGAAATTGTTTGAAAGAACCGATTTACAAAAATGACTTTTATCTCTGCTGAAACTGTAGCACTAAGCACTGCAGTTTAAATCTGGATGCAAACTAAAAGTGGTCAGATTTACGTTTTTTCCCCATTCTCTTATATTTTATGATTAATGTTTGAATAATAATTATTGGAGTAGCCTAGTCCGTTTCCCCTGAATAAATTGTCTGTTAGTAATGTAATAGAAGTAGGCTAAGCTTATTTATCCACGACCTATCAAGTTTAGAAACTTGCCTTTTGATTGAGTGTTGTGGATAGGAGATAAATTGCAAACACTAGACGGCGCACTAGCTCTTCCCACTATATGGCTGTTTAGCTTAACTTTAATGAGTTGCACGCTCCATACAGACTTATGTATGACGTAGGCTATACAGCTATAATAATTATGATCAGGGTATTTGTAAATACATTATGGACCATGTTCTGTATGTAAAAGGAGCATTTTAACAACAGCCGCTCTTTATTTCTCTTTAGCGCGTTCTCTTTCAGACGCGCACTCTATCTCTCTCACACGCGGTTTTTATGATACGCAAAAGACTGAAAGAAGAAATACTTTTTTATACTTATACAATTCTTCATTTATCATATAGGCTACCTGAAAAATGGGCTGGCTATTTACCCGAATGGTGTCTCGCTGTGACAGGCACGTCAGGCAGTAAAGATCCGCCCCTCGGCGGTGTTCAGTTGCGCTCTGTGCATCACTCTCAAACGCTAATTCCACCGGGACAGACGCAACTTCGGTCCGTGCGCGGAGCGGAGGAGACGCACACGAAATGACACCAATGGCTGCACTTGTGTTCACAGCGACTTTTGCGCTAATAATCTGGATACCGACTTTCGCATTAACCGCACGGGTCTACCCTCCTAATGAAGGTAAGGACCAAACCAAGGGAAAATCTCTAGGCTACAAGAGTTATTTTTGTTGTTGTTGTTTGGGTTACGACATGGGATGGTAGAGTGGCACAGTGTATGACTGCCATCTGTTTTTTTTTTTTTTTTTTGAGACTTTATCCCGTCAGCGAAAAGGAATTATAACATTTTCCTCCGAAAGTCCCTTTGGGGATCTCCAAGTGTCTGTGGCTCCCAAATCCGCAGATCTAATGGAAGACTGAGCGTTTTTTCATCAAACGAAGTTAAACTCGGACTGGGAGTAAACACTCTGGTTCAACCGATTTTTAATTTTACTGGAACCTATTTTTTGCACATATCTTTATTTATTGATTCATATTTCATGAAATGCGCATGGATGACCAGAAAGGAAAATATAAGTAGTTCACGACTTTATTATTTCCTTGGAGTGTTTTCACTAGCGAAATGCACGAAATTCAGAGACGCGCACGAGACAGATACAAGCATTGCAGTATAATGTAGATTTATAGTCTCAATCAAATTATCGTAAATGTCGCATTTCCCTGCACGCTTTTAATTTTAATAAATATATTATGGCTTTGATGTGGTATTAAATCTCAAATTTCATATATATTTATAAATGTATGTGTGTGTGTATATATATATATATATATATACACACACACACACATCTATACACATACATTTATTGTGTCTGCTCATTTTAAATTCTGAAACCCTTACAAATAATAATAATAATAATTTTATATATTCTTTGCACGTTCATTCCACTGATTATTTTCCTCTCTCAGAGGACCTAATTTTGCTTGGACAATAGCCAACTTAGAATACTGATTAAAGCAATACATAATCATGCTGCAATCAAATTTGATAAAATACATATTTTGGCCAAATATTCACTTGTATTATTTAACCATATCCAATAAGTAGCCTTATAATCCTAAATCAGTTTACATCAAGCAAATGGAGAGTGTAATAACTTTGTGCAGTTGGGAACAAAAGCGTAGCAACAGAAACAAGTTGTGACTTAAGAAGTAGTTTGATCTAGTCATAAGGAGGTTGATGATCCATCTTCAGTAACTCACAGCATTTTGTCTTTCGGCAGTGACGCTGCTGGACTCGAGAACTGTGCAAGGAGAATTGAAATGGGTTGCGAGTCCGACGGAAGGAGGGGTGAGTTTACAGAGGATAGACAATGTTGCTTTTACATTTGTATTTGTGTGGAAAAATCTCTATCGGCAACTCTTGAAGATGTTTATTGTCTTGAAAATTATATTTGCACATGAAAAAGCAGACTAGAGAAATGAAAGAACCTTTTCTGAGCACAGCAGAATTGCTGTTTCACACTAAGAAGGTACAGGATCTAACCAAGGCCTCATGTTGTGCCAAAGCCCCACTACAAAAAAAGGAAAACAGCTTAAGAGGCATCACACTGTATGCAATCAGTATTTTCTGCATTAGTGCATAGATGAAGCACAGAAGACTAATGAGACCTATACAAACATCCATAATTATAAATCCTGACAGATGAAATTTGTTCTTATAATTTGATGTTTCATAGACTGAGAAATGACTTGAGTTTAAGTGCTTGTGCTCAGGGTAATTCATTTAGAAATTTTATGCTTCGTAATTATAAGAACAAGTGCTATTTACCTCAAGTTAATTATACACACATTATATGATTTATATAAAAAGTTTTGTTTAAATTTTTAACCACACTTGACACTAATATTCATACTTGATTATAATTATTATGCAACTATATCAATTAAATGTGTTAAAGTAGCACAAGCACCTTGTATTTAGTCCCTATTATTGTTACTGTTATTGTGATTAATTATATTATGAATTAGGTGAAAAAATGGATGTTGTAACCAACATTATTAAAAATATTTGTCTATTAACAATTAACCTTGCACACCTGAAGGTAATAGATAGGTGCGTAGGGAAACATACCAAACCAAGGCCAAATACAAAAAAAACTCAACACTATCGATACTTGCACATATATATTTACGTTTCGGTCCCATGACCTTCATCAGGCATACCAAAATTGTTAATGCACAACCTCATTTAAAAACAACAAGTGACCAATCACTGCAATGATACATATGATATATTTTTGTATACCTGATGGAGGTCATGGGACCGAAACGTTGTTCTCTACGTACTACTTTGGTTGGTTTCAGGTTTAATGGTGAACTTGGAATTTGAAGAAATGTGCTCCCCCACCCTCTGCTGCTTTATCTCAACAACCCATTTGATTGACAGGGTCCCGACAGAGCCCCCCTGTGCAAGGAGAATTGAAATGGGTTGCGAGTCCGACGGAAGGAGGGGTGAGTTTACAGAGGATAGACAATGTTGCTTTTACATTTGTATTTGTGTGGAAAAATCTCTATCGGCAACTCTTGAAGATGTTTATTGTCTTGAAAATTATATTTGCACATGAAAAAGCAGACTAGAGAAATGAAAGAACCTTTTCTGAGCACAGCAGAATTGCTGTTTCACACTAAGAAGGTACAGGATCTAACCAAGGCCTCATGTTGTGCCAAAGCCCCACTACAAAAAAAGGAAAACAGCTTAAGAGGCATCACACTGTATGCAATCAGTATTTTCTGCATTAGTGCATAGATGAAGCACAGAAGACTAATGAGACCTATACAAACATCCATAATTATAAACCCTGACAGATGAAATGGCTTTGTTCTTATAATTTGATGTTTCATACAGACTGAGAAACGACTTGAGTTTAAGTGCTTGTGCTCAGGATAATTCATTTAGAAATGTTATGCTTCATAATTATATTCCTTTCTTTACATCATAGAGTTGGCATCTTAAAATTCGAGAATTTTCTTGTGCTCTGTGTACTGTACTTTGCATATACAACAATGAGGCTTGTCTTTTTTGGCTTGCTAAAATGAGTACAGATAGGCTGATGAAAAAAGGCTATGTGCTAATGTTTAAGAATTTAAGTGTTAAGTGCTAAGAATTAATTATATATATATATAAAAAAAACTCAACACTATCGATACTTGCACATATATATTTACGTTTCGGTCCCATGACCTTCATCAGGCATACCAAAATTGTTAATGCACAACCTCATTTAAAAACAACAAGTGACCAATCACTGCAATGATACATATGATATATTTTTGTATACCTGATGGAGGTCATGGGACCGAAACGTTGTTCTCTACGTACTACTTTGGTTGGTTTCAGGTTTAATGGTGAACTTGGAATTTGAAGAAATGTGCTCCCCCACCCTCTGCTGCTTTATCTCAACAACCCATTTGATTGACAGGGTCCCGACAGAGCCCCCTCCCTCACGCAAATGGGCCAAATGTACAGCTTTATCGGTGTGACAGCTGGGATTTCTACACTTACGACTTACAAAGAGTGAAATAGCAAGAAGAAAAGACAGCGTTATATATTGTGACAGGTCTTTTCAAAACTCTTCTTCACTGCGAACGTCTCATTTGAAACTCTCACCAGCAGGAAGCGTCAAACTCTAGGCCCCATAGTATTACAATGGCCTAATATGGGATTAATGGTGACCAGGAAGTCAGGGTGTTCTTGTAAATGTTGCTGGTCACTGCATTTGTTTGGTATATGTGCTAGGGTGTTTGTAATGGTGTATTATTACTGAAAACCATATTTTGGCCTTAGTTTCAATTTCATTTTACATGTTGCCACAACTACCTCCCAAAACATTTAGAAGGCGTAACATTACTTGCTATTCTGATGTGCAGTAATTGATCTTAACAATGCTTTGAAGAATCATATTATCCCGATTATGATGATTTTTTTAATGGCCAAAGAGTTTGTTTGCAAAAACAGTGTAAGGACTGACTATTAAAACTGCTTGTCCAAAAGGGATTGTTCACCCAAAAATGAAAATTCTGTCATCATTTACTCACCTTCATGTCCTTTCTAAACCTGTATGACTTTTTTCTTCTGTGGAACACAAATAGATATTTTAAAAATGCAATTGAAACATTCTTCAGAATATTTTGTTTTGTGTGCTGCAGAAAAAAGGTAGTCAAAAGGGTTTAAGGAGAGTAAATGATGACAGACTTTTCATTTTTAGGGGTGAACTGTCTCTTTAATTTTTGGAGCAGCACATGCACATAAGTGCACAGAATCTGGCAGATGTGTGATTAAATTCTCATTAGCATATCGTAATCAATTAAATCATTGCATCATTGCAGCTGTTAGTTTGTGGAACATCTCCAGCATCAGGACTGGAATTGTGTGCACCTGCTTTGACAAAAGTCTCCCTAGTAGAATTTCTATAGGCCTACTTACCTCTCTGTCTTTCCCTCTGTCTCTCTCACAGTGGGAAGAAGTGAGCATCATGGATGAGAAGAATACGCCAATCAGGACGTACCAGGTATGCAACGTAATGGAACCCAACCAGAACAACTGGCTCCGAACGGACTGGATCCCCCGTGGTGGAGCTCAGCGCGTCTACATCGAGATCAAATTCACTCTGCGTGACTGCAACAGCTTGCCAGGAGTCATGGGTACCTGCAAGGAGACCTTTAACCTCTACTACTACGAGTCCAACAATGACAAAGAGCGGTACATTCGAGAGAACCAGTTCACCAAAATCGACACCATCGCGGCCGACGAGAGCTTCACGCAGGTGGACATAGGAGACCGTATCATGAAGCTGAACACGGAAGTTCGTGATGTGGGAATTTTGACACGGAAGGGCTTCTACCTGGCATTCCAGGATGTCGGAGCCTGCATCGCTCTGGTATCCGTACGGATCCTCTATAAGAAATGCCCCCTCACCGTACGCAACCTGGCCCAGTTTCCAGACACAACCACCGGGGCGGACACCTCATCGCTAGTGGAGGTACGTGGATCCTGTGTGGACAATTCAGAGGAACGCGAGGTCCCTAAAATGTACTGCGGAGCAGATGGAGAATGGCTGGTGCCTATTGGAAACTGTTTGTGTAACCCTGGCTATGAGGAACACGGAGGAACATGCCAAGGTAAGAGCTCAGATAACGCCCTCGCTCCATTTTTTCCAACAGAGCATTTCACCAGGTTCTTTTATGAGTCGAGATTTATGCACCTCCCACATGAAAAGTAAAAAAAATAAATAAATACCCTGATCTCTCAGCAGCGATATATTCTATAATTTAACATGAGATCATTATAAGAGAAGCTGACCTGGATACACTTTTCCCCCCTCAGGGATGTGAGAGTTTATTCAAATTTAGACAGCTGGGTACTCGGCAGATCACTGTGGATTAAGCTAGTGTTGCCATTCGAGAGGTCTGGTTATGATTATGAATTGCCCTGTTTGATATCAAAACACCTCCCTGTGGATTTGTGCATGAGAAACGTTGGCACTAATTATTTTGTTGGAGCAACAGCCGTGTGGTTTATGAGCAGAATCCACTTAATTAGATCATGGGCCAAGGCTCTCGTACCCTTTTCGCTCTCGTTCTCCTTTGCTATCTCTCAAGAGCATGTGCGATGGTTTTCAGTTCACATTAAAGGGTATAGACGTGATTGGCAAAACACTGAAAGAGCAGGAAAGATAAAAGAAGAAAAGGAGAGGATCAGATAGATTGCTTCTGTCACCAGAGGGGCATTTCTCTTTCTCCATGCTGGCTTTGATTCCCAGTGTCCGTAGTCAGGCCATACGGCATGGAAAAAGCTGTGATATACTGTTTGGGGTAATGCTGAGGTCAGTGCAGGCAAAAAGGAAGAGCCAGAGGACATGTAGGCAGTTTTAGCACGCCCTTTCTTTCTTTTCTGTCTGGTCCAGAAGAGGGTCATCGCTTGAGCAGGGTGATAAACGGCCGACTGGCCAGTCTAACGGCCTTTATTTATGAGCGCTATCTCAGCGGGCTAATTGCATGACAAATACGGGCTGTAATTTAGGGTTCCAGCGGGCTCAAGGGGGGTAGTCAGCATTCACCGTGGGCGATCTCTCTCAGTGGATGTGCTTGTGTGGGTGGCTGAATGGGGTACACTGGGAAAGGCCATTCTCAGAGATCTGGCCATTTTTCTCGGGCACTCTTTTATTAGCAGAGCTCGCTGGCAGCGGCCGGGTTTCCCACTCGCTTCTTAGCTTTCCTTCTCTCTTCCTCTGCTCTCTTTTGACGTTCAGATATGTTTAAATAAAGGAAAGAGGCTGTAATTTACCGAGAGCAGAACGGTGTTTCCACATAGACATTTGGTGGAACATTTTACTTAAATCACTTCAGGGCTTGCAATGATGATTTCATTACTCTGAGATATTTGGAAGAGAGCATTTTTAATATTTCTGTTGTTTGGCATAGGCAAAAGTTTTCAGGTTTCATTTCCCATCTCACACATCAATTAAAAAACCCTTCAAGTCCCAAAATCTGATATATGTAGAGGATAATTTGTTTAATTTCTGGGTACTTGTCTGCACAGGACTGAACTATAAGGATCAGGTTTCATGTTAGTTCACAAAACCATCACTCATTGCTCTTTCAGGCCAGTGCTGCATCGCCAATTTTACATTTATTGATCTTGCATGTCCATTTTAATGTCTTGCATATACAATTTAAAATTAATGAAAAAAAAAAATCTAGAAAATATAAAAATGCATTGCTAAAAATATGTTGACAGGGCAAGTACTGTATAAATCACACCTACTGAACAGCAGAAAAAATCCAAAGAATCCTTATTTGTTGTTAAAAAAAATTTCTAAACAAATTCATTTTTGATACTGGTCAATAGGAAAAGTGACCAATAAAAACAAATAAAAAATCAAAATATTTAGTAGCCAAATTCCAGCTTTCATAAATTTCCTAGGCTCCTTCTTTATATATCCTTAGACCATCTTCTTTATATCTGTTTTATTTCAGCTTGAGCCTGTCATCAATGGCTGATTAAGCCATCACATGCTGTCTTCAGCAAGGCAACAGGCAGTTGTTTCCTCATTGAGACGGGTTCAAAAGGTGGCTTTCTACCCCAGCATGCAGATATGGGAGTCACTGTCAGTTGAATAAGTCCGTGTGTGCAGCCCAGGCCAGGGTAAGGATGCAGAGGTTCACCTTCAATGTGAGGGTGTAGGAGAGGGCGAGAACTTTCTCAATGGGGCGTCCCAAGGACCTTGTGAAAAAGCCCATTGAAGATAAGGGGTACAAGCCCCCATACCCCAGAAGGCCTCAATGGGAGCCTCTCCCCAATTGTTGGGATGCCATGATCGGGGATGGGGGCGAGAGGGGAGGAACACTAGACAGGGTCAGGGGTGACCCCTGGCTTTATCCTTCTCTCCTCCCCGAGAGACAGGGGTCATGGCCGAGATTTATTAAGACGTCAAAATTTTGACAGCTGCAGCCTAGACGAACAGGTCCAAGAACAGAAGAGTGAGAGAAGGCCACAAAACAGCCACCGTTCAGTTGGTGAATGGAGCGGAGACTTGGCCAGAGGATTTGGTGTCTTTTCATCCTTATAAGAGTTTGTTGTTTTCTCACTGCTCATCTGCTGTGTTGAGTAGGAGGTGAGGACAGAGAGGAAATCTCTGTTTGTTAGTGGGCGTCCGGCGAGCTGGAGACGTGTAAAAGCCCGCTGAGGTGCTAGGCTGCAATGGAGAATGACAGCCCACTCTCAGTGTTTCACTACACTATAGACGTACACATAGTTTAGTGAAACAACATGACTGCATGGAGAAAAATCTAACCAACTCAAGTGAGTTTTTAGCTCTTTTGACTAATATGCCCCTAACAAAAAAGTACTATGGTATTATTGCAAAATTATACCCTCATGATAGTATCTTGTACAAAAGAAGTATTGGTGCTACTCCATGATACATGTCCAAACAAACATAGTAGTACCGTGGTACGTTGACACCATACTGTGGTACTGAAATTCATGTACCGTAGTGTTTAAATGGTATATTTAAACACTACTATTTAGACATTTCAAAAGACATGTTAAAATGTCCAAAAAACATGATAGTACCATGGTAATTTTTGGTACTTTTGTAATATTTACATGCTATTTTACACATTTAACATAGTAGCATCATGGCATTCTTGGAAGTAAAGTAGTAAATGAATTTCAGCACCATGGTATATGTCAAAGCCACCGCACCACAGTAGTACCACCACAGTAGGAAGTGATGCCATGGTATTACCATGGTAAATCTAAAAAAACAAAAAACATGTTAATACCATGTCTAAAAAATTATGTCAGTACTGTGATACTTTTTGGTAAGTGATACTATGGTGTTTTTGATGTACCTTGCAATTCAAGAGCGATAATGTATATAAAATTACCATCTGATACATCATTCAACCATGGTGCTGCCACATTATTTTTTAATGGGTGCTAATGTAAAACAGCTCACACATATTTAAGTAATTAGAAAAGATAAAGAGTTTGAAAACTAGAGCATGTTGGGAAGGTGTGATAATATGAAACTGCTCTTTGAATCAGAACAGACAGCGGCTTGTGTAACTGGAAGGAAAACAATGCTTGACAAGACATTATGTATGTAAGCTGAGATAGACTCTCAAGAGAACGCCGTTTGTATAGACTTTACTGAGCAAAAGTACATTTTTTCTTTAATCACACATTAAGCAAATTGGTGTACTTGAGGGGAGGTATTGATCTGGTTATCATGTGTTATTGTTGAGGTACAGCTTTTTTTTTCCCGGTGTAAACTTTGCACTTTAGCACCTGTATGCGGTTGTTTGTGTGCCTAATTAGAATAAGCTTGCATGTGTATCTCATTGCTGTTATAATTATGAGCAGGTGTATGAGACTCATCATCCTCAGCTGTGAGTCGTTTTTGCTCTTTTCTTTGTTAAACAATAGTCGCCGCCTGCCAAAATGCTCCTACCTATGAATATTCATCACTTCCTTTTTGCTTTTGATGGCAAGCACATATGTTGATTCCTGTCACGATCCTCCTCAGTTCTCCCCTATGAGCCCCTCCATCGTCCCCTGAATGGACTGTCAGCTGTCCCGGGAAAAAGAGAGATGGAGAGAGGTGCTCTTTGATATGAAACAAATACATAATTTGCATATTTCGTCCATGAAATGCAAAGCCAGCAAACTTGTCTCTCAAAAACAATGGGCGGCTCGTCCTTTTAGCGAGAGGAGCAAAGGTTGGGATCCTCTTCGCTCTGTGATCATGGCAGCGTGCTGTATATGTTTGAAATCATTTGGATAATATGATTCGCATGATTAAATCCAAATCTTTTGAATTGACAGAGTCTGACGTTCACGTTTCGCATGCAGAGTTCAGATGCTCCGGTGTATCTGTGCCGCGCTCTCACTGTCTGTATGTGTGCAATTGCTTGCTCATGTGTGTGTTGTTCTCCTTGACCTCTTCCTGTCTATCATCATCCGGTGCTCCCATACGGAAGCTCCCCTGACAGCTCACAGCCCTTTAGTTGTCATGTTGTGATGAATGCACCGTGGGTGGAAAACGGCCTGAAGGACAGAACTGGTGGGAAGGGTGAGGGATGGAGGTGACTGTCGCCCTCCTACCGGACTGTTAGCGTCCATGCTAATATAGTTTAGGTCACAGATGAGGTGACAAATGCCCTTTTTACCATTCGTTCAAATTGTATTTGATATCACAGCATTCAAAGTACCCATTACCTTCTGATCCAATCACTGTACCTTTGTAACATCACAGTAATTTCTGTAACTTTTATTTTCAACTTAACTTTGGTATTTTAACATCATTGATAAATTCACAGCATTTCTCAGGAGAGACTGTTGAAATTGTTATGACTGTTTTGCTAATGCAGATTAGCCAAACTGTTTGCACCCATGCTAATGCTATTTTAGGACTGAGATTAGGTGAAACATTTACAGATTATGAGGAAAAATATGGTATTACCATGGTACGCTTTGAAGTACCTTGTAAATTAGGGTGACCAGACGCTGTTTTCTAGGAACCCTGAAGCTGTCCTCAGTAATGTCCCTGTTTCTTGCTGTATGTTCAAGTGGTGTTTGCATATGCTAATCATTTAGCACCATAGTTTACATCAAAATACCATGGTATTCTGATACCATCATTGTACATTTTTGTAAGGAAACATTTCTGGATAATTTCACTTAATCTGGATATTTATAGTGTCATTGATAAATTAACAGGCTGCTGAAACTACACGCTAATGTGAACCAGCCAAACTGTTTGCACCTATACAATGGAATAAATGAAGAACTACTTATAAAAATGGATTGTGGTAATACCATTGTGTTTGGTTTTACCTTGTAAATTCTCTGTGCTTTACAGGAATCTGGCAATCCCCAAAAATGTCCATACTTTTTACTATGTTCAAATGGTAACCATTCAATAGCATGGTATATATTAAAAGTACCATGGTATGAGATCATCACTGTACTTCTTCGTAAGGCAAAATGTTTGAAATACCCAGATTAAGAACAAACTATCTAGTGTCCTTGATAAATTCACAGCATTTCCCAAGAAGGTCTGTTGAAACTACACGCTATGCATTTTTTTGCTAATGTGAACTAGCCCGCGTTCCCTTTTTGAGAAATTCTGATAGTACTAGTCTCATCTCTCTGGTGTTTAATTATATTTTAATTCCGCCGTCTGGCACACATTCATTACCGGCGGTCTGGATCCCTTAGATCAGAAGAGCTGAGCTGAGCACAGATCTCCTTTTGCATCATCAGTACAGTGGTGTGGACAGCGCTGTCTCAGCGTCCGCATGCCAGGGTAAATATCTTTTCGAGTGGATGAGCCATATTGACTCTCTGCTTGAGGGTCTGTTCTCCCATTCTCCCTGATTAACCCAGCATCCATTTAGTCGCTGCTCTCCACACATGCTTCATGCCAAAGGGTTTGTGTTCATTTGACAAGATGTCCATCAACGGCGGACATGAGCGCCCAATCCAGCTACTTTATGCGATCCTCCCCGTAGGGATGTAACGGTATGAAAATTTCTTAGCACGATTATAGTGACCAACATTATTACGGTTATCAGTATTATCACGGTATTGTTAAAATGTGCTGGAGATGTTTAAAAAGTACCGACACATAAATCACTTCACCAAGTTTTATATTTAAAACTTAATAAAAAGGTAAACCTCACATTTCAGCCTTTAAAGGGGTCATAGGATGCCCGTTTTTCACAAGTTGATATGATTCTTTAGGGTCTTAATGAAAAGTCTATATTTATTTATGCAAGTTGTTCAAATCGCGGTAATCTAATACGGTTTTAATTTTAATAATTAAAAGATGAAAGGGTAATACTAACCGTGGGGAATTTTATCATGATTTATCGCCAAACCGGTAATCGTTACATCCCTACCTCCCCGTCAGTTAGTGCCTGGCTCTTTTCTTTTCTCACTCCATACATGAAGCCCTTAAGTTGGCTTCCACCCAGAAAAGGTCATAGGTCATCCTGAACCCGTGTTGGAGGCAGGAAGGCCCAAGCCATCATTTTCTTCTGAAAGAGTCGTTGAAGCTGCTGACCTGTTTTATGCAAGAGAGGCACGGCTAACTTTATAGTCAGCATGGCTGCTGCGCGTTTTTGTCTTCGGGTTTGATTAGGACGCTGCCAAAATTTTCTCTGTACAAATGCACCAGATGGAGCCCATGAATGCAGTTGTTCTTTTCTACTAATGAAGTGTTTATGAAGGCCTAATATGAATGGTTTGATTCATGATGATTGATGCCACAAATTCATCTTCTTGCAAGCAACTCGAACTAAATGACAAACGTTTTCTCTGCACTGTGAATGACAAGAACTGAAGTAACTCTGTGTTTTCTCACTTAGGTAAATGTGCATACGTGAATGAAAGAAATGTTATTCATATATGTGCACAAAAGCACTTTTTGAACTCTCCATTGCACAAACATGCATACTCGCCAGCATACTCAGGGATTTCTGACTGAAGTGCTCTTCGCAAAACTCTCTCTCGGCACTTCTAGATAGGACGTCACTTGTCAATTAGCTGAGAGCGTGTCTACGAGAACGGGAGCTGGAGAAAGGGGCAGAATTAGTAATGGGATTATTTTAGGGGTCAGCAGACATGTTTCCACAATGCAGGGCAACACTAGTGATTAGCCTAGAGGGGTCAGAGCGGCGACTTCACAATGCACATTAATACTGGTAATTATTTGGAGGGGTTGAAGCATGGCTGAATCTAATGCTCGCCATTAGACTTGAGGGTTTATTCCATTCCTGGGGTTTTCGTTAGAGTGGATTGGTCTCTCTCAGACCAGCTGCTGTGGAATAAGCCACTCTGTTTGTCACTGAATGCGATTAGTTTTGACTTTATGTCTTTGTTAGCACTGAGAGAAAGACATGAAAAGGTGGGAGGGGAAGATGAAGAGAGATTGCTGAAGCACTTCTGTGGACATAAATCTCACCAAGGAATTTCGAAACATAGGAATGGGAGCCTTATATAGAAGCATTGAAATGTAGCTACACATTGTTGATTAGAAGTTTTTGTCGCTAAAATGTATGTGTGAAAATACAGAATAATTCAGTGTCCTTGAGTAGAAAAAGTAGCAAAAGTAGCTAAGCTGCATTTTTCGCTTGACAGTTGCTCAGTGGTTTTCACAACAAGTTTTTCCATAAAATTTCTGTTTTGTAGCAAAATAATGCTGTTATTGTAGCTTATTTGTATATAATGATTTCATCCTAAATTTGATTATGATTATTATTTTTTACATAAATTAATATTTATTTTATTTTATTATTATTACTTGTAATAATGTATTACATACATTTTATAATCAAACTTTAATAATAAAGTATTTTACTTAAAAATATTATAGAATGTTACATATTTAAGGATATTTTTCTCTCTCTCTTCTCTCTTTTTATGGGTAGCTTGATCTCTTTTAAACCACGAGTAACTTACAGCTTGGCAAGATAAAGTTTCAGATGGCTTCCCCAACATTGCACAGTAATAATACTAATGTTCTGTCATGTTCAGAGCAGGTGATACGAGATGAAAATAGTGTATTTTTCCAATTGTTCACTAGAAAGAAGACTGTAATCTGAGAAGTTCTTTTTTCGTGTAGATTTTTCGTGCAAACTTTCCATTTATTCAGCACATAACCTAACACCCACTACAGGAGAAGATTTCTTTACAAGTTATTAAACCACAATGTTTAAACCGATCAGCTAGTAAGGAACCAAACTCATGCATTTTATAATTAGCACGCACACACTCCTCTTGCCGACCTTTAACAGGATTACAATGTTGTGGGCCTCCTCTAACACATGTGGCTTACTTAAATGAGCTGAGTATGTTACTCTCAACAAACTCCCAGTGCATTTGTGTGTGCTTACACACAGACTTTCACAATCTAACCACACATGCATTTCTCTCATTTATATTTGCACTCCTCAACCTTCAAAAACGAACACACGTGACTGAAAGCAAAGCAGTAACTTGAAAAAGAGACTGTTGTGAAGTGTAATTCACTCATCGTTGCCGTGGTGTTGACACATTTACCCTTTAATATCCTCTCCTAGACATTAATCCGAGAACCCAGAAACGTTTTCTGCTCGCTCACCACCTCGTCCGCACACACCTCTGCTCCGAGGCACTCACAGTAACCACAACCCATAACCCTTTGCATGTGCATCAGTATGTCTGAGGAATTCTTGCGCAGTGTCGAATTTTGGCTCACTTGAGAGGGAAAAAAATTCTAGTTTTAATGTTGCTTATTTTCACTGTAAGTTGTTACTGCTTTCTTTG
Organism: Sinocyclocheilus rhinocerous; assembly: GCF_001515625.1. Lineage (NCBI taxonomy): Eukaryota > Metazoa > Chordata > Actinopteri > Cypriniformes > Cyprinidae > Sinocyclocheilus > Sinocyclocheilus rhinocerous. The sequence goes on from NW_015645540.1 coordinate 157,862, forward strand.
GCTCTGATTTGATGCATGTAATCAAAACATTAGATTTTATCCATTCCGTTTGAGATTTAAAGAGTCTGCCTGTTTCTCCACTGCAATGTTCTCCATGTCATGAGCCGCTCTTGGTAGTTTTTTTAAGGCACAGATTGCTCGCTAAGCAAGAGCGTCCATTCAATGGGCAGCACAGCGCATTCTCCCTGTCTTTGTGTGGCAGCCTCCCTTTGAAGGCCCTTGGCTAAGAGGAGGTGGGAGACTGAAGCCGACAGCGAGAACATTAGCATGTCAAAAGCTCCTAGAATCAATAAGGGCCTTTTTCTATCTCTCTTTTTCCCTCTCATTCTCTCTCTCTCTATCTCGCTATATCTCTACCTAGAGACCACAACCTTTTCTGGCATCAACCAGCACCGTACAGACGTCCCCTTCATTTTCCAGGTTCACCAACTTCAGCGTTGGTACTGTCTGGAAAACCAAAGCTAAAACTTACAGAGGCTGCGTTTACACTTTGCATTAACATGCGACCTGTATCCGGATGTTGTCCACATACACATTGAAAAGACAAGTGTAAACGAGCTTCTGATCGGAATGTTATCCGATCAGCGTGTCCTGGTCCAGAGGTAGTCGAGGACGCATTGTGATCGGATCTCAGTGTAATGTAAACGCAATCCAGCCATCGTGTCTTCATTCGCAGGTCGACATCACGCAAAACGCTGTGTCCTGATTGACTGATGATCCGATCTGGGGTGCGTTTCCCAAAAGCAACTATGGTCGCAAATTTTGTCGTTACCAATAGATTTCAATGGAACTAACTACCATAGTTAGCTCACAATGCTTTTGGGAAACGCACCCCTGCTTGATCAGATCACGGTGATCGCATGTTAATGCCAAGTGTAAACGCAGCCAGACATTGAGCTTTATAAGGGTATTATGAACGTTTGCAGGTTTTAACCTGCCAAATTTAGATTTTTAGTAGAGAAAAAAAAAACAGGAGGGGATCAGGAGGAGACAGTGGAATAGGATCAGGACCAGAACTCAAATTTGCGTTTTCCACATGAGCACCATGGTTAAACCGTAGTTCATATTTTAAAGCATACATTTATAAGGGGTTTGTCTTTGGGTTTGAATTTGTTTTTGTGTTCACCATGAGCTGTCAAAACACGTCCCACCGCTACTGGCTGTGGCCCAGTTGAGAGTAGCCCTTTGCAGTCTCTGCAGTCTGACCGCTGAACAAAACAAGTGGACGGGACACGACCCGTTCTCGGCAGCATCAGCTCTTCAAGAGAGCATGACTTAGCCAGGGTTCATGACGAATGCACCGCCCCGACCCCTTCTGCAGAATTTAATATAGCGGTCCAGAGAGAGCCCATTGCCAAACCTGCTTGAAGCGAGTGCTATTTGCTAATGATTGTAAGAGTAATCCTGCCTGTGAGATGTGTTGAAAGAGACAGACAGGGCTGAAGGGGGTGGTTTATGGAGTGCCAGAAAAGCAACTGCAGGCCAGAGCATTTGCAGTGAGGGGAAAAATGTTGGCTTTGCAATGAGGGGACAATGATTCTGCGCCCTCTGAAGCGAGGCAATTATGACCACGAGTGAGTAGTGGAAAAAGACACAAACAGAGAAGAAAGTGATGAAAAAAGAACAAGAGACAGAGAAAGTGAGAGAGTGAGAGGTTTTTTAGCTTTTACCTTAGTAGTAGCATATTTTTGGAAGTATACGAAATGCTCTAAAAGTTAAGTACCATGCTACTGCCATGGTATTTTGGTATTTTTTGAAATACCACAGAGTATCATGTAAATTCCATTTCAGTACCATAGCATATTTTAAAGTACCATAGTATTACCATCTGATGCCTTCACTGTAAAATAGTTTCACCACATTACTTTTTTGTAAGGGTTGGAGTACAATGCAAACAGTGTTGTTATTGTTAACTATAGAAATATTTGTAGTTGTAGCTTATTTATAATTATTGTATATATAATTTATTTGTATAATTATTGAATTTTCCATTGTTATACAATTTAAAGTTAATTGGTGGAGTAGATATTGATGATTGATAGGATAAACTATAAGTTTGTATAATGGTGATAAATATGTGATCCTAAATAACTATTGTTTTAGTCACGGGTATATTGTGAGGTGTACTAGTGGATGTGACGTGTTGTGTTGGATATATATATGTAAATTGTCCAGGGTTTAAGTGGAAATGATTTAATGATTGTGGTAATTGAACATTGGCTAATTAATGTTGACGTCAATATAATTAGTGATTTGAAAAGTGGGTGGAGGGATTGAATTGCTTTACACACTGAGGAAGGCTTTGAGCCGAAACGTTTGTGTCTTTTCCCATCAGTAATGAATGTAAAATAAAAGAAAAAAGAAGATTGTTCTCGTGAGTGCGGATCATAATTTCCTATACTAGTTGTAGCTTATTGAAATAAAACTGAAATAAAGTTGAAATGCACTTGGGGGTTCGGTGCCTTGCTCAATGGTCTCACCTCAGTCGCTGGTTATTCACTCCCCCCACCAACAATTCCTGCCAGACCTGAGACTCGAACCCGCAACCTTCGGGTTATAAGTCTGATTCTCTAGGGTAATATATAAATGGCACATGGCACAACAATTCCAGTACCAGGTTATTTACCTTGTACACCAAGGTACAAAATACCATGAAGTGTTAAAAACGTCAATTATATAAAAGTAGTCCATACGGCTAGTACACTATATTCCTAGTCTGTTGAGGATGTTTGATCAATCACTGAAAAATGTTGCTCTTCACCCTAGTTATTAGTCCTCCTGCAAGTTCAAATTGCACATTCACAATTTAATTGCTTAAATTGTGGCCTATACCTCTTTTTAATAAATAACATTTGTAGATATGTAAACCTACATGTTTTTAGCGACATGATAGTGAGTAATGACTGAATTTGCATCTGTCAGATGAAACTTGCCTTCGCATACACACACATTGCAAGGCAGCTCCTCCTTGTTTGCTATGCAGGAATTGTTAGGAATGTGAGACGTTTGGCCCCCTGCCTTTCTCAGCTGCCCGCTCCCCTCAGAGGACAGTAGACAAGACAATGAGCTGCATTTCAGAAAGACTTCACCTCCACATCCCTGCTGCTGCACTGTCCCTTCCCCCACAGTGGACTGAGCAGAGAAAATAGTGTTTTCTTTTCACCTGCCTGAACCAACCCTTCATACAGAACTTCCTGAAATGCTGTGAGTGTGTGTGTGTAGGTGGAGTTCCTGTCTATCAGATCCGAACCACTGGCTGGGATCTTGATGTGTTTCAGAAAGACCAACCCTGGAGTTGTTGTCTATGCTGCTTTGCCCCCTTCTGCCTTTCCTTCAAAGCTTTACGCAGCTCTCTATATAAAGCACAGCAACACACACACACACACACTTTTGTACAGCAGATGGCCATGTAATAATTTACCTCAGAGCAGAGCTCTAGCACATAAAGGTTAACACACGTCCTTTCTGTATGTTCGCCTCTAGCTGTACCTCCATACCTTACTTCGGTAAGACATTGGGACTGTCTTTAGTAAAGTTTGAGGAAACTTTTGACAGGATTGTGAGGATCAGAGAGCGAGAGAGGGCAAGGGAAGGGTACATAGAAGCAGAGACAGACAGAAGAGCGATAAATAAAACCTAGGCGAACATATGGAGATTAAAGCCAGTAAGCTTTGACGCAGCTTGGCCCCTCGCTGACAAACGAGCTTCTCAGGGGTTAGAGCCACATCAATCACGGCATCATCTCACACACGCACACTGTGACGATGAGGAATGTTTGCATGCAGCATGTGGATCAAGGTATATCAGTCACTGCAGATGTAATTAATAAGCAGAAGAAAGCGGGAACCGATCAATGAGGGAATTGGTGTGTTCGTGCTGGAGGGCAGAGATGATAATTATCTTTCTTTTTCTCATTCTGTTTTTCGCTGTACTTCTTTCTCAGTTCATTCAGGCATAACATCAGATAAGCAGTGAAAGCAGTGTTTGAAAAGACAACTTGCAGAATTTTGTGGAAGTAATATGTATACACACCATATAAGAACAACATTTGTTTAAATGTGAATATATATAAAAATATATTCTGTAGAATGTATTTAATATTTAATGGTCTATATTCTGTTTAGAGTAAAATAACAAGTCTGTGAAGTGACAAGGAGAAGCAAAGAACTGCATAAAAGGCTATAAACTACATAAATGTCATGAAAAGTCCCCGATATTCTGACATGAACCTGGTAATTCATGAGATAATGTGAATGTGTGTGTGTGTGTGTGTGAGGTGGATTAGCTGCTGTTGATCCTCCTGAGCAGCGGCTTCAGAGATAAGCCAGCATCATAAAAGTGTCATAAATATGTTAGCCATTAGCAAACCCACACGTCTTGACTTCACTTTCACTGCCTTCGGCAAGTGAGTCTGTGTGTATGTGGGTGGATGTGTGTGCGTGTGCGTGTGTGTGTGTGTGTGTGTGCGAAAGAAACTTTCTTTTTGACCACCCAGTGCTGAAGCTCCGTTCCCTCTCATTTTCCTGTCCCCCTCTCTTGTTCTTTTCTTTCTACTTCTCCTCACATTTCTATTTATTTTTCCTGCAGTTTTACCTCTTTGTCCGCTATTTATTTACTTGCAATCATCTGAATAGAAACCACCGATGTTGACACAAGAGTCATCAGACCTCTTTACGTGTCCAGCCGAACATCCTCGGATTGCATGCATCTAATTGAAATCCTTTTGTCCCACCTGGAACATCTTTCAATACTCATAAACCGACACACATACCTTGTAGAATTCGATAATTCATTCGCTTCCCAACACAATGCCCCGATCCGCTTTAGTCCTCAACTCCACCCTGCATTTTGTCTTTCTATGCAAGACAACAGGTGACTGTTTTAAGGTCTAAAGCCCACAGAAAGCATTCAGAGCTCAGTCTGAGATGTCTTCATTGAGATGAACATTGTCCTCATGGTGGACGGTAGGACGAGAGCGCTGACCCTGAATATTGGGGCATGGGCTGGTAATTACGACCCTATTATGTCACAGGCAGTAAGCTCATCTCTTCAATCGTCCACCAGAGTGGACAATGAGACCGTCATTGTCCTGCTATTGTCCAGCCCAGTTGTCATAGACTTCATGGAGAGAGAGTGGAAAGGTCAGATCTGTATGGAGGGATGAGAGCTGTGTGTGGAATTGAAACCAGGAGCTGTTAGGGGTCTCACGAGGGACCTAGGATGGAGGACTTAGGAAGGGAGGGGACAGCTGGTCGTCTTCCGTAAGGGGCTGGGACTGAGAAAACACTCAGGCTCTTAAGCAGGTGGAGGGTGTTAGATATCCTAAGTGTTTGAGAAAAGTGCTACAAGTCAACGAGTGCATTCGCTTATAAACAAGATCGAAGCTCCTGCACTCGAGGTCTCTTGAACACACCTCCAGTTTGCTACCGTGGTTTTAAGCTTCCCAAGAATCCTCTTCAATTAACTCTGTCCTCCAGCCAGCGTTAAGATGAACCAAAGCTGATCAGATGAAACCTCCAGCTCTAATTCCCATCATTCCCCTCCAACACATGGCAACAAAGCACACCGTCCAGTGGAGGTCGTGACCCAGGGCTGCATCTCTTCTCCCTGAGCTCTTTCTGTCTTTCCATCTCTCACGCCCTACTGTTGTTTTATGGGTCTTGTTTATAAAATGACAAAACTGTGTTAATCTTCTCTCAGAAGATGTACGTTAACTCTCTCCTCTGATCAAGCCTGCTATTGTGGCTGATTGCGAGTGATTGGCCCCTGGGCAGACTGTGATGTGGGGAGAGATAAAACGGAGAAATGGAGGAGAGTGGAAGGTGGTGATTCCCGAGGGTGAGCGCTAATGCGGCCCCAGGGTGAGATTAAAAAAATTGGCCAGCAGAGAGAGAAATTAAGAGAGAACAAGGCAGAGAGTGATGAGGGAAAGTTATTTGAGGTACTGTGTCTTGACCAGTGCTGGGGAAAGTTACTCTTAAAAGTAATCCATTACAATATTTCGTTACTCCATAAAAAAGTAACTAACTGCATTACTTCTTTCATTTTTATGGAAAGCAATGCATTGTTACTTTTGTGTTACTTTTTGTCACCTGAGCTGGGCTTGCTTATGAATATGAATTTTAATAACAAAAAAACCAAAAGTTATATTTTTGCCAACTGTTAAGGCCCTTTCACACCAAAAGTAAAATTAATAAACCTCAGCCTGAAGGAAATGCCTCTGCCTCTGCACGTCACTCTCAATTTATCTTAACACGGGGGCAGTAGAGGAGTCAGTGAATAAATGGGAAAACAAAGTAACTTGCATTACTTATTTGAAAAAGTAAGTAATGCGTTACTTTACTAGTTTTTAAAAAAAAGTAATCTGATTACGTAACTCGCGTTACTTATAATGTGTTACCCCCAACACTGGTCTTGACCTCCTGCATCTTGTCTGTCCATTATATTTGTGAAATGCAGGGAACTTTTCTGTCCTCATTTGAAGTGAAAATGCTGTGTGAAGTAACGGTATCACAGACAGTTAGAATGTATTTCATGTTTAATATGGATCTGTATTTTGGATTGGACTATATTTTTCACTGTGGCTCCATGACTGGTTAGGAACAGTGTAAAAGGGTAATCACACTAGATTTTACATATGAGAAAATATTTAATTTAATTTTAATTTATTTAATTTTTTTAAATAATTTTTTTATATTATTGTTTTTAATTATTTTTTTGTATTGCTATTTTTTATATCATCTAGTGCTTAATACTAAAAAAAAAATCCATAATACTGTTAAATGTCATAGTTTAGCAGATCTCAAAATTAATCTTTCATATTGTACATTTTGATGCCTAAATTCACTGTAAAGCATTTGATTGAAAGGAATGCAAATGATTGACAAAAAAGTATAAACTTTAAAAAAAAATTCTACAACATCAGTGAGTGTGTTCCTAATTGAAGTGTCCTTTCTTTCATACTATTATTGATGCAAAACCACCAAAATGAGAGTTTCCCCCATGCTCCCCCATCCCCCATGATTTTCACCCAAGAGGCCAGTCTGTGACGTTCAGATCCTCTGTTGGTCTAATGTCTTTTTTCTTTACGAACTTGCAGGTCAGAGTTCACCAAACCCAAACTTTTGTAGGCAGTGAAAGACAAATATTCTTCACATTTGTTCGCATTCATATGAATGTAAGTGAATGGCACACAAAGCCTTTAAGGGCCGTCCTCTCGACACACGAAATCTTGTTTGTCCTATTTGTCATATAAAAGCCTTGTGTTTCTTTCCCATAATGCTTTGCTAAGAGCATGCATGATTATCGCTAAGAGCATTATTATGATTTGTGATATTCCGCATGGAGCGTTTATATTGATAGGACCTTTTAGGGAAACACATCTCTAAACTATCTACAGGTCAATAAACTCTTAGATAAATGTCATAAGTAGTGGCTTTATTCATGTTCAAATGCTATCTGTACTTGTGCGGGTATCGATGGCTTTGTAGAGAAAAAAGTCAATAAAAGACCTCAAAGCATTCCTTTGTCTCTGTCACCATAAATAGGAAATTATGCTGTGTGTTTGTGTGTGTGGCATATTAGAAGGAGCAACAGAAAAAAAGAAGGAAGTAGAAAGACAAACAAACAAAGGAAGAAAAGAATAAAGCTGGAGGGAGGACAAAAATGGGCGAGAAATAAAAGAAAGCGGACAAACTTGAAAAGAGAATGAACGAGAAAACAGAGCTAGAGAACAAATGCTGAGAGGGAGAGAGAAAGGGCTTGGCTTGGGTGTTGGGATTAATGACAGTGCATTCCTCTAGTATCACTTCCTCTCTTCATTAGAGTGTCATAAAGCCGTGCACTACTGTCTGTCATTCAGACATTCCACACCACTCCCTTACAGTGTGTTCACAGGCATGACATAAACACTCACACACAGAGTGTCGTTATGATAGCTGGAGGTGAAAGACTAAGAGTTCTATCTCAAAAGGATGAGCTACTGTAGCAGCATATGTTAAATAGTTCATGATCATTAACGTCTCAATTTTCTCTCACTTTCTTTCTCTTCACAGCCTGTAAGATCGGTTACTACAGAGCGCTGGCTACAGACGACAGCTGCTCTAAGTGTCCCCTGCACAGTTACTCCATTAGGGAGGGATCCACTTCCTGTGCCTGTGACAAAGGCTTCTTCAGGTCTGAGACAGACCCTGCCTCTATGCCATGCACACGTAAGTGTATTTCACTCTACACACTTTATCTGGGTTCACACTAACTATGCTCACCAAGGCTGCATTTATTTGATTAAAAAATACAGTAAAAACAGTAATATTTTGAAATATTATTTTTGAGTTTCAAGTTTTCTATTTCAATACATTGTAAAATGTAATTACGCCAGTCTTCAGTATCACATGACCTTCAGAAATCACTCTAATATGCTGATTTGGTGCTCAAGAAATATTTCTTATTATTATCAATGTTGAAAACAGTTGTGCTACATAATGTACTTGTGGAAACCTTGATAGAACAGCAATTATTTAAAATAACATTTTTGGTAAGATCATAAATGACTGTACTGGTAGTTTTAATCAATTTAAGGCATCCTTGCTGAATACAAGTATTGATTTCTTGGAAAAAAAAAAAATACTGACCTCAAACACGTCAGTCAGATGATCTCTTTCTGTGTGCCATTCTTGGCTAGAATAAGCTGTAATGTGGACCAGCTTATGCTTGGAGACAAAACACAGACGTAAACAAACCACCCTGGACATGAGTAATCATTAGACCAGGTCAGGGATTTGAATTGAGGAAGCACATATCACTCAGGAGAACCAGCACCGCCTGGACTTGTATCAGACTGCAGCTGTTCACTTCACACACCAGTGGAGCTGTTTTCCTAAAGGTTAAGGTGTTTGACAGTGACAAATTATTGGATGTTTAATTGTAGCGGATGCTATTTTGTGTCTTTTATTCCTGCGTTGCCTAATCAAAAAGTTTCATGGCTGACTGAAAATGTGTGTGTGTAGCAGTGAGGTGGGAGGAGCCCTGTCATGATGAGTAAAGATAGATATGTGTGTCAGACCCTGAGGTGAGCCATAGACTTGATAACAGTGTTCTGCTTGTTAAATAGAGACCTGCACTGAAGCGCCGGCAGTCGACGCGCCACAGCTCTGAGCCAAGACGACGGGGTTAATCGTAAAAAACGAACATACACGTCAAGTCGTGCATGACACGGTCTTTCTCACATATGAATCACTCAGGTTTTTGCAGACACACACGCACGCTCATTATCAAGCATTACGTGATAAATTTATTAAAGATCTCTGGGAAAGGGGCAGAGAGGCACCCAGGCCAGATGTGTTCATGGTGTCAGATTTAATGGGATTTCCAGATCTGAATGATCAGGGGCGGCAGTTGTGGGGAAAGGGCTCTCTTGCACCTACAGTATCAGGCGTCCGGACGTGCATTTTACGTATCGGATTGTCTTTCTCGCTTCTATCTCCTTTCTCTAGCCTCTATAATTGGAGCTCTCTTTCATATCGCTGTCTGTCGTTCACCCAGAAGCACCCGTCACATACTCAACAGCCAATTCACTAACAGCGCATGCAAAAAACGAGATAAAAAGGCGCTAGGTAGCAAGGGAGGGAAAAAAGCGAAATGCGAGAAAGTGGGGAGACAGACAGCGAAGAGGTGCGAGAGAAACGACCCCATTACGCTTGCTGAGCCGAGCCTCTCTCTCTCACCTTATCGTATTAAAATGCAGCGAAGCCAGTCGACTTAATCAGCTCCTGTCAATCACGGAGCGTATGGCACCGAGCCACCGTGGGCTCAGTTCACCCCAGTCTGCCGGGTGGGTACAGCAGCCATACTTAATACAGGTTAAAAAGAGTTTAAAGACCATTTACACTTAAAGCTCAGCCAGGAGGAATTAAATCTAATCCAGACCTAGGTCAGATATGTCTTTGAAGTATTTAAATGATTTGGAGGATATGGAGATATTTGAAAATGGCTTTTGCCATATGGGGAGACCTCAAGGAGGGATAATGAGACACATCCTGTTTGAATGTTTGTCCTCTTCACTCACTTTTTCGAGTTTGATGTTGGGCATGTGGTTGTTGAGACCACCCATAGGAATGACAAATCTCAAATGAGATCTTTTATAAAGTGGAGTAATTTTTTTTTTACAAAGTACCAGCTAAATATGCCAACTTTGGCTTACTCAGTTGTGCCATTTGGAAGCGAGACCTGCTTGTCTAGCAAATAGCAGATGAGGAGACACACTTCAGCATTAAAATTTCATTTGTTTCTTCATGACAGCAATGAGATTCAAATGTGGAGACTTTTTTTTTTTTTTTTACATAAGAGCATTTGTTAAATTCGAATGTGCAATGTTTCCTGTGCAAAAACAGTCTGTCATGATTCTTATTGCAAACTGGTATTTGTTATTATTTTAATTATCATAATCATAAACACTACTTTGTAGCGTAAATAGTTTTACAGTTTACTGAACTTTGTTATTCTTTTAGTTATTTACCTATTGCAGCTAATGAATCAGAAGTCTCGCACATTCACAGGAAATAACTTGCTCCCACATCGAAAAATAAGGTGGATATCTCTTGCTCCTCAGATTTCATCATGATAATAAAGACTCTAACAACCTCACATCATCTGGAGTTTCAAAAGAGATTTCAACAGTGTCTCAGACTGTCGAGATTTGAGATTTCAATCTGAATTTAGACATTTCTCATCCAGACTTTACAAATTATCTGCTCTATAAAATCCAGATTCATTTTCTAATCATATAAAAACACTATAATTTATGTTAACAATTCTAGTTCTTCTTTCTATATTTATTTCTCTTCAGGAATTTTAGGACAAACATCTATATTCAAGTTCATATTTTAATATAACATAACCGAGAACTCAATTAAGTCTCCTGAGCAATAAAAGAGCAACTTCCTAGCAATAAAATATTCCTCCGGGCAACTTTTGTGAGAAAGTCAACCTGGGATTGCTGATTTAGAGAACGATATTTATGATGAGAACGTCATTGCTATACCAGAAATTGCAACGAGGGCGACCAAATTAGCATTTATGAGATCCCTATCAGCAAGTTGCTCAATTATGGAGATGTAATCATTCTCTCTCTCTTTCTCTCACTCTCTCGTGGGTTGAGTGTATTCCCTTTTTGCACAGCTAGCACTGCGTCGCCTGTGGTGCTGGTTTGTCATAAATGTAATTATCTTTAAATTCAGCAGCGCCTGGTTTACAAAAACACCACGGAGAAAAAACTGTGCAAATGTACACAAATACACACAAGCACACAAACAGACTTGTATCCGTCTTAGGCTGTAACATCATCTGCCTGCAGTGGCAATAAAAGGGTGTTTGTGTGTGTGGGTGTGTGTGTATTTTTTTGCCATTGAAGATTCCCTTGCCAAGGGTGTATTTTGAGATCAATCTCTGCCACAGTCATAATCCTGTTTTGTTTGTTCCAAAACTTCCAGACATCACTGTAGCGGAAATGAAACATAAATCATGTGCATATTTTGTCATAGTGTATCTAAACTGTGTTTCTTTTTCCAAAATTGTCTTTTCATAGAGCCCCCATCTGCTCCTCAGCACCTTATTTCCAATGTGAACGAGACCTCTGTGAATCTGGAGTGGACTGCTCCAGCATCCTCCGGTGGCAGGCAGGACCTCGCTTACAACGTCATTTGCAAGCTGTGCAGTTCTGACGGTCAGCACTGTCAGCCCTGCGGCAAAGGCATCCATTTTTCCCCTCAGCAGCTGGGCCTACGCACCACCCGGGTATCCATAAACGACCTGCAGGCTCACACCAACTACACCTTTGAGATCTGGGCAGTCAGTGGGGTCTCCAAGCAGAGTCCCGGACCAGAACAGGCGGTTTCTGTGATGGTTACCACCAACCAAGCGGGTAAGTGTGTGGTTTATGTTCACAAATTATTGTTGAAAATGATATTCCCACTATTATGACTTCATTAAATACCAGGCTGATGTCGTCATGTGATCTGGTCACAGGCTGATGTGTTGAATTTGTCACCACAGTCTGATACAGAACATAGTCATCAAGTCGGTAATCAGCTTCCCGTCTGTGAAAGTGCTCTGTCTTACATCACCACAGAGACATTTCTAATTACTCCTTGTCTGTGTCTGTCGGAATGAATTTTTATGACATTAAACCATGTGTCGGGTTAAATTGCGCATATGTGCATTTGTTGGCTGCTCACATTTGTTTGCGCTGAGTGGACTATTAACTTTTACAAGGTGTTTAATTTCGGGTTCTTGAGAAAGCGTGAGGAGTCGGTAATCAGCTTCCCGTCTGTGAAAGTGCTCTGTCTTACATCACCACAGAGACATTTCTAATTACTCCTTGTCTGTGTCTGTCAGAATGAATTTTTATGACATTAAACCGTGTGTCGGGTTAAATTGCGCATATGTGCATTTGTTGGCTGCTCACATTTGTTTGCGCTGAGTGGACTATTAACTTTTACAAGGTGTTTAATTTCGGGTTCTTGAGAAAGCGTGAGACAGGAAGTGTCTTTTTGTCTGGCTTTGGGGATTTTGTGTGTAGGGCCCCCAGGAGTGGGGTCTTTCAAAGGTCTTTCTCACCATCATTGTCTTGGTGAACTCTGACTGTAATACCCATCACACCTGTCTGTACACTCTTCAAACAGACTTTCACTCCTGACCGTCTGTTCTTTGGGACTCTGAGCAGGTATTGCCCAACAGCACTGAAGAATTGGTGCTTGCTAAAGTTCATATCAGTATAAATATTTTTACTATTTCTAGCCACCACCCAGAACACCATACCAGCTGCACAGTAACACTTAAAAAAAAAACTCAGAACACCCTAGAAAGCACCTGAGATTGTTCTTGCAACCACCAAGCTCCCCCTAGCAACTGCGTGAGTGGTTTTAACACCCCAGTAACCACCTATTGTTGCCTATGCAGCCACTCAGAAAAGCTTTGGAACTGTGTAGCAGCAAGTTTTCTTGATTTTTGTCAGGAAATGTAATAATCAAGCAAATATAACTATTAAACAGTCATCTGTTTATAATCATAATTTTCATCTGCACTGAAGAATTGAGCCAGGATCATTTCATGGTCTGGCTTCCCCTTTGGCAGCTGTAGAGTGTCATTGATAAAAACCCTAAAGATTACAGATAAGCATGTGCTCCCTAGATGACTGCATCAATGGACCTTCTGTAGTAGCAAAGTGAAATTATTAGAGAAAGAAAAAAATCAGAAGCACTTGAGTAATTCTCATATTGGATCTTGAATGATGATATAATGGGCACTTCACTTTGGTGATTCAACATTTTTTCTGGGAGTTACGAAGCTGTAATCACTACATTTTCAGATGCTAACCTGCGTAGCTTCCAGTGTTTAGTTGTTTTTCAGGTTTTCTCAGTATGACAATTCAAATATCTCCAATATCATACCTCCTCATTGATTTATTGCACTAACATGTTAATGTTTCTTTGAAACAACTGGGCGTTTGGGGTGCTCTAGCAATATTAAGCTTTTTCTCTTTGTGTTTTTCTCCTTCTCCAGCTCCCTCTCCAGTTACCACCATCCAGGCCAAGGACATCACCAGACACGCTGTGTCTTTGGCATGGCAACAGCCTGAGAGACCCAACGGAGTCATTCTTGAGTACGAGGTCAAGTACTACGAGAAGGTGAGAAGATTCATGGGAAAGTAGTTTCCAAAATTTTCCCGATGAGATTATCCATGCTGAAAAGACTAGCATAGCTGGTCACCAGCATATGTTGTGTTTTGGATGTGGGTGCGCAGCCCCACAAGGCTTCTTAACCAGCTTGGTCAACCTGCTTCACCAGAATGACCATGCTGGTTGGAAACATTCAGTTTTGCATGTGTTTCGTGAGGTTTCTCATCCTGACAGCATGGGATGAGGGATGCACTTTGGAAAATGTAGTTCAGGATTAGGCCTAGTGACATAATTTACTTGTTAGGAACTCCAAATGGGAGAGATGCTTCTTCGAAACTGCAGATTAAGATGTAGCAATCAAGGTGAAGCCTTCACTTAAGTCTTTGACATGTCAGGTACATCAAAACGAGAGAGCTGCATTTTAGTTCATGGCCAGACCAGACTCTCTCACACTCGCAGCAGGAGTCTGGTGAACCGGCGGGTCAGAACAGCATGGGGTGGATGGACATGCAGGCCGTTGGGATACAGAGAGGATAACAGCATTCTTCTCTCTCTGCTCCTGCTGTGTCTTCCTCTGGCTGACTGATTACAGATTGCAGAAGTGGTCAGATTCTTTTCCCTTACACTGTGAGGTTTTCCATTGCAAACACACTCTGACACACACACAAGACCAAGACACAAAGGTTCTTGTTTCTCGATCCAACAATTACAAGCCAAACATTAGGGGACATTGGGGAAAAAAATTAAACTTAGTTCTTTGCTTGTTTTGGTTCAAACTCGACATTGTTTAAGTGGTTTGGATCTAGTGATGAAACAGGGGAATTTTGAACAAGCAAATTCAGGTTAAACCCAAGGGAGCGAGCGAAAACAAAGATGGCAACCTTGTTTTTGTACAACGAGGCTGCGGTTTTCCCTACAAAAGCCTGGCTGTAGTTTCTGTGTCAGACATTAAACAAATCCCTCTTCCGTTTTGTTTTATCAGTGTTTGATTCCAAATAAAACAATCCTAATGACCAATCCCACAAGTTGGTTCAACATTTCCTGTTTCTCTCATCCAATCAGGATCAAAACGAGCGCAGCTATCGCATAATGAAGACCTCGTCACGAAATGCTGAGATCAAAGGCCTGAGCCCGCTCACCTCCTACGTGTTTCATGTGCGTGCCCGCACTGCTGCTGGCTATGGAGACTTCAGCGCCCCCTTCGAGTTCATGACCAATTCAGGTAGGTTTCCATGTGCGTGTTACTGAACCGACAAATGTCAAGTCTTTGTTCCCACAATTAGAGACTAGTGTTGAGTTTTAGGGTGGATCAGCCATTCATCCGGAAACTATTTCTCTAAAGTAACGTAATTATAGCCTTTGTGTATGTTTTCCTTTTTCTTGCCAAGTTTCTTTGTTTGCTGACTAAAAAAATATTTTTAAAAGCACTTTAAAGTAACTCTGTAATGAGTGGAATGTTTTGGAGCTTTGATACTAGGTCATTTCAGCAACTTAAAAAAAACAGGATTTGCTCCTCATTAATGAAACCAGGCTCTTCAATAAGAATTCAAAATGGCTGACAAGATTAATCTGATGCTTTAAATGAGAATTACACATTTGAGATAAACTTTAATCTTGTTTCTCCTTTCAGTTCCTTCTCCCATCATCGGAGATGGTGCCAACTCCACCGTGCTGTTGGTGTCTGTGATTGGCAGTGTGATTCTGTTGCTCATCTTCATTGGAGTCTTCATCATCAGCCGCAGGTAAGCCACCAGGCCCAACTGGGTGTAAGTCGTGTCACAGATACTTTCTGAATCTGGAAGCATTCCTCCATCTCTCCACTTGTCCCTGTGGGCATCTCCGTCACCTCTCCCTCACCCTGTCTGTCATCCTATATCAGTCAATCTGTTGTGCTCCTGCTGTCTTCCCCTCTCTCTACCTGTCCATCAGTCTGGTTCTCATGGCACTTCCTCCTCTTTCCTGCTCTCTCGCTCTCTTTTTCCCTGTGGTGTAGCTAGTGGTATTGTGACAGGCCACTGGCAGCTCTGCCTGATTAGTCTCCGCTGTGCTGCTACGTGTCTCTGTGCCGTGTGTGTCGAAATCCGTAGGGAACACGTACCATTCCCAAGGGAGCCGAGAAGCACGGCAGGACGGCGTATGTGCGCATACATGTACGTCTCTGTACTGTACTCAATCAGAGCGGCTGTCATACTCCCACGGGCAAAACGTCATGGTTGCTTTGCCTTAATCAAACAACTTTTCCTTGCCAAACTCTCTCCCAGTTACACTCTTACTCCACTATGGTTATCATCAGCTACATTTCCCTTTCATAAGGCCTCCTCCTATTGTGTCTGATCGTAGTTTCCCAAGACCAGGGTGAGAGTGTCTATTCTTACAGTGGTTGACATTGTATTATTATCAGCTGAGATAATCATCTCCGCGTCCTCAAAGTCCCTGAAGAGAAGCATCTCCCTCATTCAGGGTGAAAATAACAATCCAAGCTAATGAATGGGGCTTTTGTTTTGGCCAAGCAGCCATTAAGCACTTCCTCAGTGGAGCCCTTCAACAGGAGACAAGACTACACATCCCAAGTAGCTCTCACCTTTGGCCCGTTCTTCTCTACCTTGAAGGGACACCAACCGCTCGATCATGGAGGCGAGGAGGCAGGTTACAGCCTTGCACAAAGCCGTGGGTTCCTCGCTTCGGTACTTGGATAGCTCACCTGATAATCTCCTTGTTCCTAAAATAAACGTGTACCGACCGTTCGGGCTGATGGCAGGGCCTCTTCCCACGAAGGCATGGCCCCCTGCAGGCAGAGCTATTTCCAGCTTCTGTGGAGCGCTCAGGCGTTAAAGCCTGGCCCTTTCCTCCTGTTCTACCTGTGGATATGCCCCTTTCCCTCCCTCTAACCTTTTCTTCCTTCACTAGCCCCGAACCTTGGAGGCCTTTGTCAACGCCAGAACGCACTAGAAAAACAATAACAGCAGTTGTGCATTCCTGGCAGAGCCCCCCCTCTCTATATACAGGCAGGTGACCCCATCCCCAGCAGGGAGTCTTGGGTTAGGGCAGCTTCCTGGGTGGGGTTGTTATCCGTTCCATTGCTTCTCCTCAGCTCCCTGCGCCCATGCCAAGGGGTCAGTGGTTGGCCCTAAGGGGTCAGCAGGTGATTGGGTGAAATGGGAACTTTGAAGGTGGTGCATACTAGCTCCTTTATATCATTGTGGACAGACGGGGAGAGATGTTTTTAGGGGAGGGGGTTGAGTGGTTTCAAATGGGATTTTGTTGCCATTTTGGCCACTTGATGAGTTTGTGTTTACTCATCTATCATTCTCTTTACCTCATTCCTGTTGGTTCTTTATCTGTCAATCTCTAAATGATTTCAGATGAAAGGCCAATGGACTTGGTTCATGAACAGACCTTTTTTCTACTTTGATGGTGTAATCTCTCTCTCTGTGCAGCTTTATTAGCTTTACAGATTTTTACAGCCCCACTTTTAAAGAAAAGGTTAAAAGGTTATTCAAAACTTTGACCTGCTTCAATGACTTGGAACAGGATGGTCCTTCATGTGCCGGCCCACCGTGTCTCACACATGCCAGTTAGTCTTTGTGTATGTTTTGTAGAATTTATGTATGTATGTATGCATGTGTTTATTTATTTATTCCCATTTAAGTGTCTGATTTATTTATTTTTTTGACACAAAACATTCATCACAAACCTTGAAGGTGAACAGCCTGTTTTAGGATGTGTTTTACTAATAGTTAAAAGTCAAATAATTTATGCAAAAATTAATGCAAAAAAGTTACTTTACCCATCTGACTTTTAAATTGCACACTTTGGTATCCAAAAATATATATATTTTTTTTTTTGACATTGTTAAATCTCAAAGAATCTCATTCTTGTTAAAAAAAATGAGACATTGAAGAGATCTCATTTGTGATTTTTCTTTCATGTGAATTATAATCCCTCTCATCTTTTTGTTAACAGGAGAAGCAAATACAGCAAAGCCAAACAGGATTCTGATGAGGAGAGGCATTTACATCCAGGTAATGCTGCAGCCATGTAAATACATATACACTATGACACATTCTCAAATATGTATTGATCATCCAAGTTAAAGTTGTATATAAGAAGCGAAGTTTGTATGTTCTCAATGTGGTAGAGGAGAGGCAGAAGCCAACAAGAGAGAGAGGAGAATGGAAAACAGATGTTGTATATTCATCATTTTGTCTGTCTGCCAGCTATCCTCCCCTGCTCTTCTCTCAACCTCCTAACATGTAGGCACCTCTCTCTGTCTCTCCACAGGGGTTCGAATCTATGTGGACCCCTTCACCTATGAGGACCCCAACCAAGCAGTCCGTGAATTCGCTAAAGAAATCGATGCCTCCTGCATCAAGATCGAAAAGGTCATCGGCATTGGTGAGCAAACGACCTGCTGTTTCCTTTTCGTCTGCCTCAGACTGAGTGTAGCTAGACCACAACTGTTACAGTGAAATGTTAGCCCACCGTTCCAGAGATATCTCATGGGTCATTATGTACCACAGACATCTCTGATTCAAGCCTGATTTTTCCATTTAAAGGAGAATTCGGGGAGGTGTGCAGCGGTCGTCTCAAGATGCCTGGAAAGCGCGAGATCTGCGTAGCCATAAAAACCCTCAAAGCAGGATACACCGACAAGCAAAGGCGAGACTTTCTGAGTGAGGCCAGCATCATGGGCCAATTTGACCACCCCAATATCATCCGACTGGAGGGAGTCGTCACTAAATGTGAGTCTTTTGAGTGTTTTTAATGTGAACAAGCTATTCGTTTACTGTGACCACATCCTTTCAAACTGATTTGTTCTGGTTTTGCATATCATTTGCAAATCGTGACCCTGTTGATCTCACAATTCAAGCTGTGTGCTTCACTGTCTACAGCCATCTTTCATGAAAAGTATTTTTTTACAAAGTGATGCATGATGAGTTTTGTTAAAGTTTGTTTAATTAAATTAAATACTAATTTTTATTGGTTTTTTTTCTTGTTTTGAGCATGAACCTCATTAAATTGGAAGGATTTATACTTTAAAACAAGAAATAGGACTTTATTATTCATATTAATACTTTTATTAACTTAAAAATAAATAAAGAATAATTTTAACTTTTTTTAAAATAATAAACTTTTTAAAGTTTTATGCAATTATGCTTTTTACATACCTTTTTTTGTATGCCTAGCACCTAAAAGTATGTTTACATATTTTTACTGGAAAACAAGACAAAAATACTAAGAAAAGTATTGTTTGCTGTGTTGCCAGCTTATTTGGCCACCCATTGAAGCTCTGCTGTAGAGCTGATGGTTTTCATTTCTTTAGGTTTTTGACTTTTGCTTTGACTTTTAACCATCAAAAGCCTTTTATTAAAAATTGGACCACTTTGCTTCTAATTTTTTTTTACTGTTGAAGCCTTCCTCCTCTTTGCATCTTAAATGCATTTTGGAACCATGCTGAAGAAATGACGCACTCTCCATTCCTTAATTTGATTAAATCAACCCTGTCTTTTGTAATGCACCCTTCCCACTACCAGAACGGAATCTTGGCCGACTGGCAGACCTGACATCAAACCTTTTAATAACTTGTTATTGATTGAAAGTTGACTCTCTCATATGTGTGTTTAAGAAACTTCCAGGGTGTAGTTGTGGCCAGACCTCACCGTGCACAACAAATATGTGTGTGTGTGTGTGTGAGCATGGAGCAGTGATTTGCATTAGATGGCTTTGCATTTGACAGCTGGACTGAAGAACACCCTTAGAGTCTTCTGACACTGATGGCTCTTGTGCTGTCTGGCAGCTTGGGAGCTCTAGAGAAACACGAAGATAAAGATGTTTTTTTTTTTTTTAGTTTGTTTTGGTAGACTGCATGGAGAGAGCTGCATTCATATGCAGGGGCTTCTGCAGACACGTAACAATCCCACAATCCCACCGAGTCACATCTTTTCTCCAGACAGCCCTGGCAAATCCCCATCCTCTCTGATGTATTAGTGAAGACAATGCCAACAGATGGGTTACAGAGAGAGAAAGTGAACAGGAGTGAAACAGAGAGCAAAGACAGAGACATAAGTAGCAGGAGAGACACCACTCGTGGAAAAATACATGAAAAATAAAAATGGCGATTCTACGAATGAAAGTACGCCTTTAAGTTTGCCATTTGCCATTTTTGATGAGTTTGTTGGCAATGTGCATGCACATTAACTGGTCCAAACTGCATTGGACTATTTTAATTTTTTTTTTTTTAGGATTATGAGATAAAATTAAGAAAATGTATGATACCATTGTGATCAGAACTTTTCCTTTCACTGGACTGGCGTCTCATGGCTGGCTTAGTTTGAAGCGTTGGAGTGCTGTTTGTTATTAGCAGCCCTTCTCCCATAATCCTCAGCATGGCAGAAGTAGTGTCTTCAGGATAACTGTTATTACAAACAGACAATGGCAGCCCTCTTGTAGCCTATGCCTCCAACCGGGCCAATTAAACCTGTTAAATAAATTACTAATGATGTAGAAATTGTCCTAAATAAATAAAGACAAAATGCCCCTAAGCCTCAGAGAGCCGGAGAGAAGCAGGATGCCAGCCGTCTACGCAGAAAGCATTCACAGACGGACTTGGTGGGCGCAGTCTTTTATGCGCTGGCATTAAATACAAGATTGTATTTGCATAATGAAGGCACCACTAGAACACTGAAATGATTCCTCTGAGGTGAAGCGTGGTTGTGCGTATGCGTTTGTAAGCAGCTCTGTGTAGGTATGTGTGTGCGTGTGCCATTGTCCTCTTTTGTGAAGCCCCTGCGCTCCTTCCTTTTGGCTCCATGAGAGAGGACTGCGTTGCCATAGCATTGCCTTGTCTCGGTACTGACTGGCAGGTAATGTGGGAATCCAGCCCTGATAGCCTCCAGCAACGGCTGCATTCAGTAAACAAACCCACACAGAAATCCCACTCGCAAATAGGAGCGAAGAGGAAGAGAGCGGGAAAGTGTGAGAAAAGAGGAGGGGCTAGCAGACGGACACGTTAGGGCTTGATTGGGAAGTGTCATTCAGATGTGTTAATGTGTGTGCAGAGTGCCTTGAGTGCATGCGGCGACAAACACCATAACATCTCTGCAGTTTTCTTGACATTTTGATGCACTTAGAGTTTTCACTCACAGTGTTTTTGCTCTTGAAGACATATGATTGAAGCAGATAATCGGTTCAGGACCCAGATCTACAAACTCTGATTGGTTCTAAATAGGACAAACTGCAGCCAATCAGGTGCTATTATGCAGCTACAAAAGATCTGCTTGCTTTAATGTTGTATTCTGTACAATGGAAGTTGGATTTCCAACTTGGAAACTCAAGATTAAGCAAATCAAATGCATTCATAAGCTAAAGATCTAGCATCTCAAGACATCTCTTATGCTCATCAAGGCTGTATTTATTTGATCAAAAATAACTTTCTAACTTTTTTTTTCTATTTTAATTTTAAAATGTAATGTATTCCTGTGATAATAAAGCTGAATTTTCAGCAGCCATTACTCCAGTCCTCAGAAATCTTTCAGAAATCACTCTAATATGCACTCTAATATAACATTTCTTATTATTTTCAGTGTCAAAAAGAGTTGTGCTGCTTTGTAACATTATTAATGACCTTACTGTTTTTTTTTTCGCTTACATGTTAGTTTTTTTTTTTTTTTCTGTCTGCGCAGGTAAGCCAGTTATGATCATCACTGAGTACATGGAGAACGGATCCCTCGATGCCTTTCTCAGGGTGGGTTTTGTTTGTGTTTTATTTCAAGCACATCTTTTTGACCCAGCGGTCATTTAGTACTCTTGTGTACTGTATTGGCTTAAACATCTTTTAACTGTAAATGTTGTTTCTTCTTAGAAGAACGATGGGCGGTTTACTGTAATTCAGCTGGTGGGCATCCTGCGTGGAATCGCTTCAGGAATGAAGTATCTATCTGATATGAGCTACGTTCACCGTGACTTGGCGGCACGCAACATCCTGGTTAACAGTAACCTTGTGTGTAAAGTGTCTGATTTTGGCATGTCTCGGGTTTTGGAGGAAGATCCAGATGCTGCTTACACTACTAGGGTAAGTTTGACACATTATTTGTTTGCAGCCCTAACACAAGCTTTCTAACCCAATATCTTCAGCATTTAACCCGCATGTGCTTACATGAAGTGCTAGTATCTTTTCAAGTATTATAGAAATTAGCAAACTAACCCCAACATTGAGTGCCTAGTGCGTGCATGTGCGTGTGTGCATGCGTGTGTGTGATTAACCTCCATGCATGTGTTTGCTATCTCTTTTGAAAGGAAATAACAGGAACCTATCAATCACAGGGAGGCAAGATACCTATTCGCTGGACCGCCCCCGAAGCCATTACATACAGGAAGTTCACCTCTGCCTCTGACGTATGGAGTTACGGCATTGTCATGTGGGAAGTGATGTCATATGGAGAACGGCCATACTGGGACATGAGTAACCAGGATGTAAGTGTTGGATGAAGTGGATTCAGAGCTTCAGTGTATACATTTTCAGCTGTTGTTTAACACCATTTGGATGTTTCTTTGCTTCAGGTTATAAAGGCAATTGAGGAAGGCTACAGACTGCCTCCACCCATGGACTGTCCAGTTTCTTTGCACCAGCTGATGCTGGATTGCTGGCAGAAAGAGCGTGCCGAAAGGCCAAAATTCAGCCAAATTGTCAACATGCTGGACAAACTCATCCGCAACCCCAACAGCTTGAAAAGGACGGGAGGAGAGATTGCCAGGTAGTAAATACATTTCACATAAACCAAGGTGAAACATGTTCCTATTTTTTGAAGGGCACCAGTCACAGTTCTGGTGCACTTTCCCTATCTGATGTCTTTCCATATCCATTTTATTTAATTTTTTTCTTCAACAGTTGTTATCAAAAACAGTTTTTTGGAAGTTGCATTCATTTTTTTATACATAAATATGATACAAAATTATTCATTATATTTTTTATATTTTTTATAATATATTATTACATTTTTGTGCATTTTTTATGCAATTTCCAACAATATATTTTTATTATATATATATATATTTGTGTGTGTGTGTTAAATGTTGTAGCCTATGTATTTTATTTGTATTTTAAAATTTAGAAGTTATTAGAAATTATATTTCCATATTATTTATACATAATATATACAGTGAAATGCAGATGTGCAGCAATTCATTTAATAGCAATTTCTAGACCGCACAGATCTATTCTCGAGCTCCATCGCTCACCCCGCTTGAATTTATTCCCAGACCGCATTAAAATCCACTGCAACGTAAAGTGCTAACTATTCAATACATTAAACGTCAACACAGATGGCCAGTTCTCGGTCAAACCACAGGGCATATTAGCGTCTTTAATGGGGGGGAGCAGCGCAGAGCGAGAGAGTTAGGAAAATAAATGAGATTTATGAGAAATTGGCATGATGGTTATTACACATTGATACCTATTCGCTGGACCGCCCCCGAAGCCATTACATACAGGAAGTTCACCTCTGCCTCTGACGTATGGAGTTACGGCATTGTCATGTGGGAAGTGATGTCATATGGAGAACGGCCATACTGGGACATGAGTAACCAGGATGTAAGTGTTTTATAAGGAATGGGCAAGGTTGATTCAGAGCTTCAGTGTATAAATTATCAGCTGTTGTGTTTAACACCATTTGGATGTTTTGTTTCAGGTTATAAAGGCAATTGAGGAAGGCTACAGACTGCCTCCACCCATGGACTGTCCAGTTTCTTTGCACCAGCTGATGCTGGATTGCTGGCAGAAAGAGCGTGCCGAAAGGCCAAAATTCAGCCAAATTGTCAACATGCTGGACAAACTCATCCGCAACCCCAACAGCTTGAAAAGGACGGGAGGAGAGATTGCCAGGTAGTAAATACATTTCACATAAACCAAGGTGAAACATGTTCCTATTTTTTGAAGGGCACCAGTCACAGTTCTGGTGCACTTTCCCTATCTGATGTCTTTCCATATCCATTTTATTTAATTTTTTTCTTCAACAGTTGTTATCAAAAACAGTTTTTTGGAAGTTGCATTCATTTTTTTATACATAAATATGATACAAAATTATTCATTATATTTTTTATATTTTTTATAATATATTATTACATTTTTGTGCATTTTTTATGCAATTTCCAACAATATATTTTTATTATATATATATATATTTGTGTGTGTGTGTTAAATGTTGTAGCCTATGTATTTTATTTGTATTTTAAAATTTAGAAGTTATTAGAAATTATATTTCCATATTATTTATACATAATATATACAGTGAAATGCAGATGTGCAGCAATTCATTTAATAGCAATTTCTAGACCGCACAGATCTATTCTCGAGCTCCATCGCTCACCCCGCTTGAATTTATTCCCAGACCGCATTAAAATCCACTGCAACGTAAAGTGCTAACTATTCAATACATTAAACGTCAACACAGATGGCCAGTTCTCGGTCAAACCACAGGGCATATTAGCGTCTTTAATGGGGGGGAGCAGCGCAGAGCGAGAGAGTTAGGAAAATAAATGAGATTTATGAGAAATTGGCATGATGGTTATTACACATTCCTGCGCCAGTGTGAGTGGATCCAGTCTCAGTCATAACCTCTCGTGGTACTCGGCCCGGACCGTGGCATGTCTAAATGAGGATGAAATCCAGCACAGGGAAGACACGCTAAGTAAACGCTGAGGGGCAGGATCGGGTGACGACGCATCTGTTGTTCAGCAGTGACTGTTAATTTGGATGTCTATAAATCACTCTCGTAGTGTCCCGTTCCACACTTGCTTGGCTTGAGCCAAGACTGACCCCCCCGCCCCTGCCCACGTGAGCGGCCGTGCCAGCAGCTCTGGAGGAGTGCTGTCCTGCTGACCGATGCTGGCTAGATTAATGGACACTTGAATAGGCTGTAGTCTCAACTTTTTATATTTTTGCACACAGGGCAGTCAGATGTGAGCAGGTTGGGGTGACAGTGACCCAGAGTACTCATCTTAGTAAGTGCAAGGGGGTGCTTATTTTATTAAACCAACCCATACTTGCACCTAAAATAGACACACACACTTTCTCCAACCTCCAGCATCGAATTTATTTTCAGGAGCGCGTGTTCATTGCTCCTTTTAAAATCCACTTAGCTCAAAATCTTAGTTCAGTCTGAATTGGTATGCCACTTCTCATATAAGTCATGTCCTTGGTTCCAGTCTCATTTTTTACCAGTGATAAATTGCTGTAAATGCTTTTTTAGCTGTGGCACATAAGTGCATGTTACATGCATGACTTGCAGTGTTATATAAACGTGTTCCAATGAAGTGAGGCTCACAGCTATAAAATATTTTATAGTTCTTTCATACGTTGTTCAAAGTGGGCAACACATAGCCAGCCCAAGCTCTTGGGGCTCCTAAGTAAGTCTTTTCTCTTTTTGTAGACCCAACACCACCCTCCTGGAGCCCAGCAGCCCAGAATTCACATCTACCCTGGGATCAGTCGCCGACTGGCTCCAGGCCATCAACATGGAATGTTACAGAGACAACTTTACCGCCGCTGGCTACACCACTCCAGAGGCTGTGGTCCACATGACACAAGAGTAAGTCACGTGAACAAAAACTGGGCATTCTCAAGGTGTTAGGAGACATGTGATGTGTGTATGTTGGCTTTGAGTGTGCTTTTGACTAACACAAGAGAAAGAAACCCAGCTCTTAAATCAATGCTCAGGGATACACGGTCCTGACGTATGGGTTCAGTAGTCAGATTTCCGTGCAAAACCCCTGTAGATGCCAACGAAGCATTTAGGACATCTACTTTGGCATTCAAATGTTCAGCCAGGATCGAGTTCTTAGATTTCATGTTAAAAGCAAATGAAGAGAGAGGGATAAAAAAATTAAACCAAATTAGACCAAATAAAACATGTTCTCATCACTTCTGTCTTTGTGTTTCTTTGGAACAGAGACATGGCAAGGATAGGGATCTCCTCTGCTGCACATCAGGATAAGATCCTCAACAGCGCGCAGGGAATGCTGTCCCAGATGCAACAAATGCAAGACAGGATGGTTCCTGTCTGAACCCACGGGATCAGAACACACAAACTCGAAACATACTTTGGACTTCCTTTTTTTATTTTGGTTCTAAGAAAATCCATTTACCTCATCCATGCACTTTAAATTAAATTTTGGGAAAAAATACAAAAAAAAAAAAACAGAAGAAGGTTTCAGAGGAACGATACAGCACTTTTCTTCCCCACCCCACCGACCAGTCAAGAGGATCGTCCCACGCTGTAATGAAGCTCTGGATATGATTGTAGGAAGCTTTTTATTTCAATGAAACTACAAAGGAGTTTCTCTGTTAGTTTATTTGATTTTTGTATGTATGTGCCTGTAAGTAAATGTATAAATAGTACAGGATTTTTTTGTCTGCTCCTGCCATTTCACGGGAACTTGAGTGAGCGGCACCTGGCGGAATTTTCACACTCGAAATGGAGGCGTCGGAGATCAAGATTTTATGCACTCTTTAACGCTTTTGTTCCGGGGATTTCGGAGAGGCATTCATTTTCCCAACATCCACAATCGAAGACCAACTCTGGAAGGTCTCCAGGTCTCCCCACCCTCAGAATGGAATATCTGTCTCCACTCCACAATTCTCCACACCGTTCCATTTGGCCTGTGTTGGAATAGAAAAATCAGCCCTCAGTTTACATCTTTCTCTCTCCACCTCCATCTCCATCTGTGGCCTCTCTGTCTCCGGAGACCTTCAGCGGTCCATGAAATCAACACATGTCTACCTTACTGGAAGTTCCATCAGAGCTGAGCTAAGGTAAGCACAAATGTTTATGGGATCTGCTGTACTTCCTCTCTGTCCCCTGCAGTTATTTATCCGCTCATTAGTTGGGATTAGAACCAGTACAGATGAATACAAGGGATATATATGGGTGCCATTTGATGGGATGAGCTCAAAATGAAAACTGAGCCAAAAATATGAAATGTGTTTTTCCCATGCTCCCCAGCAACAGAGCAATTTCAGTTTCCATACTCTGTGGATTACTTCAATTAATGCTGCATTTGTGTGTCCTGGTCTGTTTACAGAACGCGCTCTGAATCCCTGAATCATAATCATTTTCTTTTTCTCTCTCTCTTGCTCCACAGAGTCACCTTCACACATCTGCTCCGCAGCGATATCTGCTGTGCAGACTCGCATCCATTGCAGTTTCAATAACTACACTTACTTGACACCGGGACAAAATACTTCAATTCCCATGATTCCCAGCAAATGCTGAATGCTTCCACGACTGAAAACATGACAAACAACCTGAGGAGCAGTTGAAGGCCCTTCGGTTGTCTCCTAAGAGATTTGATGAGAGATATAATGAACATTTTCATTTGGTCTCACTCTTGACAGGAAAAACTCTCCGTTCTCAGTGCAGCATGTTGCTGTTTTGTTTGAAGGATGACGGTTTGTTTTGAGGCACATACACAAAGGACAAAAGCGCATGATGTGTGCTAAGACTGCAGAAATTTGTGGCTACTCTCTGGAGACCGACATACTGGAGTTGTTTGCTATATACGCTAAGCCACTGCTGTTCTTCGCTTCTTACCAATTCTGGAGGTTGTAACTAAAAAACACGCCACATTTATTTGAGTCGTTTGACTCCAACCGAAAAGATTTCAATACTAATTCCAGTGGTCTGAATGTGGACTGCGAGAAGAGGCACGTTATTTGTACCTAAAATAAACCTATTACAGGAATGTTTATGAAAAGGGAAACCACATCCATCCGTCCGATCTGAGAGACTTCTTGTTAATGTGACGCAAGTGCTTCTTGCTTTCTTCCTGTTTCATTTTTCGATATTCCCTCCTCATCTGTTTAGGACCTGTTTGGAATATGCAATGAATGTGAGAGGAGAGAAATTCAGTAGAATGTACCGTGCCAAGTCTCCTAATGTTGTTTATTCCAGAGGAACACTAACAAATCACAATTTTTCCCAGCAGATCTAGACATTTTAAGTTTAATGTTGTGCATAATTGTGTGTGTTTTCCTTCTCTTCCATTTTTTATTTTATGAATTTAGGTACAAGAAACGTCATTTATTTATGGTCTTTTTTATCTAGTTTGTAAATTGTAAAATAGAGCTATGAGAGAAATAAATGATTGCCAAGTACATTGTAATTAACGTCTAAAGTGATTTATGTGGCTAATTCCGCTAATTCTCTGAAATGGATTGCTGGAAAGGTATTTAGATGGGCCGTCTGATGAGGTATTCTCACATGGAGAGAAACGGATCTGGTGTTCATATCCACATAAAGTGGCAGCCGAGGGTGAGAGCGGACAGTTGGCTCCAATGCTGGTCACATATTTCTATTACATTTTGGCCGCAGTTGAAACGAAACGGTCGAATGTGGTGGTATAAACAGGTTTGTCAGTCTTGCCAGTAGCATTCAGATTATTTTGAGTTTCTCTTCTCCTTTTCACCCATCATTCCTCTCCTCGTCTCATTCAGCCTGAGCTTGAAGTGGGTGTTTGTGTAAACGCTGATTGTGAGTAAAAGCAGCTTGGCAGGGATAACCAACACATTAAAAGCGTATCAAAAATAAGAGAAAAAAATGAGCAAATTCCTCCCCGACGAACAATTTCAACAATCAAACCGTATTATGGTTGAAGCGGCAACAGAAGAGGGGGCTGCCCGTGAGTGCCTGCGTTTTGTCAGCCTTTCCTTTTTTTTTTTTTACATCTGTTTCCCACAGCCGTCCCAGTCGCAATGAGGGCTGATTGTGGAAAGCCTTTGATAAATAAAGGAGAGAGGGAAAAAAATAAGGAGAAAACGTAATTTTAGAATCCCAGAAAACCCTGCCGTGAGCCAAGCAATGTTTTTCCTCTGACAATCATTCTAATGAGAGATGCATTCATTATGCATGTATTTAGACGCCCGTCACCTCTGGGAAAAAATAAAATATAAAAGGAGGGATGGAGAAAAAATAAAGTTTAAACTTTGCTCAGGAAAGACTCATCAGCCTGAATCTGGTTGATATGTAATGAGGAAGAGAAACAGCAATCCTGCTGAGAGCAGAAAGAGAGAGAACAGGAACTAGAGTGTTTTGATAGCTCTCGATGAGGTTTAACAGGAACGGTGTGGACCAGGACTTAGATTCTAGGAGGATGGTGAAGGACAGAGTGTGTCTGAGGACCCAAAAACAGCTTACAACTGCAGTCTGAGAGAATCATGCTACAAAACAAACCCTGAATCCATGTTTTAATCCTTAAACCCTGGAACAGCACAATCTGAACCATCAGGACATAAGCCAGGTCTTACATTTTATATGAATCCGTTATAGTGTCCTATATCTGTCCTCTGTGAGATCTGTGTATTATAGTACTGGCGTCTTTTATCAGCTATCAGTCTTTTTCAATAGCCACTTTATCAGTTCTTTTTAGCAACTTCCAACACATGGATTTTTAAAAAAAGAGAAGAAAAAAAGTTGAACAAAGTAAAGATTAACAATCGAAATTCGGAGCAGAAGCAGCATATGAACTCATTCCCTCTCTTTCATCTTGTCCTATCCCAGATAAGCATTGAAAATGTCTTGAGTTGCTGTTAGTAAAGATGTCACCAAATATTTGCAGAAAAAAAAAAATATTACTGTAGCTCTGGCAGATTTTTTTTCACTAAATAAAATACAAAAATGTGCATTATTAATTTAGTTAGTTAGTTCTTCTTCTTCTTCTTCTTCTTCTTTTTTTTTTTTGCTGTGTTCAAGATTGAGGGAACCCAACCCAGACAATATAAGCCATATTGGCCATGGCTGTTGGGGTTAAATAACCATTAACTGAATGTTAAATAAGTGATCAAAACAGATCCTTTCAGTTCTTGACAAATGGTTGGTGGGAACTTTTGCATTTTGCATTTCCATAATCAGCCTTAAGCTTTAAGAGACCTCTTGTCTAATAATCCCTATATACAAACAGCTGTCCTGGTGTGTGTGAAGACCGTTGTCTTGACCTCCTTCTGAACTGAAAGATTCTCTCTGGCTCTAGATCAAGATGGCATTTCAGGACACATTTCAGTGATACAATGCAGATTAATTATTCAGATCAGAACAAAAGATTATTAAAAATTCTATTTTTGTTCAGACTTATTTGCAGAAAAGGAGAATAGAGTGAAATTATTAAGGAATATTGTCAATCAGCAATAAATAATTTTCCTAATTTAGATTTTGATTTAGATTTTCCACTGGCAAATCTAAATCCAAATTTAGCGAGGCTTATGCTGAAATCAATTAGCAAAAACATTTACCAATGGGATAACATAAATAAATGTTTAAAAAATAAGATTTTTTCCCCATGCTCCCATAAATATATTTTATATATGTAATTACAGTTGCCAAGACTGTAACTTCCCTAAGCACTTACCCTCAGGGGAATCCCTGCCGCCACTTTGCCAAGTGGACAAGGGAGGTTTACATGGACATACCCTCGAACCCTCTATTTTGACCGAGGGAGCGAGTTTGCCTCATATGCACACTTCAGGCCGCTCTGTAGACCACAATGCAACACGACTATGACGTCATCGCAGATCACGTTTAATTTATCCCCACCCAAAACAACTCTGGTTTTTTTGCATTTATAACAGCCCAAGCATATCAAGGACCGTATTCATAAGGGGAAACATGTGAACAATAAACCAACTCAATAGCGGATTCTAAGTGATCAGGGGCTTAGGACAATGGTTCGGCCAGTAGTGGGCACTCATGCAACGTCATCAATGACGTACATCCGAGTAAACGAGATGGAGCGAAGTTAGCGAGTGAAGGGCATAAAAAAGTGAACTGGAATGCAGCCTCATTCTATGTCAGCAGCATCACTCGCATGTGTCGTGTTACTCTCGTGTTATCGTGTCGTGTTATTCTCGATAATGGCAGTACACGTTTAATTTATCCCCACCCAAAACAACTCTGTTTTTTTTGCATTTATAACAGCCCAAGCATATCAAGGACCGTATTCATAAGGGGAAACGTGAACAATAAACCAACTCAATAGCGGATTCTAAGTGATCAGGGGCTTAGGACAATGGTTCGGCCAGTAGTGGGCACTCATGCAACGTAATCAATGACGTACATCCGAGTAAACGAGATGGAGGGAAGTTAGCGAGTGAAGGGCATAAAAAAGTGAACTGGAATGCAGCCTCATTCTATGTCAGCAGCATCACTCGCATGTGTCGTGTTACTCTCGTGTTATCGTGTCGTGTTATTCTCGATAATGGCAGTAGATGGTAACTCGGGGAAGAAGAACTATTGAATAAAGTCATTATTTTTGTTTTCTTTGCGCACAAAAAGTATTCTCGTAGCGTTGTAAAATTACGATTGAACCTGATGTCAGATGGACCATTTTATCGATGTTCTTACCACGTGTCTGTGCCTTGACTGTGGTAGTACCCTCGCTGTCTATAGAGGGTCTAGAGCTCTTGAATTTCATCAAAAATATCTTAATTTGTGTTCTGAAGATGAACGAAGATTTTACGGGTTTGTAATGACATGAGGGTGAGTAATTAATGACAGAATTTAAATTTTTGTGTGAATTATCCCTTTAATTTAACATTCTGTCCATATGATATAGCCGTTTGGATATTATTAGTCTAAATAATCTGACCAAATAGACAATTAAATGTAAAAACGTAATTTAAACTGGCTAACTTTCACTACTTGATGAGGTCCCCTGATAGTGAGCGTGATTTGACCAAGTACAACATGTTCCTGGATCAACATCCTTGTTTATCCTGGAACATCATTCCAATCAACCAATCAGAATTGAGAGATAACTTTTCAGGAAATGTCAGTTTTAGGCTTAAAATCAGTGTTAGGTGCTTCTACACCCTTTTTAATCAGCTATCATTTCCCTCTGATTTTAGGAATAAATTATGGGTAAGGTTAGGTTTAGGGGTGGGGATTGGGTTAAGTCTGTATTTTTGTAAGTAATGTTGATCCAGGATCAACAAAAGATGTTGATCCAGGAACATGTCTTACTTGGCAAAATCACAGCGACCGTCCCCTGATACATTTCTGTTGTGGTCTGTGCTAATTGCAGCGTGTTTCTGTAGGCTAATTAAGGTTAGTTATTTGGAGGAGTTGCGAGTATTTGCCGTGCACTGTATTTGCTTGCGTTGTGGGTATTTGCAGCAATTGTGTTGTACTGATGACTATGTTTTCTTAATTGGCTAGTGTTTTTTCTATTTGCATGTGTTTTCTTAAGTTGCAGCGCATTGAGCTTTCTCGGCCACCGTATTTTATTTGAAATTTGTACCGGAAAACTATTTGACAGTGCAGACATTTTAAAAGTGACCTTTGCTCATCCTCCTACTGAATATATAAAGCTGATTTTAACTTATCACTTGATGCTGGATTACGTTCAATACTTAATCGATATTTCATGCCTATTAATATGTGAGTTGTATAAGAGTGAGTGATTGACTTTGGCTGTGTGTACACGCTGTGGTGAGCTTCATACAGCCCTGCATGATTAATGAGAAAGAGATGACAAAGGTAACGAGGTTTGCTTAACAGTGTCATACTCACCCACAGGCTTTTACCAGAACCACACATCTAATGGAGAGAGAGAGAGAGAGCAGAGGGGGTTCAATGCAATTAAAATCTTCAATTTATTTTCCTTTCCCACTGTCTCTCCACTGTCATGGCATTGTATTTAGTGTCTTTTCATTGCTTATTCTTCTGCACTGTTTCTCGTCATTTGCCACTCTCTCAAGGATTTTTGATTGATTTCACCAAGCTTTCTTTAGGATTTACACACATTCAAGCTCTGTTTCAAAACCTAGTGAGCTGCCTAGATGTCTGTTTTCAACATAGGCAGCATACTAACTGAAATGGAACCTCTGATTTGGGACACTCTACATAAACAGCAGCTCTGCACATCACACAAATATAGTGTTAAAACACCAGAGACTCTAATGGACCTTTTTTCACATTTCTGGGTTTGTAATGCAAAAGTAAACTTTGACAGGGTACATTTCTATCCATGGGAGACCACAGCAAATTGCATTCCATTTTCTCCGACAGAAAAAAAAAAAAAAAAAAAAAAAATTCCAATTGCATTTACAAGAATTTTTCCAAAATAAATAAATAGAGAGATGAATTATGTCAGCCAGAGGAGAGATTTTACAGTCTTTCCCTTAGCAATTGTATTAGAAACCCAGTTGCAGAAGTGTTCACTAGTTTTTTTGGAAATTTACCAGGGTATAGTGTTACAAATGTATGTTAATTAAAAATTAAAAACTTCGCTAGATTTACATAAATTTTTTGCAGAAAGTTTCATCACAATCTTTGAACAGTGTCTGTGTTTACCGTTAGCATGTTGCTAAGCTAACAACACAATACTCTAAACACACAAATACTTAGTATACAAATATTGTTCAATAGTCCATTTTAAATCAATCAAACTATTTATTGATACTTTCTTAGTTTAATCAAAATTTTTTCCACATTGTTCACCATTTTGGATTAACTCATTCACTGAATACATAATGTTCCCTTTAGAATAGAAGGTGTCTTAGAAAGGTAGCATAGTCATGCTGCCTACTGTTTAGACCAGCCTTTATGTTGGTTGCGTACTTACAATTCTAAAATGCCATATAAATAGTAGCTCACTAGGTTTTGGATCAGGGCTGTTGACTTTCTCTCTAGGAACAGGTGTTGCGTTACTACACTACACGCAAGCATCAGATTTAAAAATATTTGAGATGCACTCTCCCTAAAAATGCTGTTAGTCAACATGAGGTTCTGATACATAGTCATTTCCTACAGCATCGGCAACGCAGCATCCTCATCCACCTGCCAAACAGAGTTTGGTTTTCTATCAGGCTAAAATGCTGCAGACACCACTGTGGCCAAAAAGCAGTCCGCTTAATTTCTTCTCTGTCCGGTGATAAGTATTTATGAGATTGTGTAAGAAAAACTCAGCAGTATAAATCAGACGTGAGCAGGGGTTTGGCCTGTGCCAGCAATCTTGAAATCCTCAACTTAGGAAAAGTTCAACAGATCCATCTCTATAATGCAACAAAGCCCTGGAACCTTTTCACCGCCATGCCAAAAGTCCCCTGCACTGAGCGCAAACACATTTCTTTTCCGAGGCTTTCAGGTTTGCAGTGGTCCAAGACCAATACTGAGGCGAGCTTTAGTATTTCTACAAAACTCTACATCTTTGTCAACTTCTGGAGCATATGAAACGGGATTTATAGCTGAACTCTATACAAAAGGACAAAAATTGTATGAATTACGCACAACACGGAAGAAGTAATCCACAGAATGTCCTCATCTTTAGCATGTGAAACATCACTCGATCAAATCACACACTCTGCAATCAAATGATGTTTCCATCCCGTGTTTTTGTTTAAATCTGTCTTCCAAAGTGAGCGAGAGAGGATGCTGCTCTGGTCTGCAGTGGTCTGGCCAGTGTCCATATCTGACTGTGGGGACAGGGGGCAAATGGAGGGAGAGCGAGAGAGAGGCGAAGAGCACGAGGGAGAGTGGGATGGAGAGGGATGCTGTGAGCCGTTCTGTTGAAACGTTCAGTGGTGGAGGGAAGCCATCTGCTGCATTACAACAACCTGCAGGAGAGAGAGAGGTGAAGGAGTTAGCGTAGCGCCTCAGGTAGTGATCTCACCCAGGTTGGACTGAAACAAATGCACACGGTATTCTGCTACAGTGACTTCAATCTGCTACTAGACATTTATGAGCAGGTGACAAAATGGCAGCCAAAACAGTACACGCACACACATAGAGTAAAAGATGACCCCATCCCAGAGGAACATTTCATTGCTCAGAGGTTGCTCTTTCAAAGCTCAGTTGTTTCTTTGTACAGTAGTATCAATATTTTGCAGATGTCTTGCTTAAAGCAGACATATTATGCCCCTTTTGAATATATGTAATATAAATCTCTGGTGTCCCCAGAAAGTGTCTGTGAAGTTTCAGCTCAAAATACCCCACAGATCATTTATTATATCATTTTGAAAATGCCTATTTTGAGTGGAAGCAGAACCATGCTGTTTTTCGTGCCTGTCTCTTTACATGTAAATGAGCTGATGCTCCCCGCCCTCTTTTCCAGAAGAAGAGCTGTGCCATTACAGCTCCTACCTGCTAAAAACATCTGGTTTGGTTCTGACTATCATGTTTATCGCACTGAAATCATGCGTTTTAAACTATATTAGTTTAAACTTCTGATATACGGTTTTCTGAGTGCACACCTACAGAAAGCGGCTGTCACAGAATGTGAGTACTTAACTAAGTTCTCATTCACACACAAGTTTATGTTAAAAACACACAAGTTACAAAAACAGTCGTTTATGTCTGTGAAGGTAAACAGCTGGGCAATAAATTGCATGTTTATTTTAGATCTGTGTAGCAGCAGCAATATACAGTAAATAAACCAATAATTCCATTGCTCTGTTGTCTCCTCTGAGGCTGGGACTCTAAATAGTGTTCTGTGCTCGTCTGTGCAGCCAAAGGCAGAACAGTTAGCATGTTTTGCTCAAACTTTCGCCATGGCATTAGAACCGGTACACCGTTGTCGCTTGCGAAATCAAAATGAAGGCACCAGTGGGTGGAAACTTACAGATTAAGGGGCGGTAATATTATAATGAGTTCCCTTTGCCACGTCACCAAATTTCTATGACTATTGTTGACATACAGTGAGATAAAAAAAAAGAGAGAGATTATTTGGACTTGGGGGACCTTTTGGACATCTTGCGCAGTTTGAGACATTGCTGAGATCTCTTCTCAAACTCCCCTGCTGGAAGACCAGCATTTTAGAAATACATCAGAAAGGTTTCACAAACTGAGTTTTGTTTGTGATCGCTTGGCTATGCTGGTCGGCAAACTAGACCAGCAACAAATGAGCAATAACTAGTGTCAACCATCTTAGAAACCATCGTTCAATCTGATGTTTGGACATATGTGAAATTAGTAAAAGAAATGATCTCCATTCACTGATTTCATTGCTGTCCAGAAGAAGCAACCGAGATTTTAAGATCTCATTCTTAAGATATCAATTTGCTCTCAATTTTAACGTAGTTTGGCCAGTAGAAGAAAATAATAGTAAGGAGATCTCAGTTGTCTTGAAAACCTCCATTTACTTTCAATTTAATCTCATTGATATCTTGGGGAAACAATTGAGGCATAATAGACATCTTATTTTTCAGGAAAAGTCTCAATTTGATCTCTATTTAATCTATTTGCTGTAAAAAAAATTAGATTAAATAAAAAAAGAGAGATCTCATTAGTGGTTTTCTTATTGAAAAACAATCAACACATTAAATTGAAGATCTAATTATATTATCCATTTGACCACTAATTACCTTCCCACTGCTTTTTACTTATTTATGCAGATAAAGCACTTCACAATAAGAACATTTGTCATTTGTTTGTGGAGAAATAACCACCTATATCATGGTTTGGTCGCCGTGTCAGCTGTATCAAAACGACATGGCCCCGACTGCACAATCGACCATGAAAACGCAGAGATAAGGCCATTGTTTACAAGGAGGATGCTTTATTTGGAGTACATTATTGACATTCCCGTTCAGTGCAGGTAACAAAGATAATATGGAGCCAATTGCCTCGCTCCAAAACTGGCATAAATATTCACCAGCCCTGCCCGCACAAAACAAATTGATTCCACATTCAAGGTTACTGATAAGATAACATCCATGAGTGAATACCAATCTACCTCCCATTGACTGAGCTAGGCTGAATTTGGTCGGGTGGGGGAAATCTGCACGCGTTGTGTTGTTGAATGATGAATGGACCAATTGAGTCTGCAGAGTTCTATCACTTTCCATCATCAAACGAAAGTTGCTGAGGAGCTCTGCTCTCCATTTTAGAGCAGGAACTGATTATGCATACAAAATGAGGACAGAATTAACCCTCGCCAACTACGACTGAAGCCTGAAGACTGCTTCTTTGTGTTTGTGCTTTTCTTTCTCCATTAATTTCCCTGACCATTCTCTAATAATGTTAGCTCCCTCTAAAATGTACTATCTTGCAATGTATGTTCATACCCCTCCCCCACATTCATCTTTCCCACTTTCCTCCAGACTTCTTCTCTTCTCTTCAGTCAGTGTCCCCCAGGCTCAGACTAACTCCAGTATGTGATATAAATATCCTCAGCATTTAATCTCTGCACTCCTAGTCTTCTTCATGGCCAGAGGTTTCTCTATGCTCTCCTAGTTCTCCCATTTTCTTCCCCTCTAACACCGAACAAGTTTGATCAACTGATAGCAGTTTGTAGGGGTGGGGCGATAGAGGCTATTTACACTAAGTGAAAATAGCAGTATTTCTTAGTGATATGCTATTTAGCCTACACTAAGTGCATATAGCTATAGATAGTTAAAATAGCAGGATATTCTGCTAGTTACTTATTGCAAATAGTGTCAATTATCTGCACCTCAGCATTGTAATACATTATAAAACAGTGTGCAATAATAACTTATTGAGTGTAAATTTGTATTTTAATTCAAATTATTAAATGGATGACACCTTATTGGGACAAAAGCCCTCCCTACACCTAACCCTACCCGGTACTTTATTTTCAAGTTTATTGATTTCCTTAATTTTTATTAAAAATAAATGCTTTTCTGATGTGATTTGAAATTTGAAAAGGGAGAAAAAAAAGTTCACCAAAAGGCAGATTCGAACCCGGGTGGATCACCTCAAAAGGTATGTGATACACACTTTACCATCTACGCCACTGAATCTAACAAATGATGATTGTCTTTTTCAACGTGTTATTTGCACTTAGTGTGAATAGACACCGGGTTTTTTTTTTTATTCCCAACAATTAAACAGTTGCCCACAGAAAAAAACAGGGGGTGCTGCAGCACCCTCATCACCCCCACTTCCCGCGCCTATGGTTCTACCAGTAAAGTCTGAACAACTAACATACTATACAGCATGACCAGTGAAGTCTGATTCTCATGTGAATAACCTTTGTGAGTCAGTTGTATTTAGTGAATCTCAAACATAGGCTGCGTCTGAAATTTCATACTGTCTGTGTAGATACTTCTTTTGAATAAGTTATTGCTTCGCAAATTGCAACCATATAAAAGCATGCTATATAGCCTATCGTATGAACAGTAGAATAATCTGGACATAATATGTGACATGTGCTGGTAAAATGAGTTATTTTCATTTTAATTGATGTATGATTTGTTGGAATCGGACGAAAAATGGCTACACCTGTTTGAAGTTGATAGAGTCAGCAAAGTCAATTTTGAGAAAAATCGAGTTAGTTTTCTGAAGGTTCCATAGCAAAATCACCTGCAACGTTGCATCTCTTCCTCCACTTATTTTCTTAATAATAATTACTATGTTAATAGTCACAATATAGCTTTTTTATATATCTTTGTTATTATAAATAAGAACAGACGCAAAAGAACTGAACAAATGAAAAAAAAATGCATTACCTTTTTCATTTTACATCTAAACAAAAGCATTCAAGAAAAACAAATAGCTAATCAAATGTAAAAATCCCTTTAGTGTGTTCATTACAAATAAATTGATTATTAAAACTACAAAAGCAGTTCAATCAAGAGCAGCGAGTGATTCACTCTTTTCTTTTATTGTTAGATTAACATTAATGAGACGGCCTATATTAAGACCTACTGTAATGCACGGATCTAATATAATGTTACACATCAGATGTTTTTCCCCAACAGTTCCCCAAACATTCACTTAAGACATAACAGATCATGTTTGCGTGAATACTTACTGTAATTCTGTGTATATGAATCGGGATCGCGCTGTCGCACTTTTGTGCACGCGCTTCGGATGACAGCGCGAGAAATGAGCGGAGAAAAGGTAGGCTACTCCTCTCAGAAAAAGTACAAATAATGATCATTTTAGATGTTTAATTACTATTTGGAGCATTGGGATTGCTAGACGGGGGCTTAATGAACTCATTTTTGTGAAAACCTCAAATTTGACTAAAAATCGAAATTTGTAACTTTTTTGCTTGTAACTGAAAATTAGCCCATGCGCATTCCGACTGATTTTGCCAGCACGGGTCACATATATTTGTCATATTGTCATTGTCATGTGACGATACAGTTCATAGAATTTTTGTGACCCCCATCAGCAGGTTTCAATTTCAGTATGCCAGTCTTCATTTGTTCTTCATTTATTAAAGGGGTCATATGATGTTGCTAAAAAGAACATTATTTTGAGTATTTGGTGTAATGCAATGTGTTTATGCGGTTTAAGGTTAAAAAACCACATTATTTTCCACATAATGTACATTATTAAGGAGGCTTGCGCAACCACATGTGACAACCCCGGGCTGGACTCCGCTTCGTCCATGGTGAAAGCCGATCCGGCGATTGACAGCGCGGAGTTGATGTATTTCCTCAGTGACCAGCACGGATCAGCTCGAGGCATGACGAAGCGGATAACATCCTCTTTTGGAAGACCAAACAAAGTAGTTTCACTTTCACAACGAAGCACACAGCGCCTTCACGACATGGCGGCGGCAACAACAATACTACAGCGAGAATAAAAGTTACGCCTTCTTTCTTTGAATATCTCTTTGGATTTGAGACTTTAGTCTTTGCAACTTTACAGATCTTCTTTATGCACCAAGAGCTTGTAACACTCCAAAGAGAAAGGAAAAATTGAAATCGCATCATATGACCCCTTTAACACCTGTCAGATATAATTGAGATCTCATTTGTGATTTTCTTTCTTTCCAATGTTTTTTACGGTTTCTGTTGTTCCTCCTCCACCCACCAGTCTCTCACACTTTCCCTCTCTGTCTTGCTTTCTGCATTTATCTTTACTTCTCTCTGTTTCTCCCTCTCTCTCTGTGCTGATAGATTGTTTGTTGTGAGTTTGCTGACAACATCGGCACACAGACAGCCTGGTTTATTTATCTCCTCTTCTGTCCCTGATCCATCTCCACTGTCACACACGGTCCTGCTCGCCCTAATCACCGCCATCTGCGAGCAAGCGGAAGAAACAGGAAGCCGCAGTCGGACATGTGACCTTCTGCCGCCACTCGCCATGGCTAATCATCGCCCGTGTTATCAGCTGTTGGAGAGTGGGAGTGTGAAGGGAGACCGAGTGAAAAAAAATTATTTCATGATGAGCGACGTTGTTTTAATCGATGCAATTCAAATTTCATAACCTCAAATCTCTTAAAGTGGCCACGCGGCCGAAAAAGGTCAACCATCATAATAGAGACAAGGGGCTTGATATTTCACTGCTTGAAAATGGAATTTAATTTGGATTCTCATCAGACCACAACAGCTTGTTACGCTGATTCAGAGTTCAGTGCTGGACTGTGCGTGAGGTCAACTGTGTGTTAGCAGCCCATTTTATGTCCATAATGTGTCATATTTTTGAGTAAAAGGATATTCAAAGAGAAAAATGGACGTTGAGATTTAATTTTACCTATAAAGAATTGATTGGAATTGGATTGTGAAAAGGTGTTCAAAATTAGAACCGAGTCAGACTTGAATTTGAATATGGACACCGGCTGATTAAGCGACCAGGTTAAGGCTGCTTTTACAGTTTCACGTTTGTTCTTCCATTTTCCCGTCTCTTTCACTTTTCTCAAAGTTTTCTTTCATCCCTGTACCCTTTTTACAGCACTCTGTCTGTAACCTTGTTGAAATAAACAAAAAAAAAGGTGTTCTTTTTTTTTTTTTTTTACAGCAGTTTAGTTACATTTCGGATGCAGTTAAAAAAAAAAAAAAAATGATGTTTAAAAAACCAAAT
>NW_015645540.1:198309-212530 GCF_001515625.1 Sinocyclocheilus rhinocerous
TTATTTTATAGAACCAAAAAATTACTTGGTGGGATTTCTTAGTTGACTAAATGTTAATTC
Organism: Sinocyclocheilus rhinocerous; assembly: GCF_001515625.1. NCBI lineage: Eukaryota > Metazoa > Chordata > Actinopteri > Cypriniformes > Cyprinidae > Sinocyclocheilus > Sinocyclocheilus rhinocerous. The sequence continues at coordinate 198,370 of NW_015645540.1, forward strand.
AACATATTTTTACTTTAAAAAAAACAAACCAGACCAAATTGCAACATTTGAGAGACATTATTTAGGTTTTAAAATAACAGAAAACAACAACATTTGCCTGAGACATTTAAAAAAAACAAAAAAGTCCACATTACAACATTTGTGGAACATGACTTTTTTGTAAAAGTATAACATAGAGGGCTTACAGGATTAATTCAATAGCAAATCTATCCCAACAATGGACAGTTGACTACAACCTCCTAAGTAAATTGTGATTATTCATATTTCAACCTGAATAGAAGAGAATGTTTGAATGGGCTTCACAAGACATTTCTCACTCACTAAAAATTCAGTTGGGTTCATAAAACTTTCCAAGGCAGTGTAAAATAATTTTTAAAAAAATGCAGAGAATTCTTTTATGGAATAAGAATAATCTAATAGCAAGCACATATTAAAAAGTAAAAATGATCTATTTTGTTTCTATGGAAAGTTTTGGGGTAGTTAAAAAAAAAAAAAAAAAAGGTTTTAATATTCTTTGCTGCGAATTTTAAAAAGCTAGTCAGCAGGCAGAGCTCTCTTTTCTCATGCCAAGCAAACACTGAGCTGATCTGTGCAGGCGGAAGTCGAGGGAATTTAAGAGTAGCCGGTGTGGTGTGTGTCGGGGACAGCAGTGTACTAGGTGTGTGTAAATCAGAGAGGGTTTGCTAGCTTTTAATATTCTTTGCTGCGTATTTTCATAAGCTAGTCAGCAGGCAGAGCTCTCTTTTCTCATGCCAAGCAAACACTGAGCTGATCTGTGCAGGCGGAAGTCGAGGGAATTTAAGAGTAGCCGGTGTGGTGTGTGTCGGGGACAGCAGTGTACTAGGTGTGTGTAAATCAGAGAGGGTTTGCTAGCCTGCGGGCGGTCCGGTTTGGGGGCAGTAGGAAGTATCTGCACTATGCATCTCGCCAGCTCACTAAGCCCTGCGAGTATTCATTCAGTTCTGATCCAAGGAAAACAGATTACAGATCTTGTTATCTTTCTCTGCCTGCCACAATTATTCCCCCTGTGCTATCAGAGGTAAAATCATCCCTTTTGACACACACTTTGCCCTCGATGGGCACTCAAAATAACATAGCAATGCAAACCAGACCAACGTGCTGGAAAAAATGGAAGGGGTGTGAAAAAGAACAGACAGATGTAAAAATAAAAGGGCACGGGAATGAACGGAGACCTGGAGAAAGTGAAAGAGACGGGAGAATGGAAGAACAAAGGTGAGGCTGAAATTAATGGCTCTTTTACACAGAGAATGGTGACAAAGACAATGGCAATGAAAAAGAGGATGTACCTAAATGGTTGAAGATAATAGGCAGCTTTTGCGTAGGCTGAACTAGTAACGTGTGTGCGCGGACCTTCGGCCAACCACTGATAAAACTCCAGCTGAGGGCTGCAGGGGTCTGATTTCATTCATCCAAGGCTGGTAGCTGAGAGTTGATGAGTTCGGCTCACAGGTCGGCATGGATAGTCTTTCTGTGGCGAGATTTGCACTGTTTTTCTTGGTCTGAAGCAGCATCTCATTGGCCCCGTGCAGCAGGTTATCTGTAGCAGTGAATCACTGTCCTTCAGATTATCACTTCAAAACTCACTTCTCCATGAAGACTTTGATGTGGATTTGCTTTTTTGCTGCAGTATAGAGGCCAGGGAAGTACAGCGAGGCTATAGAATGGCCCACATTGCCTGCATGAGTGCTACGGCTTAAGGTGTCAGCGTTTGCACATTCCAGTTCTAGAGGGGATTTAAACACATTTAATATCTCAGTTGGTTCTCAAAGAAATTGAGATTTTCTCAGATATGTCTCCTGAGAAAAACACCCTGGTTTTCACACAATTGTCTTCACTAGATTTTAACATTCAAAGCTCAGATTTATCAAGATACCAAAATCTACAATCAAAAGTCAGATATTTCTATATGAACTCAAACTCTTTTCATTAAATTATTTCCAGTTTCCTCAAAATGCCTTGGTAATCACACAATTGTCTTCAAATTGTCTTCACAATTTTTCAAATATTTGATTAATCAAGATACTCTACAATCAAACGTCAGATTTCTATATGAACTCTACATGCTACTGTAACGAATCAGTCCACTGAAGGCGAGCGTAGTGAGAACCCAAGTGCAGTTTTATTCAAACAAGGTGAAATCCAAAATCCAAAATCCAAACATAATCCAAACAAGATACACAGACTTGACGAGGCATGAACAGATTTGACGAGGCACAAACCGACTAGACTCACCGACAGCGGGTTACAACTTCAATACACGACAAAAGACAATGGCAACATGAGGGCTACTTATAGCAGACAATGAGGGTCACATGACAAGAACAAACCAATGGGAAACAAGACACATGACTAGGACAACCAATCAGAACATGACACATACACAAGGCAGAGATACATGAGGGCAAGGGAAGCATGACACTGACAGCATGAAACTACTACAAAATAAAAGACATGGAAAACATGAACATGAAACAAAACCCAAACACCAAATCCCACATTACAGCTACATGTCAACCATTTTTATTTCTCTTAAAGATTTTAAGGGAAACATCTAAGTTGATCCATAAATAAAACAGCAGTAATTCACCTACAAAAAAGTACAAAAGTACTAAAGTATAAAAGTACAACCTTTGCAAATAAAAATTCCTCTAGGCTAGGGTGACCATATGTGCCATTTTCCCAGGACGCGTCCTGGCCAGGATTTCTATATTGCCTAAAATATCTAGGTTTTGGCTTTGTTTGCGTGTGCAGACCGATCGGTGTATGACATCCAAGTACCATACGATCCCACCTTCTCACACGCCATGATTGGTCCATTATGTACAATGCTTGCATGTTATTGGTCAAACTACTTTTCGATCATTACCTTCAGCAAGCATGAAAACAGGAAAACAAAGCCAAAACAAATCCTGGCCAGGACGCGTCCTGGGAAAATGGCACGTATGGTCACCCTACTCTAGGCTAACCGCTAGGCCATGACTCCAACCATGCTGTTGTTTCCTTGAGAAAATCTGAATAATTTTAGCACTGCTGAGATTTTCCTCAGTTGTGCTGCTCTATATCTATGCTGTTTGTTTGTTGTTTAGATCAACTTTAGCAGGAACCTTATTTGTATTCGCTGTGCATACATTCATTAACGCACTGCGTCGAGCTTCAATCAGTCATGTGTGGCCTGGTGTCTGTGTATGTGGTGCATGTGTGTGGATGTAAGCATTGACTAATGCAAAGGAGAGTTGTGACAATAACGATTAGAGCCGACCCTGTCCCTAATGTATCTCCCACACAGAGTGAATATAGAATTAGGAACAGTCTTGAAACACTGCAGACAATGTCCAGTGTTTCAATGAGCACAAAACATAACAGATTCCTTCATTCCTATCTATCTATCTATCTATCTATCTAAGTAAGATTAAGGTTGGTGATATATATATATATTACTGTTCTTGAAAGACGTTTTTTATGCACACCAGGTCTGCATTTATTTGATCAAAACAAAAACAGTAATATTATGAAATATCATTACATTTAAAAACATCTGTGTTCTATTTCAGTATTTTAAAATGTAATTTAATCCTGTGATGGGATTAAAGCCACTACTCCAGTCTTCAGTGTCACATGATCCTTTAGAAAATAATTATATTATTAATATATAATTTAAAATATTATTAAAATATCATTCTTACTGAATGATAGTGTTTGTATTATATAATATACACACACTGAAAATAAGGTTTTTTTTCAATTTTGCATATGTGAGGATGCATACGCCAGGTTAGTGTATGAGACTCTGTCTTCTATATCCAACTTGTTGTTGTTGGTAATGTATACGGTATTTTGAAGCTGAGAATATCTCGAGGTGATTCATTTCCTAGCCGAGGAGAAAAGCTATTTCAAACAGCATTATAGAGCTGGCATGTCCTAGCAGCTGCTGTCAGGAGACATCTCATGCCACCAGTGTAGCTAACGACTCCCATATCTCTGTCTTTTCAGCCCCTGTATCACCCAGTCCAAAGTCCCACTCCATTCTCCTCGCCTACAGGAATGCAATTTAGTAGCCTGCAACAAAAAGTGGATTAGGTTTGGGAAGGAAACCCTATGTCTGTACTGGCACTTTAAGCTTGATTTTCTGCCTGATTGCAGCTCTCTGAATGAACCAATGATTGAATGAATGTTTCAGAGACAGATTGGAGGGAAAGAAAGAGAGTAACATTTACATTTCATGATCTAAATGGAAGAATTGCAGGCGTAAGCACAAAAAAAAAATACTGATAAAACAGTAGTGAAATCAGGAGCAGATTTTTGGACGCCTAGCTCATCCCAACCATATGGTTTAAGATTTTCAGTCGACTGCAGAATGTTCAATAAAACTATTTTTTATCCGCTACTCCTGCATAATGTGGAATCTCAGATTTATGCTTTTGTAAAGTTGTAGCAATTACCCACAACGCCTCACTCATGTCTGTCACAAACATTCAAATTGCCTTCATTTTCAAATGATTTACATAAAGTGGGATCGATATCCCTGAACGCATGGAGATGACAAGCAAATCGCGCTCCTCGCTGCAATACCAAACCTCATGCTCTTCCCATAATGCAGCGCAGCTTTTGCATACTGTCCCAGCCCCAGGCTGTGTGCAAACAAACAGACATAAAAATACACTCGGAGACATTCCAAAACAGCTGCACCATATGAGTCTGGACTGGACCGCTGTGAGGCTGAAAGGCAGCCCTTTGGGTGCGGAGTGCATCAGAGAGATACAAAGGGGGTGGCTGCTTTGAAGAGCTGATCTCTTTAACCACGTTAGACACAGCGGCCTTTCATTCTGCCCATTTTATTATGACATCCTGGCACCATTATCCGCTCTCATGTCACTCTCTCCCATCTCGGCATGCGATTCGAGTGCGTTCCGCCACTCTGTGACGGATTCTCGTCTCTGTGTGTTGATCCTGATGGATCATGACCAGTGTTGGGCAAGTTACTTCCAAAATGTAATACATTATATATTACTAGTTACTGTCTTTTGAAAGTAATTAGTTACATTACAATATTACTGTCTCTGAATTGTAATGCATTACACTACTTTTGAGTTACTTTTGAGTTACTTTCATCCAAAATATCCACATAAGTATTGTAAAATGCCAAAATGTAGTTTATTGCAGCTCATTCTACACCCAGTGGAGGGTAATGTGGTAGGTCTATATAGCATAAAATATGAAATCATATTTAGATACCGGTATGTAGGTCTACATGAATGTTACGTTGTAGTTTAGGTTAAAAAACATAAGCACAAATACTTTTGTAATGCGTTACTCCCAACACTGATCATGACACGCAAGAACAACACACAATCAGCCGGGAAGAGCAGTCAAGATTGCATTATGAGCATATTTTGGGGTGGGCAAATGGAATCAAATCACTTGAGCTGCTGAGGGACAGTTTAAAACGAACCAGCCTTTCTCCCCTCTCCTTTTCGCTTGCATTGTCCCCTTTATATCACCAGATTAGTTTCTGTAAAAGGATCTCCTAATCTTCTAAGCCTGAACATCGCGGTGTGCTGGTGGGGTGTCTTTGCTGCGTGGCCAGCCGTGCCCAAATGTGTGCTGACGAGCTAAAAGAGAGCAGGGAGATGCCTTTAAAGAGCTGCCTGCATTGCCCATTCTCATTTAAATGCCCTCTGGTCCGAGCACGGCCTGGCTTTAGGGGTTCCCACGGCAACCCTGATTCTGAGCTTTTTTGGAGAAGATTTTGGAATACTTACCCTGGGTGAAGGAAAGACAGATATTTCTGCAGTTGCTCTTTTCTTCCCAGCTGGGGTTGTTTGAGATTTTGACAACTCAATGAGCTCATGGCGGGGTCCAACCGATGGGGAGATTGGCTACAGATGAGGCTGAAAAGTGGAGGCTGTCAGTGTGGATTCGTGAGTCGCCTGTCTGCTCCCACTGACATGCGACATTACTTCCACTGCAGCTACCCGCACTGACAACATCACACCGGCAATGTGACAAGAAGGATGCTTGAACGTCCATAAGCACAAACATATACCTATATATATGGACAAATACAGCCAAATCAACTGTGACTTGACTTGCCTCATGAAGACCTGCTGTGAGTTGACTTGACTCAGGGTAATCAACTGTGACTTGACTATTCGTGACAATACCAATTAAAATTAAGTAAAATCCACCTGCAAGCCGAGCACAGTGCTACTGCTGTGGATGACAGATAACTTCAGCTAAGTAATGACAAATAATACAACAGTTCATAAAAAGAAAAGTGCAGTAATTAATTAGGACCAACCCAATAATGCAGTGCATTATTTTTTAAAGTAACATTCCCCAACACTGCATATGGATTCACATACTCGCTCACACAAGCAAGGATCATCAAATACACATCAGATCAGCAAGCAGTAAAATCATTCTAAGTGCTGACAGCTGAAAGCTCTGCGCTTCTGGGATGCTCCTAAAAGAAGCTGTAAATTTGGGGCTAGGACGGGCCAAAAACTTAGTGCTGCTCTTTTATCCGGACTGATTCTGCATCTCTCACCATTTTCTCGCGCACACAAACAGACAGAAGATGCTGAGCCTTGATGACGGTACAAAGTAAAGCCATCAGCACACTAGTTCATTCAGGATTATGGGCTCATTGGCACTGGATGGGCGAATGACGTTCTGGGTGGCTCACAGGGAGAAACTTTGTAATTCCTGGGGATTTTTTTTCCCTCTATTTCTGGTTCAGAACAATATGGCACTTCAGTTGTGTTTCAATACACAATGGAATGGCCCAACATTAGGAAATCCAATCATGTGGAACATCCCCTTGCCCCTTCAGTGTGTGTCTATAGGTGGATCATTGAGACTGTATCCACAGGCCTGAATTGTATGGATGAATGGCTCTACATGAGTAGTAATTGACAGATTGATGGCACTTAAGTGATACTGACAGTGTGTATATATATGTGTGTGTGTGTGTGTGTGTATGTGTGTGCTTGTGAGAAAAGTCATGGGTCACTGGGACAAGATACCAGCTGACCAGATAAAGTGCAGTGTGTCCACATAGATCCTACCACAATGCCATGGCCTGACCTGTCTACCTCCTTTTTCCAGAACAGAAATCCAACAAAGGCAAATCAGAGAGGTCCCAGACTTAATGAACACTGTCTTCAGGACAGAATGGCCTGCTTTGTGCAAGTACACAGCAATAATTCAATGCAGCATGACCTCTGACCTCACCCCTAATGGTAGTGTAATGAGAGATGAGAGCTCATTGTTGGATCTATGTAAGATTTGGGGTTCTACACTAACACCAGAGCATACTGACAGATGGGATCTGTCAGGTACCAAACATCTATTTCTTATTCTTATCTCATGCACTACAACTTTACATTTTTCAACACAGCAGCTAAATAACCAGGACTTAATTTGTGCATTGTCCATCATGCACCATTTCACGTACTGTATACTACATATACTATATACACAGTCTATATATTTCTGTTTTATATACACTTAATATATAGAATGTATGCACACAGTCATAAATATATATGTACAGTCTCTTATCCTCACCAAGGCCGCATTCATTTGAAAAAAAAGTGGTTTAAAGTGATACATAATGATACATACTACTTTGAATAGAATTCAAAGAATCCATTATACAGAATTCTTTGAATAGAAAGTTTAAAGGGGTCATATGATGCGATTTCATTTTTTCCTTTCTCTTTAGAGTGTTACAAGCTCTTGGTGCATAAAGAAGATCTGTAAAGTTGCAAAGACTAAAGTCTCAAATCCAAAGAGATATTCTTTATAAAAGTTAAGAGTTAGCCACACCTACCTAAAACGGCTCGTTCGAACACGCCCCCACATATCTACCTCACTATGTGGGAAATTTATATGAAATGGAAATCTTTTGTATTTACTCTCTTTTGACCAATTTAACGCATCCTTGATTAATGAAATAATAATTGAATGGAAGTGTACAAAATGTATGTGTAAAATTATCATTAATATTATCATACCAATATTACATTTTATTTGTCTCACTTCACTTCTCATAATAACATAAAAGAGATCTATAATGTTAAATCTATAATGTTAGGTCTATAAAGCAAGATCTATAATGTTGCTAACACACACATGCACACACATGTGTATGTGTGTGTGTGTATATATATATATATATATATATATAAACAGATAACATTGCAAAAATAGTCCATTTTATTATTTTTTTCCACTCAACCTTGATTGATTGTATACCTTGATTCTTTCCAAGATCTCATTGCCTTTCTCTGGGGTCATTATTGATACTGCTCAAATCTTAACTGCACACTTTATCCTACATACAGCTTACATCTCTTCGTATAGAGTCGATCTATTATCTTGTTTTCCCTCCCGGGCCTGATTGCTTGGAACTAAAGTGATAGCATGTCCTGAGGAGAATTTTCACCCCTGTATTTATGTCTGTGAAAGGCTGATTACTATTGTGAGAGATGCCTCACACAGCTGCAGAAATACTTGCGCTCCTCTGAGCAGACAGCTGAAAATGAAGAGTCATTATTTACATTATGTATTTTAGACTTTTGCCTTTGCCTCACAATGCTTGTCTTTGCATCTCCCTCCCTCCCTTTCTTTCTGTCTGTCTTCCCATGTTGCTTGCTGTTTCTTCATCAAGGTATGAGTGCAGAGACTGATATCTAGTTCCAGCAAAGTACAATAACTGCAGCTTCCATCTCCCAGAGGGACAGAAAGTAATTACTGACCTCCCACTAGTCGCACGCATATATGTGTCCGTCTCCCTGCCTCGCTGTCATCAGCTGTTTTTCTATCTTCTTTTGACTGATTATGCTTAACCTTCTGATGCATGGTGCTCAAATGTAAAAAAATGTTAAAGATCCTTTATGATCTAAAATGTATGGAAACCGGTTTATGATACAGAATAATAATTATATATATAGCAACTCTTTAAAAGTACCTCATAATTCTTACTTGTTTTTCCTTGCAATTCTGAAAAAAAGCGAGAATATCAGAATTGCAAGATATAAATTCAGAATTGTGAAGATTTCAAGTCTGAGAACAAAAGTCAGAATTGTGAGATCAACTCAAGAATTGTTAAGATTTGTCAAGAATTGTTAGCTTCACAACTGCAAGATATAAACTTGCAATTCTGAGAAGTCAGAGCTGTGAGATATAAACTCACAATTGCAAGAAAGAAAGTGAGAAGTGTTAGATAAATAGTCGCAATTATCTTTTAACATTTTTTATTCAGTGGCGAAAAAAAAAAGAGGGGTCGATTCAGAAAAGTCAGAACTTTTAGATGATTTATAAATAAATATAAATTGAGACATTAACTTGGAATTGCAAGAAAAGTCAGAATTCAGAGTTTATTTCTCGCAATTCTGAGAAAAAAAATATGAATTTTGAGTTATAAATTCAGATTTGTGACAGAATCATAGAGTTAATAAGCTGACAATTTGACCATCTATATGCTTTTGTACTCATAAAAATTCACTTTTAGCAGATAAACACATTTAAAATGTAGGGTACAGTTCTTAAGCATATTCCAAAATATGTGAAAAAATATTTATTTATTTATTAGCTTGAATAGTAAACTTTTAAAATAGGTTTTAATGAGCTGATTTTTTTCTGTATCAAAGGTCTATCTTGTCACTGTCTGCGTGTGTCTCCTGAGCCCGTCCCAGCAAACACCCCTCCCAACCCACTATGATGTGTCACTTCAGTCATCTGAGCCATCTGTTTATTGCCGTCCTCAATTACCTCTGGATTTGTGTGTGTATTTGCATGTGTGTGTGTGTGAGAAAGAGAGTGAGTATCATCGTATAGCAGGCGTTCGAATATTTATACCGAGCTGAGTGGTAACTGTACGCAGCTGTGGATCTTTTTTTTTGTTATGAGGTGATTGGCTTACACTGTTGCAGCATCCTCTGCTGATATTGAGGGGAGTTTTTTGTTGTGTTATTGTTTGGCAAGGACGTTCTTTGTATATGGTCCCTGGAGTGTGAACGCGGCACAGAGGATGGCATTTCACACCAGTGGTTGCTTCGGTTGAATTCGGTGGATTTCTGAAAGAAAGAAAGAAAGAAAGAAAGAAAGAAAGAAAAGAAAGATAGAAAGAATATAAGAGTAGTCACAAATGCAAAATTGTAGTAGTCAGTACCAGTAGCCTACCAGTGAAATTTCACAATTACTGATATCAATTTAGATACATTTACATCTGTGCAATTGGCAGTCACTTTTATCCAAAGGAATATATTTCATCAGTTCATCCATTCCCTGGGAATCACATTGGCGTTTCTAGTGCCACACTCTATACTGTTTGAGCTACTAGAGAGATACAGCAGAAAAAAAAGCGAATATACTACTGAACACTTTCTTAATTTATTATTATTATTATTTTTTTTTTCATTTATTATGTTGTATTTATTATTATTTTGTATTTCATTTATAACGGCAGTAGATCTTTTCTTCTATATTGTGAAGTTCATCTGAGTGAAGTGGATTACCGAGAAATAAAAATGTAGGGTAGGGACTTGGTTCTACCCATTGATTGTTGATTGGATGAAAGCAAGATTGAAGGCGATTGTAAGAAAGAGGCGGGGTTTAAGAGGACTACTGTAAATAGTTGAAGTCTGGCATACATCACCAGAGAGTTGTTTGTTGTTTCAGCAGACCAAGTATGAAATGCATGGATGAATCATTCACAAGAAGATCGGTATGAAGCATTTCAAAAATTTCCATTTGTGCCAACTTTAATACGTGAAATATTACTAGAAATGTTACCACATAAAGTTAAAACAATATGTTGCCTTCAAGTATTTCTCAACTGTGTGAACATTAATTTTAAATATTATTCCAGCGAACATGCAATAAAAAGAACAGAATTAAATTAAAAGCAGTGAGTAATTTTCTACTTTTTTTCAATAAGGTTCTTGAATTAATATTAATGACATAATAGACAGTGGCAGGTCTATTTGGCAGCATTTACAATGAGCACTGTCCAATACACACATCTATGTCTCGTCTGTTTACAATAAGACATAACTGACAACATTGACCATGGCAAGACAAGCATTTGATGCATGTAGATGCACATTGTGAGGTGCGATTGCTCATCAGATTGTGTGCACATACATATTAGAGTGTTCTGAAGTAGCACTGTAGTATGCATTACTAGAAATTCTATTTTTTTTTTTTTTTTAGTATCAAGCTGGCCTAGACACTTCACAGCAAGACAGACAGAATGAGAGGGAGAAGAAGAGAAAGAATAATGGAGAGAAGTTCATCTGCAATTGTTTCAGTGCTTTCATTATGGGTAATAACCGTCCCTGCACTATTGATCAGACAAATTTGTCTGCGGGGCTTTTCTGACGCCCCTGTACACGTCACTCTTTCCTACTCTTACTCCTCATGCAGCAAAGCATTAAAAAGCCATTAAACTGTACTCATCTCACGCAATGAATAGACAGAGACACAGAGAATGAAAGAGGCAGATACAGAGAAATGCACTTCAAAAGTCAATTCAAGTGATTTATAAGCTCCGTTTTGATCACTCACTTCTTCCACCCTCTGGTTCTCAAGGACATGGCCACACTCTGATAGAAAAACAACTCAATAATGAAATAAAAAGTGTGGAAAGATAGATAGTCATTGAGGGAGAGATGCATTTGGCTGAAGGCACACAGTCCACTTAGTCCTCAACTCAACTTTTAAAAACAGTCCCAAAACAAGCATGCAGTGGACAAGAATGACAAAATGGAAGATTACTGTAATGGGTTTATAGGTTTTTGAAGCCACCATCGTCTTCAAATATGTTCTTGGTTGCCACTGAAATCCATTAGGCCTGTTGGAGTAACATTACATTTTGTCATGGCTGCTGTCCCTTCAAAACACACCACAGAGTCACAGAATCACATTTCTCCCTAATCTAATCCCCTGACAACACTAGACTAAAAAGCAGGCCAGCGGGACTATAAGAGGGTGAGAACAACAAGGTTTTTGATTGTTAAAACGAGGGAATGAATGCAATGTTATGAATATGATAGCATCTCAACGGAGCACTTCATCCTGACAGCAGGCTTAGCGTCGGTCTGTGATGATAGTCAAATCCCCGTGTCGGCATGTCTAGAGAGGGAACACCGGGCTACAGGTGTTGAGTAGAGACATGGGAAGAGTGAAAGGGTGTTTGTATGTGTGTAAGAGTGATAGCAGGTATTAGCACAGAGGCTGCTTGCTAAGCCCCTGTGGCGATGACTGGATGGAACGCTTTATCACAGGTGTGTCTGAACTTTGATGGCAACGCAGGTGAACCAAACACACACACATACAAGTAGTGAACTTATGGCGCTTTTCCACTGCGTGGTACGACTCGGCTCGGTACGGCTCATTACGGCATGGCACGGTTCGGCTCGGCACGGTTTGCGTTTCCACTGCAGTTCAGTACCGCTTTAGAGTGGGCGGGGTTTTTTCCATACCAGGTACTGTACCCAGTGGAAACCCCCCCAAAAGTGAACCGTACCAAGTCGTACCGTGCCGTACCATGCAGTGGAAAAGTGCCATTACACTTATGAGGACCTCCCATCAGGGGCATCGCTAGACCCTTTTATCTGGGGCATGTGCCGCTGTGAAATATTGTTGTGCCCCAGTAAAATATTACTGGAAAATCTATGTCTGACTATACTGCTCAGAGAATATATTTTTATGATAATATTTTAATAATCATGTTGTGTGTTTTCCATCTGCCGCTTAGAATCATAACGATGGCAGATTCACAAATAAATCACACTTTTGATCCAATCTGACAAATGGATCAGATTATTCATTTTGATTCATTGAGATAGTTTAAGCACTCCTCTCATTTTTTTACACAGTTTTCAATGATTTTTCACACTGAAATAGTAGCATGACAGTATCCAAAAAAACAAATAAATAAATAAAATATTGGGACATTTTTTTTGATGGAGGCTTGTACCCCAGTACTGATGAAATGTGATGATGTCAGTCAGTGGTGGAAAAATTACTCTCTAAATAAGTGAATAATTCAGTCAATTGATTTGATCAAAAACACTGATTCATTCAGGAACAAAACAAGTGATGTCTTTATGAGTGAGTCATTGATTAACTTATTGAAGCGATTAGTTTAAAAACTGAAACTAATCTGTCCACTTAGTCCTTTTAAAACAAGCATGCAGTGGACAAGAATAACAAAATGGAAGATTAATGGGCTTATAGATTTTTAAAGCCAGCCTGTTGTAGTAACACATCAAATAAGTGACTTGCTGTGTCTGAAATTGCACACTCTTTGAGTAGGGACTTCTTTTGAAGGATTACTTTACACCTGTTAAAAAATATATTTTATATAGTCTGAATTTTAGTATATAGTATGAATGTGTGTAGAGTGTAATCCGAATGCACTACATTTGTTATGATGTCACTGTCATGTGACTTACTTTTACTGGTATTCACAAATTCTCTCTCACCTACTGTTTTGTGAATACTGTGAATTCTGACATACTACTTTTTTTGTAAACTGATTTTTTTTTTGCCTACTGTATGTAGTAGGGAAGTATGCATATTTGGATGCAGCCACTGTCTTTAGCAGTGAGTCATTGAATCATTTACTCAAGTGATTAGTTCAAAAACAGTAGGTACGTTTACATGGACACTTTTTGCTTGCATCGGAATGAATTCATTCTGATTGACGAATCCGAACGTAGTGTTTACATGAACGCTAAATAAAGGGATCGGGTTGATATGCGCGTTTATATGTCACAAGCTTCTGATCGGATTTACTCTTTTGACATGTGCACACTGCATGAATATACAGTTTCCCACTGTTGTCGCATACTGTTTTAAAAAGCACACGTGATATTTATCTACTTCGGGTCCTAATTAGGCGACGACCAGCACATGAACTGTTGTGCTGTGCTGCTTACTTTATAAAGCAGTAAAAGTGCCCCTTCCTGCACCCAAAACCAGTCGTCTGTTGATGAGAGTCTTAAACAAGGACTGGTGGGACGTTGTCCTGCTCCACTTCACAGACGCTGAGTGAAAGGGGAGTTTTATAATGACGGGACACTCATTTATGACACTTTATTCACCAGGAAGAACAGCTCGTTCCGCG
>NW_015645540.1:212789-214894 GCF_001515625.1 Sinocyclocheilus rhinocerous
ACTGCGCATGCGCAGTACTTTCCAGTTTCGGTTTTCAATCCGATCAAGTGTTTACATGTCCTCTCGCTCGGATTACAAAAGGAATAAACCACCCCTTACAATCCGATCGAAATTTTAGTCGGATCTGGCCAATTCAATCCGATTGACGTGGTTACATGTGACTTTTTTATTCTGATTGTGCTTCTAGTCCTATTACGATCGGATTAGTAGGGTCCATGTAAACGCAGCTAGTGATTCATTCAGGAATAGTCATCCGCTGATATTTAGAACAACAGTGCTCATATGATATTGCTTAAGTATTTAACATGCAAATATATTGTATCCTCAATAAAAAGTCCTGGATACAGTTAAAAAGTAAACAGATGATGTTACAAATATTTAAGCATCAAGTGAGTGATTACTTTATACTTTATCGATTCACTTTATTTCTTTATGCAAGATTTAAGTTCCGATGTAACAGAAGTAGCGACAAACCTTTTGCTCCGTATGGTGACTTACATCCAAGTGAAACAGGATGGAGACTTCTATCCATACATTCTTGATTTAATAAAGGCAGATCAGCCGAATGCAAGATTGCAGTCGTTTGTAAGTAAATCATTTTTTTCTACATTACCAATAACAAATTATCATAAATTGTAGATGCTTAAAAAAACATATATATCAGGGGCCCTAATTTATTATTTTGTTGTTTTTGTTCTTATCAGTTAAGCTTTTTGTCTCTACAAAACACTGAGGCTTAGCTGATCTAAGATCTGTTGGAGTATGTGCTTATGTCCACTGTCCAGACAGTAATTTTCCACACCTCATCAGGATGTGTTATTTCAGCGTCCAGATTCTGGATCGCCACACTGAACTGGTCTGTGTGTGTTACTGACTAATCAGACTCCCCCAAGGGGGTCCGTTCACTCTGATGCCAATAATCCTGAGCATGTAGCGGTAACTGCTAACAACCATGCAGACACACACACACACACACACACACAGTGTCAGAGGAGTCATCCAACAGCTCCTTGGACAAACAGACGGAGAGATGATGATTGTGTTCCCGCTAATCTGTAGTCCCTCATTCCAGCCACCAGGGAACAAGGTTTTTTTAATAAGGATATAAATGATCCCCACAAGGCAAAGAATTCCCACAGGAGAGAGAGAGTGAGAGAGAGAGAAAAAAATCACTCTAATGCTTATCATTGCGACTGTTTGCAAGCAGGGGACAAAATGGCAATAAACAAGAGGTGCAGTGGAAGCCGGCTGGGTGATAATATGCACAGTTATTTACACGTTTGCATGTTTATCTGTGCTTGGCAGACTCCCGCCAGATCTGGGATGCATTCTCCACTATCGCAGGGCGTAAAGCTTCTAGACGGTAACGCACACACACAGTCTGACTCCTGTGCTACTTGAGTGTGTTTTCTAGCTGGAGGTTTGAATGCGTGATTGGTTTGGATAGAGATGTTTGCGCTCCCTGGAGAACAGAAGCCCAGCAGAAGACGGACTGCACCACAACTGATAATCTTTAGAAATCACAGAGACACTGTCCTAGAAACAGAATGAAACAGAGAGGGGATGAAAAAGAGCCTCATCATGATGAGAATTGGTCACATTGCTGCAAAAAAAAGCATCACTCGATTTTTATATTTTCTGAAGAAATTTTGAGTCATGTTTGCATGCAAAACTCACTGATATAATTCTATGTCTCTATACTGCTCCTAAGGTGTTCCTATCTATCTATCTATCTATCTATCTATCTATCTATCTATGCCAAGTTTGGTGTCAGTAAGTTCTTTTTTTTATGAATTAAATTATTTAAAAGTGACTGTCAAGACATGTATAATGTTACAAAATACTGCTATTTTAAATAAATGCTGTTTTTAAACATTCTATTCATCAAATAATCCTTAAACAAATGTATCACAGTTTCTACAAAAATATTTAGCAGCAAATATTAAGAAAATTCAGCCTTGCCATCACAGGAATAAATTACATTTTAAAATATATTAAAATAGAACATAGTTATTTTAAATTGTAATCATATTTGACCATATTTTGACTGTATTTTTGGTCAGTTAAATTAGTTACTTCTTTCAAAAACATTAAAAAAAAAAAAA
>NW_015645540.1:218009-223344 GCF_001515625.1 Sinocyclocheilus rhinocerous
ATATATCAGGGGCCCTAATTTATTATTTTGTTGTTTTTGTTCTTATCAGTTAAGCTTTTTGTCTCTACAAAACACTGAGGCTTAGCTGATCTAAGATCTGTTGGAGTATGTGCTTATGTCCACTGTCCAGACAGTAATTTTCCACACCTCATCAGGATGTGTTATTTCAGCGTCCAGATTCTGGATCGCCACACTGAACTGGTCTGTGTGTGTTACTGACTAATCAGACTCCCCCAAGGGGGTCCGTTCACTCTGATGCCAATAATCCTGAGCATGTAGCGGTAACTGCTAACAACCATGCAGACACACACACACACACACACACACACAGTGTCAGAGGAGTCATCCAACAGCTCCTTGGACAAACAGACGGAGAGATGATGATTGTGTTCCCGCTAATCTGTAGTCCCTCATTCCAGCCACCAGGGAACAAGGTTTTTTTAATAAGGATATAAATGATCCCCACAAGGCAAAGAATTCCCACAGGAGAGAGAGAGTGAGAGAGAGAGAAAAAAATCACTCTAATGCTTATCATTGCGACTGTTTGCAAGCAGGGGACAAAATGGCAATAAACAAGAGGTGCAGTGGAAGCCGGCTGGGTGATAATATGCACAGTTATTTACACGTTTGCATGTTTATCTGTGCTTGGCAGACTCCCGCCAGATCTGGGATGCATTCTCCACTATCGCAGGGCGTAAAGCTTCTAGACGGTAACGCACACACACAGTCTGACTCCTGTGCTACTTGAGTGTGTTTTCTAGCTGGAGGTTTGAATGCGTGATTGGTTTGGATAGAGATGTTTGCGCTCCCTGGAGAACAGAAGCCCAGCAGAAGACGGACTGCACCACAACTGATAATCTTTAGAAATCACAGAGACACTGTCCTAGAAACAGAATGAAACAGAGAGGGGATGAAAAAGAGCCTCATCATGATGAGAATTGGTCACATTGCTGCAAAAAAAAGCATCACTCGATTTTTATATTTTCTGAAGAAATTTTGAGTCATGTTTGCATGCAAAACTCACTGATATAATTCTATGTCTCTATACTGCTCCTAAGGTGTTCCTATCTATCTATCTATCTATCTATCTATCTATGCCAAGTTTGGTGTCAGTAAGTTCTTTTTTTTATGAATTAAATTATTTAAAAGTGACTGTCAAGACATGTATAATGTTACAAAATACTGCTATTTTAAATAAATGCTGTTTTTAAACATTCTATTCATCAAATAATCCTTAAACAAATGTATCACAGTTTCTACAAAAATATTTAGCAGCAAATATTAAGAAAATTCAGCCTTGCCATCACAGGAATAAATTACATTTTAAAATATATTAAAATAGAACATAGTTATTTTAAATTGTAATCATATTTGACCATATTTTGACTGTATTTTTGGTCAGTTAAATTAGTTACTTCTTTCAAAAACATTAAAAAAAAAAAAAATCTTACTGACCCCTGATATATAAATCTATATATATATATCGCCTATAAAAAAATTTTGAAAGGGATGGAAATAAAGAAGATGAGGTTAAGAATCTGGGTCATGTAGAGTTGTGTAATAAAAACACAACCACTTTGCCAGCTTGACATTGCCGTTGTTAGAGTAGACACATCCAAATTCCCCCTGTCCTAACTAATAAACATTACACATTCCTTTCTATCTACTGTCTGTTCTTTCTTTTCATTCACTGTTTGTCTCTCTCTTCAGCCTTGACTTAAATGGGTCTGGAATGTTCCCCTCTGTGGATTTCACCTTGATTGGCTATGATGACAGTATCTGTAGCCACAAATGCCCTTGTCGAGCTCCTTCAGGAGCCGAGGTTGTCCAGAAACTTAAATGACCACAAACTTGCCTCCAGGAAATCCAGGTCAAGGTCAGGGAATCAGATATACAGGTGATGAGCATCTGTGTCTTGGAGGCTGGACTGCTGTCACAAGTTCCATAATGGAGGATATGCTGCTAGCAGACTTTCATCTTTCTATAACATGACTGCTTTTCTACAACAATTCAAAGTTAAAATTGAGTAACTTACATTTTAGACAATATTTCAGTCACTTTTAGTTTTGCTCTTTCAGTGAAATAAGTTGCAATCGAAGCCACAGTTTAACAGTCATGTTTCCTGTTTTGTTCCTGAATTAATCTGTGGTGTTTGAACAAATCGTTTGAGTAAATGATTCATCTTCACTCACAACAACAGTCCACTTGCATTGTTACTGAATGAATCAGCGTTTTGAACCAATCAGATGAATGAACATTTCAATGACTCACTCATAAAACAATCACTTGTTTCGTTAGTGAATGAATCTGCATTTTGAATTAATCATTTTAGAGAATTATTTAAATTACATATTGACGGTCACTTGTTTCATTCCTGAATGAATGATTGAATTTGAACAAATCAGTTGAATGAATGAGTCACTGATTCACTCAAAGAAAGACACTCATAATGATGTAACCTGCAGAAAGAGTCACTTAAATCCTAATCAACAAAAAATAGTGTCATAAAATTAGTTTCTTCAATTCCAATCAGGATAAAAAAAAAATAATGTTTTTAGCACATTTGGAGTTGGTATGCACATACATGTTCAAGAGTAAGGACTTTTGGAAGGACCAAGTAATGCCTTTGATAATAAGTGAATTGGCTCATTTAATTAAAAGGCAAGATGTCTTTTCCCAAGGGTGCCATGTCACAATTTCTCCCATTCTTTTTTCAATAAATGGCCTGTCTCTTTATATTGTCTCTGCAAATTCTTGCATGATAGCCCTACAGCACACCTGTGTTGACCACGTCTAATGGCCACTTTATGGAAACTCACCAGCCATTGCTTATCCGAGAACTTGAAGTGGAGAGGGTGAGCAGCTTTAAATACTTGGGGGTCCACATCAGCGCGGATCACAGCTTGACACTCAACACCACCCAGCTGGTTAAGAAGGCACAACAGTGTACTTCCTGAGGAGGCTGAGGAAGTTTGGCATGTCACCTAAGACCCTCAACAACTTCTATAGCTGTGTAGTTGAGAGCGGCTGCATCAATGCGTGGTATGGCAACACTACTGTAAGGGACCGCAAATGTCTGCAGAGAATGGTGAAGACTGCTGAGAAGATCATAAGGACTCCACTGCCCTCTCTGCAGGCCATTTACCACCGCAGAGTCCACAGAAGAGCTGCCTCCATGATTAAAGATCCCACCCACCCCCAACACAGACTGTTCACACTCCTACACTCAGGACGGAGGTATAGGAGTGTGAATTGCAGGACTTCCAGATTAAGGAACTCCTTCTTTCCCTCAGCTATTAGACTCTTAAATAGGTACTGTAGCTAGCTAGTGGACTTATCTATCTCAGAGAACAATCGGTCCAAATTGTTTCATCTCATTTGCACATTTGTAATGTTATTGCTGCTATTACTACCATTGCATATTTGTTAATATTACTCAGCCTCATCTCAATTTGCACATCTGTTACTGTTACTTCTGCTATTGTTATCATGGAGCTGCACTCAATTTGCACATGTTACTGCACTATTGTTTTTGCACAGTTAATACTGTACATTCACATATATAGATATACATAGTCTATATTTCTATTTTTTCATAGTCTATATTCCTACTCTATACTCGCATATATAGATATACATAGTCTATATTCATATTTTTTCATAGTCTATATTCCTACTCCTGCAGCATAGTTTTTATTATTATGTTTATTACGTTTGTATGTATGTGTGTATAGTTTTGCACTTGTCTTGGCATTCATTGTGGACAGCAAAGTAAGAATTTCATTGCTCAGGGAAACTTGTTTCCTCACTGGGCATATGACAATAAACGCTTTGAATCCTTG
Organism: Sinocyclocheilus rhinocerous; assembly: GCF_001515625.1. Lineage (NCBI taxonomy): Eukaryota > Metazoa > Chordata > Actinopteri > Cypriniformes > Cyprinidae > Sinocyclocheilus > Sinocyclocheilus rhinocerous. The sequence continues at coordinate 221,852 of NW_015645540.1, forward strand.
AATGTGGCTCTCAGCTGGCTGTTTGCAATTCCTGTCAAGTAGGGTTTTAAGGCCATTGAGTGAACAATGTGCAAGTATTGTAAAGAGTTGATGTACTGTATAAGTTTAAATTAAGTCATGCTACGAGGCTTTTTGGCAGGCACAGACATTCACGCTCATAATGACAACAACAATGTCCATTAAGACCATTGTCCTTCAATTAGAGAAGATGAGTGGGTGGTCGTACCTTTCACACTCTCCAGAGAGAGTGTTTTACATTCACATTGCGTTACATTCTATTAGCCTATAAAAGTGAAAGTTTTTCAGATATTTGCATAAAAGTCTAAGTCAGAAGTTCTTACTTAATTCTAGGAAAACATTTAAGTTGGTTTATTATGTAAACAGAAATGTAAACCATACCTCTCCTCTGTTGTTGAAAGTTATTGAAATCCAGGTGTCCCAGAACATTTAAAGTGGTCATATGACGTTGCTAAAAAGAACATTATTTGGTGTATTTGGTGTAATGCAATGTGGCAAAGTAAGAATTTCATTGCTCAGGGAAACTTGTTTCCTCACTGGGCATATGACAATAAACGCTTTGAATCCTTGAATGTGGCTCTCAGCTGGCTGTTTGCAATTCCTGTCAAGTAGGGTTTTAAGGCCATTGAGTGAACAATGTGCAAGTATTGTAAAGAGTTGATGTACTGTATAAGTTTAAATTAAGTCATGCTACGAGGCTTTTTGGCAGGCACAGACATTCACGCTCATAATGACAACAACAATGTCCATTAAGACCATTGTCCTTCAATTAGAGAAGATGAGTGGGTGGTCGTACCTTTCACACTCTCCAGAGAGAGTGTTTTACATTCACATTGCGTTACATTCTATTAGCCTATAAAAGTGAAAGTTTTTCAGATATTTGCATAAAAGTCTAAGTCAGAAGTTCTTACTTAATTCTAGGAAAACATTTAAGTTGGTTTATTATGTAAACAGAAATGTAAACCATACCTCTCCTCTGTTGTTGAAAGTTATTGAAATCCAGGTGTCCCAGAACATTTAAAGTGGTCATATGACGTTGCTAAAAAGAACATTATTTGGTGTATTTGGTGTAATGCAATGTGTTTACGATTTTAACAAAGCTCTTTGTTCTGAAAAGCGAGGTGTGCTCTGATTGGCTAGTTATCTAGTGCGTTGTGATTGGCCAAATACCTCAAGCGTGTGACGGAAATGTTACGCCCCTTACCAGGTCCAGGAAACTTTCCTCCCTAAAATGTGCTGCACACACTCAAATATTTGGGTTGTACTGTTCTGGAACAGTGTTGTAAATAAAACTTAACCACTGATTTCTAGTTGTGAAAGTAGTTTAGCTTTCACAAAGAAACGCACAGCGTCTCCACTACATGCCTTCTTTCTTTGCGTATACATTTGGGCGGTGTTATGCAAATCTTCCCACACAGTGACGTATACATGTGGGGGCGTGTTTGAACGAGGCGGTTTAGGAAGGCGTGGGTGAG
>NW_015645540.1:223944-237645 GCF_001515625.1 Sinocyclocheilus rhinocerous
GCCTTCTTTCTTTGCGTATACATTTGGGCGGTGTTATGCAAATCTTCCCACACAGTGACGTATACATGTGGGGGCGTGTTTGAACGAGGCGTTTTAGGAAGGCGTGGATGAGCGTTGACTTTTATAAAGAATATTGGGTTTGAGATTTTAATCTTTGCGACTTTACGGATCTTCTGTATGCACGAACAGTTTTTAACACTCCAAAGACAAAGGAAAACATGAAATCGCATCATATTACCCCTTTAACAGATCTTTACATACAGTAACAAACACTTAACACTGTGCAACATGAAATTGCTTTAGGTCACGATGAAATGGAAATAGTGGATTTTCGTTCGTATTGTGACGTGTATCTGAGTGAAACAGATTATCGAAAAAGAAAAAAAATAGGATGGGGACTTGGTTCTATCCAAATTTGAATGTGAGCTTGCAGTCAATTGTAAAAAAAAAAAAAAAGTCAGTTTAAGCTGACTTTAAGATCAGAGAAACTGTCGTTTCAAAGGAAGATCATGTTAAGACATTTTGATTAAAAATTATGATACATATGCATGGACGAATCATTCAAAACAAGATCAATAACATGCATTTAGAAAATAGATAGGGTGAGTATTCTTTTCCTGCCGACTTTAATAAGCCAGTGGTGTAGTTAACGTACCTAGGGTTACAAACTAGCGAAAAGAATATGTCCTACTGAAAAATGGCCATCCCTTTTTTCATTTCAACAGACCTTAGTGACATTGAAGTCATGAACATAATTTGCTACTTGTTAGTCAGTCGCAGTTGGTATTAAGGGGGGAATTTCTACAGAGAATTTGATAGAGCAAACATTTGTGTAGTGAAGATAAGTCATCAATATTTTGGTCCTGGAAGAGGAAAGCAATGCATTATAAATATGCTAATTTTAATTAAGAGTGAATTTTGTCAGTGTTTGGGAGTACACACTAGCATATAGATTAGTCTCAAAGCTAGACAGAACACAAGACACAAAACTCTAATTTTAAGATTTCACGAAGACCAGAAACTGAAAAACTGGCAGACATGGAAAGGAAACCAAATGCCCATTGGTTGTTCAAGAAACATGACAAACAGAGGAAATACCACTACTGTGCCACATATTTATTATCCCTGCTCTGCTACAAGGTGGTCTGCTGGCTCGAATCAGCTTGAACAAGATGGTGTACCCAATCTAAACCAGGTCCAATATAATCAGAGACTAATCTGGATTGGCTTGGGCCAGCTAGAAAGAGATATATGTATGTGTGTATATAAAAAAAAATAGGCAATTGAGGGCAGCACCTTTCCTGGTTTCTCTCACTCTTCAAAAATACTTAGAAGCAGAGTAAGAGAATTCCTCTGAGGCCTGAGAAGACTAGCAAGACATCTGCAATATAGACATGGGCTTCTCACTGCCTGAGATCACAGACATCCTCCTCCTTCCCATCAGCATTTCTCTACCTCTGTTGATGTCTTAATGCAGTCCAGACCTACTCCGCTGAGACACACCATGTAGAAGTCACAAAGAGCCGGAGTCCACGCATCAAACTCGCTTTTCATATTCACCCTCAAAACACCCAGACATGTCCCTTATTCATGACTGAGAGGGGGAGAGTAAGTGAGAGAGAACGAGAGGGCTTCTGCAAGAGAAAGAGGAAGGATGAAAACTCAGAAAGAGCTGAGAGACAAACAGGAGTTGCTCTTTGAAGTCGTTTGATGTGCCGTGAGGATTGTAATGCTCAGGGATGATATATTTTCGAGCAAAGCTAGCGCTGATGGAGAGGGGTTGAGAAAGAGAGAGAGAGTGAAGGCTTTATTGTGAGAGAGCGACATGCGTGCTGACCCGCTTCAGTCAGCTGCTTGATGTGCAAGCTAATGAAACTTCTGCTGATGCCATTTATCCACTAATGAGGGCCACTCACCTCTACAAACACACACATTCACACACAGGAATGCAGGTGTTGAGACTCAAGTACACACAAATATGACATCTATTAGTAAATACATTAAAGCAAGCTAAGGCAAGCATCACTATTTTTTTATACTTAATGTTAGGTTTTTTCCCCCCAAATCTCCGAACTCTTCAGTATTATAACTGTCCTGTACTGTTTGTGTTAAGGACGTACATGATACATCAAATCATGCAGCTTCCTGAGGCGAAAAGATTTATCTATGGTAATTGCGACGCTGTTTCTTATGAATGCAACTTTGTAAGTCACTTTATAACTTTATATCTCACAAATTTGACTTTATATGTCAAAATTGCTAATTTATACCTCACAGTGGCGAATACATAGCTCAGAAAGACTATTTCTACCAGAAAAACTCAGGAGGCAAGAGAACGTCTGAATAAGATTTATTTAACAAGTAGTATGCAAATTGGTTGCAAATAGATGATATGAAAGTTCTTTGGCGTAGGCCCCATCCATAGTCCGAATCCGGAGGGTTGCAGTTACTTGCTGTTCCTGCCTGAAGATGAAGGCAGGGGCGGAGCCTTCCCCCTGATGTCTGGACAGGGACCGACCTGGTGGTGGTGGGGAGGATGGAACCTTCCCAAACTTCTACTTCCCACACACTTACAGTTCAGAGTACAAAGCCCAGTGTTCCTCCCACACACACACACTCACACACACACACATATGGAAATCGGTGTCAATATACTGACAGTAGCTCTTCAAAAGATAGTGAGAGAGAGAAATTGGAGGGAGAAAAAGCTATGTATTATCTGCTTGAGGTATAAAAAAGGGTGAGATCTGATATGTAGAGTGATTGTTGACCTTCTCAATACTGATGTTCTCCAAGACCCTCCTACAGAACCTCTGAAGATTGTTATCTTCCAAACAATGACTTACATTACAGACTCAACCATAAGGGCTATTAACTGTATAACAATAACAAGTGTGTATACACACATACTTGACACTTCATTCCAGGATTAAGAAGGACGGGGGAGAAAGTTGAAAGAAAGAGAGTGTAAAACGCTCATAAGAAAAGGGATGAGGGTCAGGGATCAGCACTACCACCATGGTGGTCCTAATAATGCCAGAGAACAAAACAGATGAACACAAACACATGATGGCAATAGTTTTCCCTTTAGTTTTCTTCCTCTGAATTAAAACTAAAAATGAAGCAATGCAAAATTTTGGCTTTGGTTTGTAGTTGCAAGATAAAACATTACTAATTACTGTAACAAAAACTGGGTGTCTTTCTTTGGCACACTTGAAAGTCAATCCATTTGTGTTTTCTAGTTAAAAATGCATTTGACAACAACTATTATGATAGAAATTAAACCTCATGAAAATGTGAGTGTAATTTTCCCTCTAAGCAGCCACATATTTATGTCTATCTTTATGTTGTTGTCATTTTTCTTTTCATTGCCATCAAAAGAATTCATATGCATCAGATTTGTTTTGATGTTAATGAAAATAGACAAAACTGAAACCTTTTACAAAGCAGAGGAATTTCAGTATCGTTAAGCTCTTTCTCATCTGGCCTTTTCATCTTTTTTTCTGTTTGGTCATCAGATGTGGGTTTTTGGGACCCCACACATCTACTACAGTGTTTAAATGGAGACCATACAATCCTTGATTCATACTTTCTACCCATTTAAAACAAGAGATCTCTTTCTCTCTTGTCTTCCTCACACGCACACATTCAATCAGTCCCATGGGGTCACAACGAGTAGAAATCCCCTTTAAATGTCCTCTGCTTTGGACAAAGGCCTTTATTTACTGTTGACAAGGAAGAACAATGGACATAAACAATAGAGAACAGCAACCTGCTTTTCCAGTAAGCTACTTTTTGCAATAGGTATAGCATCAGTGAATGAATTATACAATGACTTTCAACAATTTTAAATACATTTTAAATTAAAGAATTTTAAATATAAATGTAAAGGTAATTTTTGGGGCACAACCGCTTGGGGTTAATTTACTGCAACATAAATTGAAATGTAGTGCTACTACCATAAGTTATACTATAAGTTATGATAAAATTAATATTCATTTTAGATCATTGTTTTGTTCAGATTGAAAATAATCTTAAAATATTTTAAAAGGGCAACTTAACTGTAGTTTAAAGAATAGTTTGTAGCCTGACTAGCTACAATTTCAAAGTAGCTTCCACAACAGTGTTAGAAAGTGTTCCGGGCTGCACATGTATCGGTGGGATTTAGTAAAACTATATGGCTGAGTAAGTTTTCAGAGATGCATTTCTAATTAGACTCAGATAATGACAACTGTTCTTTCCCATATTAATCAAAATCAAATCTCTTTACACAAACGTAGTATCAGGTGAAAAGACTGACAGCTGACCGCACTGGAGACGGAGCGTTAGATTGAGATCTTGGAACATTGGATTGATTGATGATATTATTCTTTTGCAAATTGGGATTTGAAAGGGAAGCCAGAAGCTCTGCTTGAAATTACTTCATTCAAACAGTCCTCAGTGCATTCCATCTCAGGCCATCATAAGCCATAGATGTGAAGCAGACCGTTAAGTGTGTGTGTGTGTGTGTGTGTAAGGCTGTGTATTGTCGTCCTGTCTGCCTAATCACATTCCTAAGTCTCTCATCGTGTTTTCCCTGGCTGTGATGATCTGTTCCGAGCAGCACCAACGACCTTGGCCCTGGCCTTGTTTCAGACCCCATTGTGACTGATTGCTCAGCACTGGAATTAACAGAGTGAGGCTGGCATAGAACCGGGCACGCTCTGGATCACATGATTCAATTCAGCCCTGTGGTTCTGCATGCCATCGATAACAAATTTTTTTTAATTTAATTCCCATGACACTCAGCACACTCCTGGCTCTGTCCTTGGGGGACGGTGAGTAGGCTCAGGCATAGGGAACCAGAATATTAATAATCCCTGAGTTTGTCTCGCACTGGAATTCATGCATCCCAATGATACAGACATTCCAGGGTCAAACATAAAACTGTGGAATAGGCGAGAAAGAATGATACAAATGTAAATATCTGCAGATACCTCAGATATACAAAATTTTTAGCCCAAATTTTGGAAGAATAAAAGAAAGCGGACTGCATTTATAGACATGCACACTTAATAGCAAAAAAAAAAAATAATGCATCTGGTCACTTATAAAGATTTGAACACTCGAATGCCTTATGTGGACGAAACTGAACTGTATTAAGTAAACAAAATGTAATCAATTTAATTCAAATCTATTTCATGTTAACTACTAGCTAATATATTTACCATATGAAATGTACATAATTAGCAAGACAGGAAAGACTGGTTAATATACACTGAACAAAATTATAAACGCAACACTTTTGTTTTTGCCCCCATTTTTTATGAGCTGAACTCAAAGATCTAAGACTTTTTCTTGCTTTAGTGTTGTAATTGCTCTTTAAAGCAACATGTATCATCTACCCATAAAATAAAACTTTTATTCTTCCAATCCAGTCTTATGCAAAACATGCTTAAAAATCCACTGCCCAAGTCCCAAAACAAATGGATTAATGTCCATTTTACAAATTTAAGCGAGTTAAATTAAATTAAATTTTGTCGTGACAAAATGTTCAAGAATTGTGTTGAATTAGCTCGTTTTAATTAAATAAATTGAACTAGCAGCAGAAATAACATTTTGAGTGAAAAGCAATCATGAATTTCTTCTCTGAACTCTGCTTTGAGTATCACAGACAGCTTTTCTCTTCCTTTGGTTGCCCAGAGTCTGGTGGGAACTCTGGTGAGAAGTGCAGACATTGAACCATACCTCAGTGTTACTTTCAAAGTCGTACCACAGCGCGAAAACCATCTCATCCCCCTTAAGCTTCACTCTCTCGCTCTTTCTGCCAGAATAGAACAGTATGTGCTCCTAACTCCCCAATTCCATGGATATTACCTTTCATGGGATTCTAAAATCTGGCTATATCCATTTGAGGCCCTTGAGGAGGGCAGCCAGCGCATGTAGATTGTACCGCAACCCTGCTGAACAGGGAAACAGAGTACTCTTAATAGAGCACATCAGCCCAATGATCCTGAGCCCTCATCAAACCATCATAATATCGCCCTAATAGCCCTCCCGAACTTTGAGGTTCAATCCGAATTGGACAGTTTTCCCTGAGCAGCTGTAAACCGGCAGCACTCCAGTGGAAAAATGTGGCCGTGGTGTTCTACTGCTTTGCAGATGACAAAGGGAAAAAAATATAAGTGGGAACACGAGCTCTATGAATGAGAACGCTGGGACTTGAATAGAATCGTGGGAATTTAAGAAGGTGGAATATGTGTAATACAAACTGCGATACAGAGGATCTTTGCTCTAACTCATTAGCGGCTGGAACAGTTGGGGAGGTGTATCCAGGCTCAGGAAAGCAGACCGTTTTCAAACAAAATAGCTCAATCTGAGCAGTTCGGCCCGGGCCGGTTGGGTTTACAGGTTCTCGGAATCACGTACCCTTGAAATTGTGCCGCAGGTTTGCCAGGTTCCTGGTGGTGCTGGCAGCTGAAGGAGTACTGTGGGTCCAGGCATGCAGGGGCGCCAGAACGTTCTCCATCTGCCGCGAGCTGCTCCCTGCTGCCCTGCGGCTGCTCTGGCCTAATTGAGTGATGCAGCTCCTGTCCCTCATATTGTCCTCTATATGAATTTCAACACACAAACAAAAAGGAACACTAATTCATGCACATGCATACGCACATGATCCTAACCTGACAAACAGTGGGGTTTCAGGTCATGTTTGGGTCATGTAATTTCCAGGCGGTTGTCCATCGTAAGCTTCATTAACAATCACTGGAGAGTCAGAAGAAAATCTGATAGCATTAGACAATGCTTGACATTGGTCTCCTTTGTCTTGATAAAGCTAATTTCATAGCTAGCATTTATGTGTGTCTTAAATATGCACAATTATCATTATTTTATTTTAGTTTTTTACAAATTTTTAATTATTTATCAAATTTGAAGCTTGATTGGAAATTATCTCACAATGTCACATATCATCTCAAGCTGTTTGCTGACAGTTGTCTATATATATATATATATATATATATATATATATATATAAATAAACAGACTGATTTAACAGTCATTTACCATTAATTACTTGCTAATGGTCACAGCAATATCTATTGCATTTTAATCACTCTCACTAAATATATTTCCCAATAAAGCAAAAGGGATTTATTAAAAGCGTAAAGATGAAAAAAATAATCCCTGCCAGGAATACAAAGCAAATTCTAATTACCTCACCCCACAATTCTTTAAACTCGCTGCGCTCAGTGGGAGGAAATGGGCTACTTCTGGAGCATAACATAAGCTCTGAGTTAACTCAGACAGAAAATACCAACCTTAAACAAACATACATGTATCGATGCCCATTTTCAGAGAAGCAGATACAGGGGTTTACATCGCACAAAGGGAGGGGGGGGAAAAACAGAATGTCTCAAGCAAACAAACAGTGAGACCCTTACAGATTTCAAACTGAAACCATATGATAAGATCCACAGTTCACAGAACGTCTGGCGATCCAGAGCCCCGACTGGCCCGTCTACTGTCCTGAGTTTCTCAGGGTTATGTATTCAGAAAAGTCTGAGCGTGAAATCACAGAGGCACAGATTTGCATCTGCTCCCCTAATACTACTAGAATGCTCATGAACTCTAAGCACTTCTAAGCTCTGATAAATGCATCTTCCCAAAGGACAAAGATGTTTTGAATTTCTTCACAACACTGTATGAAAAATTTTTATTTATGATTTATAATGCAATCAATGGACTTGGCTGCTGCTGAGATTTGGCACAATACGCATGCAATACACCCAAATGCCCCTTTCTGCAAGTCTCAAACAAGATACTCTAAATGTAATATGAATCCATATAGTTGTGGAGGTAACAAAATGGTATGGTCAAATCATTAGATTGTAGCTGAGCACTGGAAAACCCAGGGGTTTCCTTATTCCGAGTCTCAGCTTGTGCCAAAGGACTAAGGTGGAAAGTGATGGGCTCTAACTGACAGCCATCCCAGTTTCTGTTGTTCAATCAACAGGGGAGCAGCCGTTCCTTGACCAATGGACAACTCTCAGTCTCTGGGAGATGAACCTGGAAGACTGCCGTCTAGGGATTTTCTTCCCCATGGCTTGAAAGCTGTACAAAGCAGCCTGTAAGAAAGCTTATGCAGACATGAAAGAGGGGAAAGGTGCTTCCATTGCCAAATCCCCTGGCACTGGGCAGCAAATGTTATTAGGTTATAATTGTTTCCTTTGAGACAAAGAGTAGTGTTCCTCTAGGGAGCGAATGGTGAAGTCAAATCCTCCACTAAGCTGCATTCTAATTTCAGGATGGTTCTTGACTCGTTTGGAGAAACACTAAAAAGTATAATGGGCTTTTTCAGAATAGCACACTTATACTATACATACATACATACTGCAGAGAATGCTGCATTCCACAATGCAAATTTCTAAAAACCTGACCTTCCATTTCCTCTGTGATAAATGAAGCAGAAATTTGGATTAAAAATTGAAATAAAATCTGAATTTCTAAAATGATAACTGGACAGCACTTGCCAAATTAAACATGCAATGTAGTAAGGTCATGTGACACCAGTGTACAGTAGCATAATTATTGTTTACTGATTCATCAACTATATAAAAATGCAGTAAACAACATGTAATAGGTACCATGTGACAAAGCCTTCTATGTGCTACTTAGCAATCATTTACCTGCATAATTACAATGAGACACTTTAATAGTCAATATAACTTTGCAAAAAATAAATAAATAAAATAATTAGAATTATTATTCAGACTCACTGTACAAGTTAGAAAGTTCTAGGCCCCGCCCACCTCAGAAACCTCAACGTTTTCCACTCATTATTCTACTTCTCTGCAGGAAGCGCTCATGGTTGGATAGTGTTTACAGGACCACTCACTATGAAACTTGCTCTTTGACAAGGTTGCAAAACAGAACAGTTCACAAATTTGAAAAGATGCCACTGACAGATGAGGTATGTCCTAATGCATGGCATATCAGCTTTATTGTAATATTTCCTCAAGGCTGAGAGAGCTGAAAGAGAACATAAAATATGCTCCATCTGTTCTGACAAGGAAAAAGAGAGCGAGGTAAAGAGGAATGGAAGGGAGAGAGAGAGTCAAGGTGCACCATGCAACAGTGAGCACAGAGGCTCTGGGAAATGAAAAATGTGTCTCTTGGGCCTTCTCACCCCATAAAATAGAGCCAGTGACTTGTCCGCCCATCTGTTCCTTTCTCCACAAGAGTAAGAGAGGAGAGAGACAGAAAGAATGACACAAATGAGACTATATGTGCACATAGAGGAGTTAGTTCATCCCCCTCAACTTTTTCAGACTTTAAAGGTATAGTTCATGCAAAAATGAACATTTTGTCATCATTTACTAACCCTCATGTCATTACAAGCACATACGCAAACAAAAAAGCAGATACATATAGAATGTTTTACAATAAAATATCCAACAAAAGTGGATAGTGACCTTGTATGCTATACTTCCATCGAAGCCTTTGTGAAGAAAGACTTAAATTTGCCTATTTGTTTTTCAGATTTTAAAAGGATAGTTCACACAAAAATGAAAATTATGTCATCATTTATTAACCCTCATGTGATTCCAAACATGTACAGGAACACAAAAGCAGACACAGAATGCTCACACTGCTATTCTACAATAAAATGTACAACAAAAGTGGATAGTGGCCTGTTTGTCAAGCTACAAAAAAAATGCTATACTTGCATCGAAGCCATACGAAAGCAGTGCAACAGCGAGTGTGAGGAAAAGATTAAACTTTGCCTAAAAATCTTGCATATCCAAAGGTGCGTCCCAATTTGCATAATAATGCAGTGCACTATTCTACAAGAACAAGTGCACTTCAAATACCCAGATGATGCACTTATTTAACTGGAAAAAAAACAAAGTGTGGAATGTTGGACACTTCATGCACTTAACGGTCGCAGCTTTAATTACGTAGTGACTACCAGACTGCAGGCTACCAGACTACAAAGTACTAAACTACTGTGCCCAAAATAGTAAAAAATGCTTGGTGAAAGTCATTTAGGCAAATAAAATAATACTCACCATGCCAGCTTAGTGTGAAGAAAAGTCTACAATTTATTTTTCTCACTGAAAATCTTGCCTTATGTGAAGTGTGAAAAACATTATGCTATGGTACTATGCTGACCATTAGCACTACATATGCTAATTAGATTTACAAATTTTAAATGAAAAAGTTAGTTTTGGGAAAAAAAATTAAATAACTACTATGTCATTTATACCCAAAATAGTAAAAATACCTGTTGAAAGTCATGCAGGTAAGTAAAATAATACTCATACCCAAATTATTGTGTTATACTTACCTTGCCATGTATATGATAGCTTTGTGTAAGGAAAGACTCAAATTTGGATATTTTTAGCTGAAAATCTTCTAATGGCCTTCTGCCATAGTTTGCCAACACCAAGTGTGAACAACATGCTATGCTGCTTATTAGTACTATGTATGCTAAATAGATTGACAAGAATTTCAGTGAAAAATGTGTTACATTACTTATGGGGAAACAAAACTGACAGTATCTACTTTTGTGTCCCACGTTGTTTTGAAAAACATGAGAGGGAGTAAATGAATACATTTTCATTTTCAAGTGAACTATCCCTTTACACACCACACATACACACATCACACAAGCATCCGCTCAACTTGCAGAGCAAAATGAAGAGTGACAACGCCTGCGTTTCATAATGATATGAAGATTTTAGCCACCGGATATTCCTTATCTAGCATCTGATTGTGTAGAATGGATTTATTGAACTCATTTATGCCGAGTAACAGTTTAATTGAGGCCAGTAAAGAATCTCTCATTATCTAGATTGCTCTGTCAGACCAGGAAATTAATGGGTGTGCGTCTCTTCCGAACGCTGCACTGACACACATAGCCTGATACACACACAAACACACTAAACAGAAGGACAGCAATCATTAAAGTTTGGTCTTGCTGACCAATAAAATGACGAATACAATGATATGAAGAGACGAGACATTTATTCAAGGATGTTTCTGCTTATAGAGACAGTTGGGAGTGTTGGTGATATCACAGTACATTAGAGCTTCTCGCACACTTATCTCTACAAATCAAACACAGATAGCCTGTGTAGCAAAACGCTAAACAGAATAAACATAACTGTGTGATTTGAGAGATGAGAGGCATCTTTGGCAGTCTCGGCACCCGTGGATGATATGTTCTACTAAGAATATGCCCATGGACACAAGGATTCATCACTTGTTGTTTGCAATTCACCACATTCTCAAGGCTAAGGAGAACATTCTCTTAGCGTAGCATAGCATAACATAGTGTACTATTCTGAAGGAAGACGATGAGCTTTTACCTCTCTACCCAAAACAGTCAAAAATGCCTGGTGAATCAAGCAAATAAAATAATACTCATAATTTAAAGTTTACAACTTCTACGAAGTTTTCTGTTGTAAATATTGGACATCTAGGTAACACTTGACAATAAGGTTCCTTATGTTAACATTAATTAGTTCATATGAACTAACAGTATACTTCAAAGGCTAGTTTATGTTACTTAATGAATTAACTAACATTAACTAATGGGACCTTATTGTAAAGTGTTACCGAAAATTACTAGAAAGTATAATGGCACTGGCATAATGATGAAAATCTCACTGTACTCACTTAGCTGTGGAAATCATTTAAAAACATTTGCGTGCTATACCCCAAATTTGATTATTAGGATTTTAATCTACTTCGCCTCACAATTAAGATACTGAGCAGAGGAGAAGGAAGTCAAATCAGCTCTTTCTTTCGCCACATAAACACACACACACACACACACACTCACTCACACCATCAGGACTATCTATATTAATAAGCCAGAAGGCAGAGATATGCCTGTCATTCCCTGTGTTGGCTGCTCCAAAAATACACATTCCTGGGATGACATTCCTGCCAATGAGAGTGAGCTCACGACACACACCGATTGATAAAATATCCTGTGTGTGTTCAGAGCAGGACGGCAAACACAAAGACTGAGTTCATAGTTAAACAAGAGCAATTATATCCTGCATTGTATACAGAGACCTGCACGGAGGGTTGAGTATTTAACTGCACTAATTAAAACGAGAATTGAGAGTCTGAGACAATGCTTGGCTTTCCATCCGTGACCTTCTCTTCCGATCTCATATACAAATTAGCCGAAAAATGTCACACTCGCACTCTTCAGCTTCATGGCTGGATTCATACATTCTTGAAGTAACATTTATTTTCACTAGAGAATTACCATAAACAGTATACATTCATTCAGGACTTAATTAACGAATGTAAATCGAGCCCTTTGGAGTTTTAACCAGCTGTTTTAAAGTGTACTAAACTAAATAAACAACAATTTTGAGCCCTGTAGGTTGTAGTTTTACTGTACTGCCAAAAATAAATTGAAAAATATGATGTCTATGTAGAAGGAATATTAATGACTTTGGCTTGTGACGCTGCGAGGAGGAACAGGATGGAAAATTGGCATTAAACACAGGATGCAAATCACAGATGTAATCCTGTATCATATAGGATCTAAAATAGGCTTACTTATTAGAAGTGTACTCATTCATTCAAAACCCAAATGCCAAAACACCAATCAATTAGCTCATTACTATGTGAAATACACATAAATATTGTTATATTAATGCTTTTTTGTTTTACTGTTTATTGGATTGGCACCACATCTTGTAACAGGTGTGACTATTAAATTCCGAAAAATGTCACACTCGCACTCTTCAGCTTCATGGCTGGATTCATACATTCTTGAAGTAACATTTATTTTCACTAGAGAATTACCATAAACAGTATACATTCATTCAGGACTTAATTAACGAATGTAAATCGAGCCCTTTGGAGTTTTAACCAGCTGTTTTAAAGTGTACTAAACTAAATAAACAACAATTTTGAGCCCTGTAGGTTGTAGTTTTACTGTACTGCCAAAAATAAATTGAAAAATATGATGTCTATGTAGAAGGAATATTAATGACTTTGGCTTGTGACGCTGCGAGGAGGAACAGGATGGAAAATTGGCATTAAACACAGGATGCAAATCACAGATGTAATCCTGTATCATATAGGATCTAAAATAGGCTTACTTATTAGAAGTGTACTCATTCATTCAAAACCCAAATGCCAAAACACCAATCAATTAGCTCATTACTATGTGAAATACACATAAATATTGTTATATTAATGCTTTTTTGTTTTACTGTTTATTGGATTGGCACCACATCTTGTAACAGGTGTGACTATTAAATTGTTCCATTCACACAACATTTTAATTACAATATTTGATTCGCTACTGTTGGAATAAATAACTGATCTCAAACTTTTTTTTCTATGTTTGACATAGCTGTAAATATCACCTGTATAGTGAAAGTGACTAAAGTAAATATCAAAGATGGCAGTGTCGATATTCACTATAAAGTTGATGCAACGCGTCTCAAATCGATTCGCAAGTTCATCAGTCAAATCTTACTTAACCGATTTCAGCTTCTATATGTCACGGGTGCACTGCTGAGTGGAGTGAGGAACAAGGAACGGAGGGAGACGAGGAGTACATCAATCCAAATGTTCAGGGGGCTTGTCATATTAACAGCCGGCTGAATGGACTCTGGAACTGCCGGCAGAGGTGTTCCGGATCGGGATCGGAGACTCTCCAGACACCGGATGACTGTCTCCTTCCAG
>NW_015645540.1:237710-301466 GCF_001515625.1 Sinocyclocheilus rhinocerous
AGCTGGCGAGGGCGAGCGGCACAAACGCGCTCGCGAAGACGATAGGGTCTGGGCTCGCTTGAGCCACTGTGATGAACAGTGCTCGTTCTTCCATTATGGCGGGGAGAAACGCACGGGAAAAAACAAAAACAAAAACTCTTTTCAGAAAAGCCAAAAAACAAACGGGGGGAAAAGGCGCCGCTCACTTTCTGTATCGGTCCGGTATTCTGTCACGGGTGCACTGCTGAGTGGAGTGAGGAACAAGGAACGGAGGGAGACGAGGAGTACATCAATCCAAATGGGTTTAATATTGACAAAGGAATACGGAGAACTCACGCAATACATGAAGACACATTCACATACAATACTGGATGCTGGAGCACACACAGGGAACACTATTTATACACACAGGAGGAGGGGATGACGAGACACACCTGGGACAAATGAACTTAATTAATCAGGACAGGAACAGGAAACTAACCAAATATGGGCATAGGAAGGCACATGGGGAGCAAGACACACACAAAACATGGAACAGAGTCTGACACTATAGCCTACCTGAGTTGGAAACGGAGCATTTGAGTCACGTGCAAAACTGACGCAACGAGTGACTGGATCTAAAACCTTCAGATGACACACAGCTCATAATTTCGTCTTTGTAAGTATGAAAAGCACACATGAAAACACGTAACAGTTTCTGCCGCAAAAGTTGTCGCTGTATAATAATAATTATGTACTTAAATTAGTTGCCTTTAAATTCTCGGTCAAACAAACAAACAAAGAAGAGTGACAGTGGCCTGACAGACTTGTCTAGCGGTTCCGATCACCGAAAGTGAGGTTGTGAGTCCTGAACCTGTACAGGTGTGAGTTAGGTAATAGAATGCAGGTGTCACTCTCGTAAATAACCGAACTCTGTGTGATCTTAACTGTATAAATTTGGGGCAGATGTGCCCTTATGGTTAGAGAGTTGGACTTGTAACCCAAAGGTCATAGGTTTGAGTCTCAGTACCGGCAGGAAATGTAGGTGGGGGGAGTGAATGACCAGCGCTCTCTTTCCACATTACCCACAACTGAGGTGCTCCTTGAGCAAGGCACCGAACCCTCAGTTGCTCCCTGGGCGCTGCAGCAAAAATGGCTGCCCACTGCTTTGGGTGTGTGTTCATGGTGTGTGTGTTCACTACTCACTGCTGTGTGTGTGCACTTGGATTGGGTGAAATGCAAAGCACAAATACTTAGCTACACATCACGTCACGTTATAAAGCACACAAATACAGGACTGACAGCCTTTTTTTTTTCCTGCTGTGTGAACGTCACCCATGTTTTCTAGAAAGTGCAGCAGTAACCTTTTCAAATGAAATAATAATAATACAAAAACAGATATTGAGATATTCAGGCACAAATTGCATAATTTCTTGAGAATGCCACACAATAGACCTTATATATAATTTCAATAAATAAAGCCAAAATAAAATCTCATGAGGACTTTCATAAATGAGAGACCATTTGGAGCCATCTGGTTATGTGGCAGACATTAATGTGTTTTTCTTTTCTTTCTTTTCTTTTTTTTACTTTGACAGAGTTTTTACCCAACACAAAAAGAAGAGTCACTTTTTTACTTTGACCAAGTCTGTTTCTAATAAACAATTTTCTCTTCCAATCTTGCCCAAAAAGATAAGCAAATAGACATCTGTCCCTTTACAATAAGTCTGAATTTTCACACAAACAAAAAAGTATCACTGTATTGCCCTGTTTTTTTGGACATGTACCACGGTTAAACATGGTATTCGTTCTAGCACCTTGGAGTACCATGGTAATGTACAGTATGTTGGTATCATCACAGTACTTATTTTCTTAGGGCAGCTTGACCAGTATAATTATATAATTTAATTATAT
Organism: Sinocyclocheilus rhinocerous; assembly: GCF_001515625.1. Lineage (NCBI taxonomy): Eukaryota > Metazoa > Chordata > Actinopteri > Cypriniformes > Cyprinidae > Sinocyclocheilus > Sinocyclocheilus rhinocerous. The sequence goes on from NW_015645540.1 coordinate 239,583, forward strand.
AATTGAAGTATTTCCACCAAATGTGTTTGCAGTAGTTGTGATTTTCTTGCGCTAAATTGTCAACGTAAACAACAGATGGAGATATTATCATTCTCTCAACTAATCATAATTCATAGCCACAGCACCTGAGCTCTCTTATTCTCTCTCATATATCACTGCATCTGTCTCTGAGATAATTCTACAAGACAGAAGATGAAGAAAGAGACATAAAACAGACAGGAAAGGAAAATGTCCCCCCTCCCCCCTTAAAGCTATGCTCTTTTTCTGTCTGACCTATACTCGAAGAGGTGTGTATTAGCCTGTGTGTAGTATTTAATATAAATCAGTCTGGATGGGGACAGCTCATAAACACAGCTTAGCATTAAAAGAGTGCATGACTTTGAGGACCTGTCGTGATTCCTCGTTTTCGCCACCTCGTTCATCTGCGTGGAGGGTTAAACAGATCGCTCTTTTAATTGGAGCCAGTCTATAAATCTGTACTTTGTCATAACAGACATGTTGAACACGGACACTCGGCCAAAAACTGTCTCCTCACACCTCGGCGAGTGTCACGCTGTCAGCTTTTACCTCAGTGTTTTCACAGGAGAAGACTTATTTGGATCCGCACACGTAAGACCCAACAAAGGAACACAAACATACACATGCACAGATACGAAGCCAAGACTCATCTAAAAGGCAGGCATGTTCATGGTTTAATATCAAACAGCAAAGAGGGTTTTATTTGCGGAAGACCAAATATTCTGAAATCAAGAGTTTTCCACTTGAACTTTGAACTTGATATGTAAATAGAGCAGAGCGTGTTTCAGGCCATGTGTTTCAGCTCAGACATACTGCTCACGTTCATTGAATAGCTTTCTGTGCTCTCACACAATAACTAGGCACTGTGTGTGAAGTTCTTGTTTGTTGTCAGTCAGTGAACCGTTTACTTTGCAGAAATCACAAAGACAATGTGAGAGGCTTTATAATTAAATTTTCTTTGGTCGCTCATGAAACACCTGAACAGGAAAGTGGGACAGGAGAAGAGTGTTGCTGGGCTTTGAGCCTGGGTAAACATGGCTTTTAAGAGCCCTCGTGTTTACATCTGAAGTCTCCTGACTGCTTAATGAGATCAAGCTTACAATTTACTATTGTTTTAGTGACTACAAATTGTTCCTATATGATATCATACAGAATCGTAGTGTGCCTATTTTCAGCTGCATAAAACAAGCAAATCAGATGTCCTGGATGTAATAATATTATTTATTATTAAAATTAATTATAATATAATATAAAACAGATTACAGGAGTGTTTGGAAATGTTTCTTTTAAGACTATTGCATTACTCCTCAAGTTACTAATTACATCATCACTTTTTATGGAAAGTAGCATACAGGATAATTTTTTTGCATAACTTTTTGCATTGTAAAGTGTGTGGGTTGGCTCGTTCTCTAGAGACATCTTTACACAGCAGTTTGGACATATATGCTCTATTGTGTATATATATATATACTTCAGCAAGTATTAAAGATTTTACACCAAATTAAATTCAGGCTATCTATAATTAATCACAATTAATTGTATTTGTCTGTATTTGTTGAGAATTGTGTATATCAAAATGTGCTTTTATTATTTTTAATGAATCACTGAACATGTTAAATTGACAGCCCTACTGTAGAGTATGAAAAATAATGCCATTACTCCCAGCACTGGTCAAAGACATGGGAAAAGACTTGTCATTAGTCATTAACCTTTGCTAACGTATGCCTCTGCCCCTCTGCTCAATTCTGATCAATTGCTATTATACTGTCAGTTACAAGCACTGCCATAAGAAGAAAACAAAGATCAAATCGATACTTCAGAGGTTTATGTTTGCCCAAGAGAATTATCTATTTGAGTGTGATTTTTCATTCGGTGGCCACAAACGTGTTATAACATCCTGTTTCGGCTCACACTGATATTGACACCAAATGTGTGCCCAAATATGGTTAGTGGATACAATTTCTACTGTATTGTTGGGCAAACAGTGTGTGTGTGGATGTGAGCGAGAAAGAGAGGAAGAAAAAAAAGTGCATTTTTTATTTTATTAGGTTATTTTGTTTTTGTAAGTGAGAATGAAAGAAAAAAGAGCTGGGCCAGCGAGATAGAAAAGAAAGAGGGAAATGAGAAAATAGACTTCAATTGTCTATTAGAGAGGTTATTGGCCAGAGAAGATTACATTACCTACTCTTTTGGCGAGCTCATTCTCTTTGCACCCGAGAGGCCACCATCTAATGAGGAGGGTTAGCGTTTAGGCATGGCTATAGCCTCTTACCCATGATGCCTTTGAATATACACAAAGCAATCTCACTCTAAAGCTCTCAAAACTTCACTGCAAAACACATAAAGAGGGATATAATTCATGCTTTTCAGCACGTACCTCACTCTATTGCACAACTAATGAAGATGGCACACACATACACGCACGAAAATGAGAACTACTGAGACAAAAACAATCTTCTTGTCCAGGTTTTCAAAGCAGCAGGCAGAGAAGCGGAATCACGTTGGCTGTCTGTGACCTTGTGCGAGAGATAGACCAGGTTATGAAACACAGACTAGAAAAGGATACAAAGGAGACCGAGATATAGAAGGAAAACTGGACGAGGAACGAGAGGGAGAGAGCGAGCTGGATGCCAGAGGTTCTCCGATTTCATCCACAGCAATCCAAACCACAAGCCCTCGAGTTCTACTCCCCGACACGGCACTGCCTGCCAGCATTCACCACACTTAGCCACATCCCACACCAACCAGCCCAATGCCCCGGCCGCCTACACCACTACGTTCACGGATTTAGGAGGAGCCGTAGTTCTCTAGTAAATCAAATATTTTGTGGGCTGATCTGAAAAAGCAGGGTTGTGAGAGGTTCTTTGCTTGTTCAGAGGGGAAGTGTGCAAGACCAAGTGAAACGGATCACACCACAGGTCAGCTGGACTGCGCTGAGAGGTTGAAAGCTGTTCGCAGACAGTTCACTATCAATCTGGGCTCAATATTTGGAGAGGAAAGGGAAAACAGAGGGTGGTTGGTGTGTGTGTGTGTGTGTGTGTGTGCGTGTGCGTGCATGAACATGGCAACAATCTTAAAGGGATAGTTCACCCAAAAATTTAAATTGTCATTAACTCCCGCTCATGTCGTTTTAAACCAGTATAAATTTATTTCTTCTACAGAACACAAAGATATTTAAAAGTGTTTTTTTATTGTAAAGAAAAAAAAACACTAGACATTTGCTTTTGTGTTCTGTAGAAAAAAGAACATCATACATGTTTGGAATGACATGAGGGTGAGTAAATGATGACAGAATGTTCATTTTTGGGTGAGCTATCCCTTTAATACTGCTAATGAAAGATTCAATAATGCAGTGCAATAACAATAATCATATCTCCAGGGCGATTCGTGTGATGGTACTTTGGTGCATTGAGTTGGTTGCAGGAATAAATGGGGGGTGAAATAATACGCTGAAATCTGAGTTGAGACGTCTTCGAGTTTGAAAAGACGCCTCGGGGCCAAACGAAAGAAGCAACCAAATAAAAGAAAGCAAAGTGTTGGATCTTATTGAGTTGTTTTTCATTAAGGCCTGATGCTTAAAGAATTACTTCACTGACTTCAGTGCTGATCAAATATGTGTGTTTCAGAGATGTACGAAATATTTCTTAGATTAAAAAAATGTCGTGGTAGAGGATAGCAAGATTATTATTGGAAGACCGGACAAGTGCATTGATCGACATAGTGAGCAAGTTGATTTGACCTCCACAGGGTCTAATAAGCCAGAGCTTACCCAAATTAAACAATCATTAAAGGTACTAGTCATCAGAAAGTTGAAATGTTCATCAGACCTTTTTTTTTTCAACAGCAAGGAAACAGGATTTAATTAAAGAGACTTCAGTCTTCCCTAATATGAAAGCTGTTTATAGACTAGTTAAATTTACATTCACATTTATTCGTTTAGCAGATGGTTTTATTCAAAGCGACTTACAAACAAGGACAACAACTGAAGTGATTCATCTTAAGGAGGCAGTACAAAGTTTCACGGATGGAATAGAGATAAAAGTGAGCCTCAGTGAAACAATTCTGATTTTTTTTTTCTCTCTCTCACAAGAAACATTCATTTCATTGAGAAAGTGCCTTCAGATGCTCATGGAATGTTTGGGAAGATCATCAGTTATGGTACATGCATTGTAATGGGCAAACAATGTTATCAATAGCTTTTCTTCTGAAAAAAAAAAAGTTAGATTGCCCTCACAGTAATTGTGGACAATTGTGGAGTGCACATAAACCTTAGTCCAGACCACAGTATTCAAGTGCTTTTGGGTGCATTTCCTTGGTATGCTCTCAAAGTTTTGAAAAACATCTCTCACAGTAATCAAGCAAATTGAACTCTGATGTCAAATAGCCTCAGTCTACAACGAAAGGTCATACTGGATGCTTGAAACTGTTTTATGACTGATTGGTGAAGTTGTAAAAAGCACGCATGGCAATAATGCACCTGTATGGTGAAAGCAAATTGTGAAAGTAAATAGCATAATAGCGTAGACCTCTGCATGTGTTGTTTTCCCACAGTGGTGCAAGAGTGCTAAAAGGTAGTGTGCAATTGATTTCATGCTTCTTAGAGAACACACACACTTGTCTTTGACGCCTGGGAGCATTGTAATGCTTCTAAACAGTTGAATTAGTATGAATTGAGTAAGAACCGGGAGATCTTGTGACCGCGCGCGACTGATGCTGCTAAAAGTAAGTTACTAATGTCGAATTTTAGGATTAATTATTGTAACTGAAAATCATATTTAGGTCAAAACTGTCAGTTGTTTGTGAACTAAATCTGCTGTAAAGGGTGATCTATTTAAGCCGACTGAAATGCTTGAATGCAGACACATCAACATCAGTGTCTCAATGTTTTAGGTAAAATAAACAAAACATTAAAATAACACAGACTAAATAAAATAACTCATGCACGTTCATATTCCCCGCTGCCGTAACGTAAACGTTTTTATTAAAATGCTACGCATTTAGCCCTATGTGACGTCTGTTTTTATATTGTTTGTCAGCACACATAGCCTTAAAACTGCAAAATAAACATTCATCTATCGGTACTTTTTACTTAAGTACATAAAAAATCAAGTACTTTTGTACTTTCACTCGAGTAAAATTGAAAACCGAGTACTTTTACTGGAGTAATATTTTATTATACGGATCTGTACTTTTACTCAAGTACTTGATTTGTGTACTTTGTCCACCACTGCATTTTGGTTCACTGTTCCTTGTTGGTGGAATGATCTTCCCAACCCTATCTGGAACAATGAATCCCTGCCGGTATTCAAGAGACTGCTAAAAACTCATCACTTCTGTGAGCACTTAACTGGATCTTAATTAAAAAAAATTATGCTTTCACTTTCCCAGAATTCTTCCCTGTTCTAGCTTGTTCTATCCTATATTATGCATAAAACGCTGTGTTTCGAGCTCTTGTGTTATTTGCCTGTTTATGATGTATCACTTCTTGTATTCCTCATTTGTAAGTCACTTTAGATAAAAGCATCTCCTAAATGAGTAAATGTAAATGTAGGTCAGTTACAGTATTTGGATACTTAAGTCAAACTTAATGAATCAATGTCATCGGATCAGATAATAAAATATCAAACCAGTAAACAGATTATGCTTTTATCAGAAATAACATCACTTTCTGAGCCATTTTTGCAATTACTTTTAGCTGACTTCTGTTCTTAATATAATTTTTAAGTGTGTGTGTATATGAAGTCAGTTTGCCCAACACAGTCTTGCATTTCATAGCTATATTACATTTTGGTGAACTAATGGATAAGTTGTATGAATACATACACCGTTTTCAAACACTCCTCTTATGCCCTACTGAGTGTTTGGTTTAGAGTTGGACCTTCATGCCTTTTCTAAAAATCTTTCAATAAAATCGTACAAATTCATATGAAATTGCCACCTTGTAAAATAGTTATATTGTCTCATGAGATCAGGTTGGCTTGCTCCAAGTACACATAGGTGTCTAGCTCAATACCACAGGTGTAGTTCATCATGTTAACTATGAACATGTTGCAATGTGTTTTGTCAACTAAAAAGTGTCTAAATCGTTTTTGTCTTCATTTTAAACTGTATATCTATTGACTTAATTTTTTTTAAAAACCTAGTTGGCTAGTTGATATTTTGTTATGCACTGACATTAATTCATTTAATTTAAATTAAATACATTTAAAGTGCAACTAAAATACATTTCTAACTTTTAGTATACTAAACACGGGCACCAAATCAAGCTATTTAAAGCTATTCATTTAAAGCTGAAGTGTGTATTTTTTATGTTTTTTTTTTTTCCTTCAGTTATATATATATGCAGAAAATGTTAACACTCAGCCAATGGTGTGAGTGTGGAGGTCGGACTATGTGGTTGTCTGACCAATCATAATCTTTTTTTCTTTCATATATATATATATGCTGCAACGTGATATAATTCTGTTTGATGCTAAAGTTAGCAACTACCTTACTTAATAAGCAGCATATTAGGAGTTTATGGGGCAAAAGTCATATTTAATAGTTACGGTCACACCTTACAATAAAGTGTGACCATATTTATTTACCCCTTCATAACCTATGCTTTCATTCCTGCCCTGTACAAGAAACAGAAACATGTTTTGGAGAGTTTGCTTAATTTATATATAAACTACATAGCCTATATGCCCGGATTAAGAACACATAGGACCCCACTTCATAGTAGCCTATCTTGGTGCCACAACGTTTTCTACAACAGGAATATTTTATTTTTATTTATTTTTTTAATCAAATCTCCAACACACAGAGATACAATGTGTATGCACACTAAATATTCCAGGCTACAACACATTAAAATAATAAATACATTAACACCAGATATATGAAGTCAAAGCAAGCAACAACAACATTTGAGCATATTCAGCTCCCTTAAGGAGTTTACTTTAAATAGTTGTATTATTAAAAAGGTCTTCTTTCTGGCCCTGGAAGAGGAGAATCATCAGGGCTGGACTGGTGCTAAAATTCAGCCCATCTGGCCCACACAGTCCCCCATAAATGTTTTGCTGGGGTTAGGGCAATTGGAATAAATTATTTATTAATAAATAACGGACGAAAACAAATGATATTTTTGAATACTTAAAATGCATTTAACAATCTTAATATTCCATTATATTTATTATCTTAATTATTGAATTCATATTTTTCTGCAATTAAAGTTTATTAGAACTATTAAATTGTCCTTTGTGGTTGCCCTAATGAAAAGCTAATTCTTGAATCCAGAGTTAACTATAGAATAGTAAACCTTTATAAAATTGACTTATCGCCTTTATTTGAACCAATATTTAATAGGCTATAAGTATCCTATTACAATTTCCGTGATATTAATAATAAATATCATTAACCATATTTCTACAGTGTCAGTAAATGCATGTTAAATAACCTAGGTGTGGTGCTGTGGATTAAATTTTTTATTTACAGTTTTGTACAGTTTACAGTTTCTACAGTCGCGGGTGGGAGACACCGGTCCGGTGTGGTCCAGCTGTTCTCTAGCGCTGCGCGGTTTAATCAGGTAACTTAGCGCCGTTTCATCACTTGGCTTTTAGTGTTTGTTTCCCGTGCACTACAGTAAAGCCGAGGCAAAAGATACCCGCAACTCTAGTGTAAACGAGTACAAAGACATTTTTTATCGCTCATATATTTTGGACTGAAATAGCGCAGACACTAATATGTGGGGGCGTGGTGGGATTTCGGCAATCGGCACACCGGGAAAAGCCCGGGTGCTCCCGATGGCCAATCAATTCTAGGTCTAATTTTCCTTTCCTCCACAGCTAATCACGTCGGGCCCCCTCAATCCGAGGGCCATGGGGCTTCAGCCCCACCTAGCCCTTATGTTAATCCGGCCCTGCCTATATGGGTGGCTCTCGCTTCTGACTGTCCACCAGCCAATGTCATCTGATACTAATTGAATCCCCAGATCTACCATTCGGACCAGTTCCAGCACTGTGGGCCTCTGTGAAAATCCTCACATCCATCTCTCTGCCTTTCAGTTTGTATACTCGGCCTCCAATGTGCCTCTCTAGGTGGCAGGACGGCAGGGCTTCCTGACCGGACCCTTTGAAGGTCCAGGAAAGACAGATTACCTGTCCGAGCTCCAGGATGTGTGTGTTTGATGTTGGGTGCTCGCTAGAGTGTTTGTTGACATTGCAAAGAGGCCAAAGATGTCTCCGGGTCTTTTGTTTTCCACCTTTCAACACCAGGTTCAGTTCACTTTCCAGAGCATTTCTGGAGCAGACAGATGCATTGGCATGACATTGTTTGGGTCAATACTATGTGCCTTACACATGGTTGGTTTGAATTGGTCAGTTAATAATATTTTTTGTCTTTTAATGAAAATATCCTTCACATTTATTCAGTAATATGTCATATCAATACTAAAATGACATCAAAGGCGACAACATTCTAAACCAAACATTTTCAATAGCAATTTAAACACTGTAAAAAAAACTGAAAATGTAAATAAAACAAGAAAATGTTGTTTAATTCTTTCTACTTCATGTTTGATTTAACTTGTTTCTTGCATTTCTTTGTAATTATTTGTGAAATGTATTAGCAATTTCTGAGTGGAAATAGTTTCACCACAATTTATTTTTCAGTGCGTTGTTACAGAAAGAGCAAATTTTACTATGACGGGATATATTTGAAACAATCCTATTCGTTCTAGATTTTTTTATAATCATTGATAATATCTTGTGCCATTTTTTAATCCTTAGATTCTGATAACAGTGTTTTAAATTAAATCAATTAGTTTCTCTTCATGTCTAATTATTTGTTACAGCTCTAAAACATGTGATTTAGTGATTAGCTGCCGGAGATCGATACGTTTGATCTCCTGGGCTTATTATTTCCTGAGATGAGCTTGTTGAAGACGTTTGTGTCAGACTAGACAGAATCGAGCAGAACAAACAGTAGCATGTGGGTAAAGTGAGATTTTTAGTAGGAGACAGACTGTGCTCACCCAGCCCCAGCTCAGTGCACAATCCTCTGGGACACAGCTCACAGGCCTTTGAAGTTCTCCTTCTTTCTTTTTTCTACCCTTCCACTTGCTAGACCTGACAGCTGTCTTAATGAAGACATACGCTCCCAAGTCAGCCAGGCCTCTGAGGAGAGGAGGAGGGTGGGGCGGAGACGCAGACAGAGAGAGAGAGAGAGAGAGATGCAGGAAAATGCAGAAGGAAAAGCAGTAGAGGTAGAAAGAGAGATAGAGTCTCGCGCAGACATCTGTCAGGACAGACTTAGGCTGTGTAAAGACACCGTGCTAAAGCTTCCTGGGGAAATAATCCATTTGGTTTTTTTGCCCCTGGGCAAAACACAGTTTTGGGGCATTTCTCTGACTCTACATCTCAATTTCGGAATTTCACTGCACTTCAGGGCTCTTCTTGTATCGGCACATTCTCCCTTGCTCCTTTTCCCAGCATTCTCGCTTTTTTTCTCTTATTTCCTGTATTGTAAAATCCCACTTGCCTTGTCTGTAGCCATTTACGTTCTCTTTTCTTTACATCTATCGCCTCATGCCCTCCTCATATCAACAATGACTCTGTTTATACCATGATATTAAAGGGGATAGCCCAACCAAAATTGAAAATTCTGTCATCATTTACTCACCCTCATATTGCTTCAAACCTGAATGACTTTTTTCAACTAAACACAAAAGAAGATATTTTGAAGAATGTTGATAAATAAACAGTTGCAGCTCCCATCGACTTTGACTCTATGGACAATGAAAGACAATAGGAACCAAAACTGTTTGGTTACCAACATTCTTCAAAATATCTTATTTGGTGTTCAGCAGAAGAAATACATTCTTGGAATGACATGAGCGTGAGTAAATGATGACAGATTTTTCACTTTTGGGTGGACTATCCATTTAACATCTGTCTTGGGTAATCTGGTCACAAATGGTCGAAAATAAAAATGAAAAATCTTCACAGAACATGTTCATTGTCCCCTCATAGGGCACTCATGTCCCCACACATGGCATGCAGGAAAAAAATAGTAGGCTAAATCGTGCGCACGATTTACTATTTCATTCCCTTGATTTATAAATTGTGTGCACGATTTACAAATTTGTTCCCTCGATTTGCTAAGTCATGCACACGATTTATAAATCGAGAGAACGAATTAGTCAATTGTGCGCACGATTTAGCAAATCGAGGGAACTAAATAGTAATTGTGTGCATGTTTTAGTACATCGAGGGAACGAATTAGTAAACCGTGCACACGATTTATTTATTTTTTCTTGCATGTCATGTGCGGGGCTCCGTAATGCTGTTATGCAGTATTGAGTGACATAATTCTCTTTGGATGAATAAATGTATGAATGGATAAGTCAATTTCATAGAGACTACCTTTGAGGGAAAAATATTTTTCATTTAATTTAATAGTTAATATATTTATTTTACGTTATTTAATTTAATAGTTAATATATTTATTTTACGTTTTGTTCTTTATTGAAAAAGTAGACATAACAGTGGGACTTTTCAGTTTTGAATTTATGTAATTTTTTACTTTCCTCTGTATTGTGTCTTTTGCTATTTTAAACAGCATCGTTTCAGGCGTTAAACCATTTGGCACCGTACAACGCCAATGACAAATTATCAGAAAGTGTTCCACTTTACCTGTATTCAAGTGATGTATGTTATTATGAAATTAAGGACCATCCCTTCAAAATCCAGACACAAAAATCCAGTCACAGGAAGTGCATTTGAGACTTAATGTAAATAACTGGTGTAAACAATGAGGTCTGTGGCTGGCAGCAAAAAGCATTTCTGTCTGAGTCATAGCCTCGTGGGCAAGTGCTCTGGCATACACTGCAGCACTTCGGGCAAGTCTTGGCTCAAGGTCCTTTCTTTCCCATCCAAATTCCCCTCTCACTTCCCCCAGTGTTTCCTGTCTACCCTTGCGCTGTCCTTAAAAAAATATATATATTAAAAGCAAAAAAATAATTATTAAAATCATCTTTCTCCATTCTAAATGAGATAGGCTGAGAGAGTAAAATATTTGCAAGCAATAGTATTTCATTTTATTATAGATGTTTATTAGTGCACGATTGTTTGCTTGGAGGGCCCTTAAAGGCCTGTAATAAATTAATATTTTTGCCCATGTTCATGGACAATGATGGTATCTTGAGGTGGTCAACAATAAATGCTAACACTTAGCTTTCTCTAGGTATTACAGACCTCCTTGGTCTCGATTGACCACTTGACCACCGTGATGGGACCATCTCAAGACAGATGTTAATACCAGGTGTAAAGAGGGCCAATATAATCTCTTCCTTCTGTTCTTCTTCATCTCTGTTTCTCTCTTTCTCCATCTGCTGGTCTTTGATGTGGAGGTGTAATCAGTTGTCTGTTGTTGCTGAGGGGTTTCATCTACCTCTCTTTCTGTCTCTTTTCTTTTTGCACCATTTTCTTACATAACCTGTCTATGATGGTGAGCCCAGCGCTCAAATTCTCCTGCCTCCTGTAACTGGAACAGATGTTCTTACAAGCTGGAAAAGGTTCCCGTAATCCTTGTTTCTGAAGCTCTGAACTGTTCTGTCTTCAGCAATTTTAATTTGCAAGGAGTCACAGAACTATCCAGAGAACATATTAACACACTGCGCAATCATGGTAATGAGATATTTTTAGGCCATCTTCGAAGACAGTCAGAAATATTATTTTTTATATACCACATTATTATTTTATAGTATGCAATTTGTTACCTATTAAGTTTGGTAGCACACTGAATGATGAAGCTGTTATTGTATGTGATAAATCACTGTCAGATTGTATATATTGATTTTTTGTTGACAGCAACAGAGGGATACTATTTTTAAAAGTACATACATTTGTGGTGTAACTGTTATATTTTAAATAGACATTAGTGTCTCAAAGCATTTGTCTGATTGTCATGATTTTATGGCAGGATTCTGAAAGAAATCAGACGTCAAATATTTACACAAAGTGAGACACAAACCAAATTGTCTGAATCGGTTTACTTTAGGATGTCATAATGCAGTGATTCCAACCAGATTTAGATTTTGCTTTGCTTATAAACCTATTAAACTTACAACATAGAAACCTATACAGAGTGTGTAAGATTTGTCAGTATGTTTTCATTAATGCTAAATAATTTGTCTTTCTTGTGGGATTTAAACCTGAGAGTTGAAAGTGTCTGGATGGAAAAGCAAAACAGTTAGTTAAAAGAGAAATAGAAATGATAAAAAGATGAAAGGGAAAGAGAGAAAGAGATGCTCCAAGGTGACAGAGATCGTATTGATCAGCTTGTCGAGAGTCTGGTTTTGAGACGAGGCCTTTGCCACTGACATTAACCTTGCTGCTCTGACACCAGTAACGGCTAATGCCTGCTGAGACATGATTGATCTAAAGCTGTTCTCCTGCACAAGCTCAAATACACACACACACACACACACACACAGCCTCACATCATGATGTCAAGTGGTAACAGAATGAATCTGGTGACAGGAGAAATGGCGTGTCCATACTGACAGCTGTCTAACCGGTCACTCAATGATCAGTTGAAATATTGTTCATTAAAGGAATAGTTCACCCCCCAAAAATGAAAGAATGTTGTTCCAAACCTGTTTTGAATAATATCCTGGTCACACTTTTTAATACAATGAACATAAAAGTGATTTATATGACTTGTGTGCTGTATTCCAAGTCTTCTGAAGCATACAATAGAATTTTATTTGTGTAAACATCGTCATATTCATGACAACAATGTATGTGATTCATGAATGAATCATTTTGAATCAGATCTTTTCAATCAATTGTTTGGTCTGGTTCACAAAACCAGTTTAAACAATTCGCTCAAATATCAGGCTGATTTGATTTTTCAGTTCAACTCATACACTCAATGATCTCAGCAGTTAATAGCCCTCTAAAAGGAAAGGTAAATATTTTTCTAATTTCAAGTATTAATATAAATCAAACCAAATCTTAATATATACAATAAAACCAAAATACAATAACAAAATATAGCCAAAGTAGTCTAACTTGTAGTAGCTCTTGAATCTTATATGCAGTCAGATATTAAATTATTATATTTTTTTTAACTTTCTGTTTATCACACTAAGTTAATCATATAGTTTCAGAAGACTTGGAATATAGCAGACTTGGAATAGTCATATGGACCACTTTTATGATACTTCTATGTGTCCTTTCTAACGTTTGAAGTCTCCAGTGTCATTGTATTCATTTCAACCTCATGGAAAAAAGCGACTGGTATTATTAAATAAGAATTTCGTTTTATGTTCCACTGACAAAAAGTCATACAAGTTTGAAATGACATGAGGTTGAGTAAATGATTTTAGGTGAGCTAATCCTTTAATTTACCACAGCCCTGACAGTCTTGTTCTGCCCTAACAGATGAGACTGGGTGACCTTTCCTGCAGTAATCTACTCTTCTATTCATCTGGAAAAAGGGAGTGGATTTTTTCAAGATGTTCTCCTCTAACAGTAAAAGCAGGTAAGGAATTTTCTTCAGCGGGTGAAGTGTTGAGATGCAGGTCACATTCGAATGTACAGAAGAGTAAGTGAATTCCGGGGCTTCCAGACAATGGGGCCACTGTTGAGATGAAGCTCTTTCACATGGCCCGGGCGGGGCAGAAGGGAGGGGCCTGGAGGTGCACTGACAGCTCATGTCATCCCACCCCTGTCTGCGTTTATTTTTAGAGTCATTTCAGCATGGTGGAGGCAGGATGGTGATGTTCGCAGACGCACAAACTCAAGCCTAACTTGAATGCCAGCACCTTAGCTGATATCCCCACCACAATCCAATTGAAATGTGTTGGTGTGGAACTCCACCCCCCAAAAAACAGATTATGTTTTTTTTTTTTTTTTAGCATTCAAAGCCTGCAGACATATACACATACAGTAGGTAGTCAACCAGAATGAGCCTTACCATCTATAAGGGCCAGCGGCTGTGACTAAGCCTGTATGGAATCTGGAATCCACAGAAAGTTCTGCAGACCTCCATGAACTTAACACCTGTCATTCAACAAAAAAAGACAGATGTGGTATGTTTATTTATATTTTGACTAATTTTAAAATGATTCAGCTAGCAGTTAGGACTTGCTTAGTCGGACAGCAAAAATAAAATTGTTTTGGGGTCAGTCCAACTTAAATCAATTTAGTTTTTAGAGGTCTGAGCAAGAAAAACAAAAATTACAAGTCTGATTGATAATGCATCTTAGTCCTATATTTCATGTATTTTTTGGCCAGCGGCTGTAACTAAGCCTGTATGGAATCTGGAATCCACAGAAAGTTCTGCAGACCTCCATGAATTTAACACCTGTCATTCAACAAAAAAAGACAGATGCGGTATGTTTATTTCCCTTTTGACTAATTTTAAAATGATTCAGCTAGCAGTTAGGACTTGCTTAGTCGGACAGCAAAAATAAAATTGTTTTGGGGTCAGTCCAACTTAAATCAATTTAGTTTTTAGAGGTCTGAGCAAGAAAAACAAAAATTACAAGTCTGATTGATAATGCATCTTAGTCCTATATTTCATGTATTTTTTGTCTATTGTTGTCAAACGGGTGCAATGTTAGACATGCAATGGCTTCATTAAAACACATTTTGTTTTTTGCTTTTGCTACGCTGTGGATGTGATCATAATTCGGATTCTACCCTCATGAAAAACATTGTCAATGGCAACATTTTCTTTAATTCAGCAAGGAAGTATTAAATTGATCAAAAGTGACAGTTAGGATATTTTTAATGTTACAAATATCTATAATGTTTATTTGAAATTTTATTTCAAATAAATGCTGTTCTTTAGAATTTTCTATTAATCAAAGAATCCAAAAATGTATCGAAGTCTCCCCGCCCCCTCCCCAACTGCTCAGCAAAAAATGGCTGCCTACTGCTCCGTGTGTGTGTGTGTGTGTGTGTGTGCACTTGGATTGGTTAAATGCAGAGCACATTGGCCACAAGTCATGTCACTTTTACTTTTCACTAGTTTATCATTGATCCAAAAATTTATCCAAAATTAAACTCAAGCTCACGTTTGATTAAAACCGCATCACATTAAAATTATACTACATTGCAGAAAATAAGACTTCTGATGTGGATTTTGTGATGAGAGCAGTAACATGAGATCATTATGTGGATGGAAATCCACCGAGACTGCCTGGAATATTTAAGCGGGTCAGTACAGGGTGAAACCACTAGGTCACCCACCACAGTTTATTCAGTTTTGCCATCATCCATATCATCTCTGTCTGTGAAGCAGCTCATCCCTCCTGAACTCCCTGTTTGGAACATTCCTGCAGCGCCAGTGTGTTTATGTGTTTTGAAAGGTCTCCTGGTTATGAGTGACCTGGAGTTAAAGAGCTGAGAATCTGTTGGAGACCTCTTCTCTGTAAAGACAAACAGTCCATTTTCAGAGCACCTCGGGTTTGGGTCACATGTCGTGACGTTGATCTGACACACCATGTCAAATGTTAGACTTGTTGAAACTCTTCTATGTTGTGCCTGAAGGAATCTAAACAGAATTTCACGCTCAAAGTAAAACATTTTGTGAGTTTTGACTCTCTGGATAAGTCTGAAGGTTTGTTAGTCTTGTTTAACTGCGTGGCATAGGGTTACTTGTAGCAGGAGTGATTAGGTTTCTCCACAAGTGGATCAATCAGACCTGACCCTCAGAACACTTGGCTAGTTGCCTTGCTGCTTCCTTTTGGTGCAGTGAAACAACAAAATGAAGTAAAGAAACACTGATAGGATTATTAACTCTGATTTCACATATTTCACTGATTTAGATCATTATTTCAGTTTTTGCCAGGATTGTTGAAAAGTTTCAAAGTGGTGAATACAGATGATGTACTATGATGGATCTATGGAATTTAAAGGAATAGTTCACCCAAAAATAAAAATTCTGTCATCATTTACTAATTTACTTATTTGTAGCAGGAGTGATTAGGTTTCTCCACAAGTGGATCAATCAGACCTGACCCTCAGAACACTTGGCTAGTTGCCTTGCTGCTTCCTTTTGGTGCAGTGAAACAACAAAATGAAGTAAAGAAACACTGATAAGATTATTAACTCTGATTTCACATATTTCACTGATTTAGATCATTATTTCAGTTTTGCCAGGATTGTTGAAAAGTTTCAAAGTGGTGAATACAGATGATGTACTATGATGGATCTATGGAATTTAAAGGAATAGTTCACCCAAAAATAAAAATTCTGTCATCATTTACTAATTTACTTATGACACAAAATAAACCATTTTGAAAAATGGCCGTTTTTGGCAAACTGGGCTCAGTGGAAAACATGCCTGAAAATGTGTTGCTTCTTGTACATTTTATGTTGCTTCTTGTATGCGAAAGTGAAATGTCCAGTGGTTGGTGCTAAAAGTGCTTTCAGTTTTATCCAGAAGATTGAATGTGAATCTGGCAATGTTTATTTATAGTTGCTGTATGTATTGCAACAGTTCAGAAATGAAATGTCTGGTGAGTGTCGCTAAAATGTTAATGCTCTATTGTGTTTGAAAATAATGTTCCATCTACACTTAACTCTACCCTATGCCTAAGTGATAATGTTAACAAAAGCAAACGTGAGATAAAACACATTTTCTGAAGAAGAAAAAACTATGCTATTTTACCCTAGCTGCTTCTAAAAGTCTTTGATGTCTTTTACTGTAACTCGAGTTTCACGGGAGTCATAAAAAAGAGCAATGCTGTATCAGGTGAGCAACTGAGCAAAAAAAACCATATGTTTGGATGTATGATACAACCTTAAAAATGTATTAGATTACAAACCATTCACTATGGAAAGTGTTTTGAGGTCATAACATAGTGTATAACATCTGCCTTTGTTATCATAATTTGTATGAAATGTAAACTTCTTGCTGTTTCACTGCCACTAGTGGTCATTTCAGCTAGAAACTGCAGTGACTTTTATGTAAATGTATAGGTACGTTTTTGGAGTTTTGCAAAAATGTAGGTAAAGGCATGTTTTTGTTATGAGCCTATGTTGTGTTTTGGTCCATGTCAGTGGGTCCAAAACAACACTGGACCCCACTGACTTTCATTGTATGGACAAAAAAAATAAAAATAAAAATAATTAATTCAAAATTTAAAAATATCTTCCACAGGGGGAAAAAAGTAATGCTGGTTTGGAGTGACATGAGGGTTAGTAAATGATGACAGAATTTTCTTTTTTGGGTGAACTACCCCATCACTTTAATCTATTTTCTTCCCTTGACTTTATTCTAACAGGAAAACACACCATGTTCATTGCAATTTCTAAAACCTCCAACATCTTAGATGTATTTGTTGTCCAGGAAGTGATGTCACATATGGTCTTAATGAGTTTCTCAGTAAGTAGACTCTGACAGATAACTTGTGCTTTGGTGCTCTTGACCCCAGCTGGACAGTTTCCGTCAGCTGCTGAATGACAACACTCTGTAAAATGGTCTGATTAGGTATTTTCAACCCCCCACAGAAGTCATCTGAAAGCATGACCACATATGTTTGCTGAAAAGACCAGCATTGCTCGCCTGACTCATTCCCGCCACTGCGAAATGTTTATTCTGAATAGTTAATTTCAATAAACCGCTTCAAAGAAATGATTCAGTGAGTCAGGGAGTTGTTAACCCAGCCAGAAAGAAACATTTAACTTATAACTCTAAGAATACCTATTATTTTGTATAATGTATAATGTTTTGTATAATGTATAATGTTTTGTATAGTTTTGCAGCAATCGATATATTGATGACACACATTAATCTCAGTACTCAAAAACTCACTCTAGTCTGATTCAGAAAGTATAGAGAGGTGGTCAGTCAGATGGCTGGGGTTCAGGACTCTGGTTCCTGATTACGGACCTACGGACTGCAGTGATCATGACCGGTGATCACATCAGTATTCTCAGACAGGGAGACACCCTTCAGCTCTTCCCCTCTGCTTTGCTGATGAAATGCTGCCATGTCTGAGGGTAATGCTGAAAGCACAGAGAGGAGGGGACATGGTAGTTCTTTTGTAAGTGTTCGAGAAAGACAGTGAGAAAAGAGGATAGGAAGAGAAAGAGAAACTGATCTATGCCAAATGGAATTCTAAATGAAGTTTGGGAGGAGCTCATAATCCTGTCAATCACAGCACTTACTCCTGTGATCATTCTTCTGACATCTTTCCACATCCCTAAACTCCACATTTATATTTGTATTATATATCCAGCAATATGGCAAAGTATTACACTGTTCCAGACAGTATAATATATATTTATTTGTGTAATATTTATAGTTTAATATTTATTTGCATGAGTGGTGAGGATTTTCAATTATTTTTCATGCAGGTTACATAGTTACACCAGCAGGTGGCAGCCAGTGACTGTCTTTATGAGTGAATCTTTGAATGATTCATTCAAGTGATTCGTTCAAATACAATGATTAATTCAGGAAAGAAACAAGTGACTGGCTGCATCCGAAATCCCATACTCTCTTGAGAAGAAACTTTTCGAATAAGTAATTATTTTGCGACCACAAAAAGAGTATGTTTTATATTGCGTGATTGTAATCTGAACGTACTGCATTTGCCATGTTCTCATTGTCACGTGACCTACCAGTGTCAGTTGCGTTGCGTCACAGCCATTCATTAATCCTCCCCTGTGGCCTCATGGGATAGTAAAGTGTCTATCGTATGCACACATCAGAATCATGCCGGAAGTAGGTGGTTATCCGAGTATACTTTTTGCCTACTGTTTTATGAGTACTGTGAATTCTGTCATACTTCTTTTGTCACATACTGTTTTCCCTACTATACAGTAGGGAAGTATTAGATTTTGGATGCAGCCATTGTCTTATCAGTGAATCATTGAATCATTCACTCAACCGATTTGTTTAGAAAGTGGATTCATCCAGAAACTAAACTTGACTGTCTTTTTGAGTGAGTGAGTGAGTGAGTGAGTGAGTGAGTCAATCAATAATTGACTAAAAAGATTCATTCAAAAATGCTGATTCATTCAGAAATGGAGTAAGTGACTGTGTCTGTGAGGGATTTATTGAGACATTCATTCAAATATATATATTTTTTAAATTCCAATCAATTTATTTAAGAAACAAGTGACTGTCTTTATTGGTGAGTCATTGAATTCTTCGATCAAAAGATTCTTTTTAAAAATGCCGTTTCATTCAGGAACTTTGTGTTGCTTGGAGATGACAAGTTTGTGAATCACTGAATCATTCACTCAACCGATTTGTTTAGAAAGTGGATTCATCCAGAAACTAAACTTGACTGTCTTTTTGAGTGAGTGAGTCAATCAATAATTGACTAAAAAGATTCATTCAAAAATGCTGATTCATTCAGAAATGGAGTAAGTGACTGTGTCTGTGAGGGATTTATTGAGACATTCATTCAAATATATATATTTTTTAAATTCCAATTCATTTAAGAAAGAAACAAGTGACTGTCTTTATTGGTGAGTCATTGAATTCTTCGATCAAAAGATTCTTTTTAAAAATGCCGTTTCATTCAGGAACTTTGTGTTGCTTGGAGATGACAAGTTTCCTGTCGCTTCTTTCTGAACTATTTTCGAACCGGCAATATTGTGTTTAAAATGAAAATCAGCTAAATATCAGCGCAGAGTTTTAAATGTATTTATTAATCCATTCATGTTTCTTTCTATCTATCTATCTATCTATCTATCTATCATGTCTGTCTGTCTGTCTGTCTATTTATTTAATTTTATTTCAGTAGGAACATGTTTAGCTGACCATCCAGATTCTCAAGAAACATGCTGCCTGAACTGGTCTTGAATCTTTCATATTTTGTTAATTTTCTAAATATTCCAGCATTAGCAAACATTCACTGCTGGTTATCCATCTTCTTACCATATGCTAGTAAACAGTTGTTCTCAACTTTGGATTGTCTTTCAGTGCTTACTGTTTGTATATGGTGAGCAAAGGCATTTGTTGAGGTAACTGAAGCTGGTTGTATGCAATTTTTACAGCTGTGGTCTTTGAAGTTTACTGTTATCAAATTCCTGTTCATGTAGCGTTCCAGATCACTGTGTACATATCATTTATGGAATGGTTTCTCCTGTAAAGCATCAACAGGGAAGGTTTTTTTTTTTGGAGCTCAGCCCCACCTTATCACCATCTACATTGTCTGGAAGTCCAGTACAATGGCAACACAACCAAACAGACAAAGCTCATGTTTAGATGATGCTATCGTCTCAGTTTCAAGGCTAATGTGATTTATGTCGGCTTCCTAACATGTCTGAGCCTGGTTTGGCTTTGTGCATCTGTTCATTGGGGCATTGTGAAGAGACTGAGCTCACCCCTCTCAGACGAAAACAGGAAGTACAAACAACGCACAAACAACAGCCTAATCGCTTCCTGTCAGAGGTCTTTTGCGGAGCACGACCCGTAAGAGAACATCAGTGCTGTTGGTCAGATAGCGAGATATGAAAGGCCATCTCTTTCATCATACTCCATCTGATCACAGGCAAACACAAAGCTGCGCAAAAGTGTTTATGGTTAGATATATACTTAAAAGATACATATTTTCGAGCACCCACACACTATACTTATGAACACACACACATAACAACTACAGTCCATGTGAACATGCCCACACACAGTGACACTGCAGTGATCTAAAGGGAGAATCACACATAATTACACTCTCGGGTCAGATTTATAGTGAGCATGGATCCAACAAAACTGTGATCATCAGATGAGCGCGTGCATTAGTTTGAATTTATGTGTACATGTGTAGAAAGCATTTGTGCCCGGGGATGTGAATGGTTTGGAAATCTGTGTACCTGTACATAAACCATACAGTATGTGCTTTTGTTGAATATGCGGTGTGTGGATGTGTGTGTGCCGAGGTTAAAGCCCTAGAGATTTAGGGTCTGCGTTATTTATGTTGTATATACCTGCCAAAGGATATATGTTGTGTTTGTGAAAATCTAACTGCATTTTACATGAGTATGTGTGTGGCTTTGAACTTATATTTTTTATGTTGTGCCTAAGGCAAGGATTGAAACTAGAATCCTGAAAATCCCTTGGGCTGAAGAAGACTCATCCCTCCAATAATAGTTCTCCTCAACAGCTAGCAGTGTTGAGGTGACTAACTACTAAACTCAGACAGTTAATTAAAAATTAATAAAACATGTTTTGTTGTTGGTGGAGGTGCTGTTGTTACATACAAAATATAATATTTATTATATAATTTATTTTTATTAATATTTTAATACAATAATATTTAAATATTAAAAACAACCATTTTAAAATATGTATTTATTTATTTTTTATGTTTTAATGGTTTAATTAGGTGTTTTATTGGTGGTATTTTATGTGAATTATTTTATTTATTTTATTTTATTTTATTATCTAACTATGCTTTTGAAAGGGTAGCTTTACTGTAGTTCAACTACTTTAAATTATGTGTACAGCCTCAAAGTTGCTTCTCCAACAATGAAAGCCCGGAGACTTCACCCATAAACAGCAATGTTACTTTGAAGCACAGTTCCTCATCGAGCAGAGCGGCTCTGGAAAGCGTCATATCCTGAGACTGATCAGAACATGACACAGAGAATGTCCCGCCAACTTTCTGCCTTTGAAGTCTAAAGCATTTCCATGGTGATTCCATTTTACACTTTTGACCCATTTATCAATGTTTTGACAAGAGCGAAAATGCAAGAGTAAGCCAGTCATAATCACCAATCTCTGCTGGCAGTATAGAAGAAGCAAGCTTCTCCTGGAAGTTAAGCAGGCCTGGGAAGTTGTCTCTACTTGCATTCTGTCAATGATGATAGAGGAAAAAAAGCTTGTAATGGATACATGCTCTGGTTTCTCTCAAAAGGCCTTTTGTTTTATGGAGATATCTGTCAGACTTAAAGAGGATTTAGAGACACACGATTTGATGTGGAATTCTAGAATGTTCATTGTGCACATCATTTATCTTCCTGATCCAAAAGTTACAGGAACATTAATTCAGACTTAATTAATTCGTAAACTTAACATGTGGAGATACAGTATCCACATTCTTTCAAGCCTAACTTTTCAACAGTAAATATACATTTGATCAAAAATTAAGCAACATAGTGTAAGATGTCTCAGCAAGTAATAATAATAATAATAATAATAATAATAATAATAAATACTGACTGACTATAAAAATAAGAAATACTAAATCTGTGACTATTGATTACAACATTAAAAAAATATAATAATAAAAGAACAAATATTGATTATGACAAAAAAAAGAATTCATGAGTATTTACTATGACAAACAAATAATGAAATAATGCAAATAATGTATAATGAATCAATATCAATTAACTATAAATATAAAAATGCTACATATATGACTACTAACTAGTCAGTGCATATATATATATATATATATATATATACTATATACAAGAATATAAAATAATTATTTATATCTAAATATTGTCTGACTATAAATATAAGACTACATTTACAAAATTTATAACATTACCTAAAGTATTAAAAATACTAAATGTATAAATATGACTAAAAATATAAAAAATATATGACTTTTTACTATGACTTAAAATACCAAAAATGACAAATTAAGTTATATGGACCATGCCTAAAAAATATCAAGAATACTAAATATATGACAAAAAAAAACATATTTAAAAAAAAAAGATTGCATTTATAACCATAGATGTCATTCTTTGAGACTGAAAAGCCATTTGTGTTTGTGTGTTTGTACTTTCATAACAAACTCCTTGGAATGCTTTTGAATGGAAAATCAAAGCCTTTGATTTGTTGAGTTGTGGATGGTGGTCAGGTTGTGCACCCAGAGGCACAAATTTGCCCTACAATATCACTAACATCAGTCATGCTCTCTCTCTAACGGCCTCTTTCAGGATTTATCTGGCCTCCCCAGTGCTTGCACAACCCCAGCCAGTCCCAAAATTTGCACAAAAAGTGACAAGGAGGACATATGAAAAGAAATAGGATGCAGAAGAGAGAGAGAGAGACATACCAGGGCCTCGTTTGCATGAGAAACAAGCTGCCACTGCTAAAAGGTGCCCTGGAGGATCATTAGAGCTGACATTTGTGTGTCATTGGATCATTTCCTTCCACCTCAGCCATAGCGTGCTCTGCGTCGCACTCTCTCTTTATGGAGAGGAGTCTTGCTTTTTATTACACGCTTGTTTTGTTATTTGCATTTACAGAGTGAACTATAAGGTTATACTGCATTCACTGCGTCGATCTGCTCGACGTTCTGTACTCCCATAGAGACTGTTTGTGTAATTGTGGAAGAAACTAAGTGTGTGAAACAGCCAAGCCCCTCTAAAACACCTTAACTAGCCTGTAAAATCCACTGAAAGGTCACAGTGAAATATTTACTTTCAAAGCGCCCCTCCTGTATCGACTGTGGGGGATGTTTTTAACTATGGCCATACGCAATCTGTTTTAGCCATCACGACAGCAATTTGAGACATACGCAGAGCATATTTGTCATACGAGATTACTTTTGAACAGTCTATGCAAGCTTACTATAAGTGCATCACAAAAAAGAAAATGTCTTTGCTATGAATGCTGGAAAATTCTTGAAATGCAGTGCATCTGTTTCCAGGACAGCGTCAGCCTGGGAAAAGGATTTGTACGAACAGATTCTTTATATGATTGAAAGTGATGTCTGCGAGGCTTGCCATATGACGTGTGTTCTGCAAAAAGAAGGAAGACAAATTCGAAGCAAATTGTTTTCACTGCAGCATCTGCAGGCCAGCTCTAATACCAGTTCAAGCTCCTGCTTGAACATTTTCATGCCCCGTGAATGTTGTACAGACAAGTGAAGATGAAAAAATAGTGATGTCTTCATCTGGCCAGGCTTTGAAGCGTGGACATCTGCTTTGTATTTTATCGCCGATCCCTCCACTCGGCCATCCAAAAAGCCACAATTCCCACTCAAGCATTTGCTTAGGATTGTTGTAATTAAATACTTAGGTTTTATTGGCTTCCTCTCTTGCCGAAGACTTCCATGGGGCAAATTCTCAAAGGGAATGGAAGAGCTGACTGCAGATTGTGACAGATTAAAAGGGCAATAAAGCCAGGAGGGTTGTGAGGTAGTGACCTGTCTTTTTTTCTTACACATCGCAGTGTTTAGAGAGTAAAGCGCAGACAAGCTCTGTGCAGTCCTAACACAGCCAGAATAAGCTAACTGAAGAATGTCTGATGAGATTAAAGCGGAAGAAAGATAAGAGATGTTCAGGCGTGATGCAGTCAGTTTGTGTGGTAGAAAGAGAGCATGAAAGAGAAAGCAGATGCCATTCTGAAAAGAGAAGAATCAAGTTCATAGGATAAGAGAAAAGGAAAGTTTTGAAAAAAGGACAAATGATGTGGGAGAGGAAGAGACTATGCAAAGTGTGTGTGTATAAGGGAGAAAGGGGTGTCTGAAGTAAGCGTGTGTGTGTGTGTGTGTGTGTGTGTGTGGTGTTTAGAAGTGTTTTTGTGTGATGCTGTTTATTTTTTGAATGTAAGTTGAAGCATATAATTAAAACAACAGAGAAAAAAAGTTTTAAAGTACAACTTTATTTTTTTATTTGTTGAAGTATGTAATTAATGTGCATACAAACATTTGTTGCAGAAATTACACATTTCATATTTAATCTAAATAGATAATTCTTACAATTATGCTCAATTTAAAATCATAGCAACTTTTTTATTTCAGTAAGGATATTTTACTTAAAATCATTAAAAAGTACAAAAGAAATGTATCTGACTATAGCTACAACACATCTGTGAATGCTCTACTCCTGCACTGTGGACACCAGAGCCCACTCCTCCTTTATCTGCCAGACCACCGCTACACAACCCTGACCGTCAGTCTCTTTTGTCAGGAAATGGAACACATTCCTCCACTTTCTCCCTCCGTGTTCCCTTGTTTTTCCCCCAACTGCTGCAGGCGACTTCAGGCAGTATGTTAAAAAATGAGTGAGAGCATGCAAGTAAAACAGAGCAAAAACAGAAGGTTAAGCACATTTTAATGAGAACTGCCCTCCTAACAAGCGAGGCGACCCCCACAGCAGCCCAGTATGCCGGGAGACAGACGTGCCGCACAGCCCAGTGAAAGGGCTTCGTCATGTAATGAGCCTCATGTTTGCGTGTCAAAGTTCTTCTCGTTTCTCAGCCGCAGCCTCCCCGAGCGCCCATCAGGTGCCTCTTTTGTCTACCTACCGATCTTTTAACGATCAATGACATGACATGAAGCCTTTAGCATGCCGGTGACTCAGGACCGAAAGTGGTTGGAGATTACTTTGCAAATGTACACTGATTGTCCTGATTATGGGTTAAGTATTAAATCCATGTGTGTTTCTCCCTACACTGCCAGAGCTGTTTTAGTCATCAGTTACTCCCTGAAGCAAGAGCCCTTTAATGGGAAGAAGCGAGCACTAGCTGATGCTGGATTGTGTTCATTCGTGTGCAAAACAGTGTCAAAATACTGATCACCCATAAAGTGAAGTAATAATGGGTACTGATGGCTGCCAAATGCTTTTTCTTCCTCTTACAACTTCTATTGTCGGAGTTTATAAAAATGTGTAAGTGTAAATTGTGCATATTGAAAAGGTGTGTCACTACTCAGAAAATGTGTATGTACTTGAGTGAGTGCAAAACTGTCCCCTGGGCCACCGTTGGCATTTGTTGTCCTTCTGGCAGTCATCACAGCAAGATGATGGATGACCACCCACAAGTGGTGCTGGCTAGGGGTTCTGAGAAGCCCTGCTGGTGGTTTATCTAATGAAAACCTGGCATCCTATATCTACAAGCCAAAGCACCATCTGCTATGGGGCACCACGTCTGGTTCTCCTGTAGAAGACAAAAGCCACAATCAGGTTTGTGTGCCACTCGGAAATCAGTTGAGAATGACTTAAATTCCAAATCAATTCCTGATTTTGAACTGATGTAGAAAACAGGATGCAGAATTGAAATTTGGATTTAAATATATAAGGAAGTAGAATTAAAATGAACCGCAATACAAAGATAGATAGAGCAACAGAACGATAGATAGAGTGATAGATAGAACAATAGAATGATAGATAGATAGATAGATAGATGATAGAGCAACAGAATGATAGATACACTCTAAAAAATCCTGGGTTCTTTTTTTAACCCAAATGCTTGGTTAAGCCTTTTAAGCCATTTGTTTGGGGGGGTTATTTTTTCAGTGTTTGGGTAGTTTTTGTGTTACCCAGCTCCTGGGTCAAATGTAACAACCCAGTGTTTGGGTTGTTTTGCAGCTCCTGGGTCTGTATATCATTCAATTTTATGAAGAGCAACATACAGGCGCGCGGTGTGAATCACCTTTAACGAGTGTCGCGGTCTTTTTGCATGATGGAAAAGCCTGATGCTTTGCATAAAATAAACGATTTTATAACCCAATTTGCTGGGTAAATTTAACCCAAGATGGGTTCTGTCCTATATTTACCCAGCCCTTGGGTTAATAACAACCCAAATTGGGTTGTTTTTAACCCAGTGTTTTTTAGAGTGTAGGTAGATATAGATAGATCTAGTATCTAGATGGAGTGCCGTTAACAGAGCCATCACACGTGGAGGAGTGTTTTTTCTTCGTCTCCTTTTTATCTTTCAAACTAACCTCCTGCCGTCCAAATCTGTTTCCATTTATTTAGGGGAAGTCGGTCAGGAGAGAAATGTTCCATGTGAACGGCAATTGAAAGCGCAATGGAGCACAGGCCACAGGACCTGGTCACAGAGCATTAACTACACATCGGCATCATGTGTCATTAAAGAAATGAGGTTTGCTTGTAAGTGTTCGAGTAAATTTCTACAGGTGTTTTTGAATTTGTGTAGCATTGTGCACAAACTGTGAAACTCTCTGATTAACGTCTGGCCCTTGTTATACTCTAATGATTGATAACGGCCATTATTTTTTGTTTGTTTGGTGTACAATGGGATGCAGAGATGTTCTAAATGAGCATTAACAGGAAATTTCCTGTTACCATTTGTTTAATATTTGAGGTTTTAATGAGTTTTGGCTCTGGACTTTGAATAATGTAAACACATAACGCTTAAACTGGATCCAGCTTGACTTAAGCAAATGAATTAAGTAATGGATTAAGATCTTTAATGAAGTCTGACACGTAATATAGTAGAAAATTAAGTCTAAGTTGACAACACACAGTTCTATCAATTCTCTAGTTAATTTAATTAATAAGAAAATTAGTTTTAATTAAAAGATGCAGCTGAACAGGTAGAAATCCTGCAGTCATGTTATTCGTTCAGCATGTCATGTTATTATATATTAATTAGCTTTTCTTTTCTCTTTACGCTATAGATGTACATTTCTTCTCAATCGATTTTTATCAACCAGCAATTGTTTCAACTTCAAACTCACTTTGTTATTTCACGAGCCTTCGGTAAGATATTTGTTTGGCCTCTGTGGGAAATCAAGAAGATGAATCAAGTGTGAGTCATTCTGTTACTCATAAGGACTTGTGGGCTTTCCCAACCGCAAACATTAGTGAACTACAGCCAGACAGTTAGCTACTGAGATAGCACTGTTGTAACTAGACACAACACAGTTTTATAAACAACCACAGATCAGTCAAAATAACAGAGGCAATGAAGCAGCAGTATTTCTCTTAAAGGGGCAGTTCACATTAAATTTAAAATTCTATGATTATTTCTCCCTCATGACATTTCAAACCTGTATGACTTACTTTGTTTTGTGGACTACAAAAGAAGATATTTTGAAAAATGTTTCTGTGGGTAATGACAAACATTTTTGTGTGAACTATCCCTTTAAGATGTGAAATGTGATTAACTGTCACAAATACCTGCAATTTTTACATAAACATTTTAAAGTCAACATTAAAAAAAAAATAGTCAACATGAAAAATTACATTTGAAAATGTCTAAAATGTCTATTCTGTTTCTATTTGATTGTTATTTGAATATCTTGTTTCACTCCAAAATACTTTACAGAAGTAAAATGGCTTTAAAGTCACAATGGAAGTAGTGACAGATCTGTTCTTCTGTATTGTGATCTACATCTGTGTGTAAGATCTGAATGTAAGCTTGCATTCGATTGTAAGAAAGCGGCTGGGTTTAAGCGGAATAAATGATTGGAGAAGTCTGTACATGTCACCAAAGACAAATCTGATGTTCCAGAATATCGAGTTGTGACACTAATTTAAAATTACAAGGTTAAAAAAAAAAAAAAACATCACATGGATGATTTTTTTCACAATAAGATCAATAACATGCATTTAGAAAGGGTGAATTTTTATTTAGAATCAGTTTAAATTATATTATAAGGGGGCTGTTGGATACTTGATTCTGATTGGCTGACAAACATTCTCTCTCTCGAACGCTCTCACCAGAACCGTCGCAAGGGCTGTGCGAAGTGTGCGGCCGCACAGGGCCTCGCACCTCTAGAGGGCCTCGCTCCTGGCCTGCATTGTATGCGGTTTATGTCTAATTTTGTATTACTGTTTTTACACCCAGCATTGATAAAATACAATTCCTGCTGTCTCTCTCTTTCAATTATATAATCAAGGCCACATGAAAAAAAAAATCTGAAAATTATTTTTTGAGAGCGAACAACTGATTTTGTAGACACAAGTCGGGTGGTGAGAAAAAGAAAATAATTAAAAGTAAAGAAGTATTTCAGAAGTCACTGCGAGGATCGCTGGATGAAGTAAAGTGACTTTTACCAAATCCGTTCATATGGTGAGTCGACCTGAGTTTATCTCATATTTTAATTATTGGCCTCGCACTCCATGTTCGCACAGGGCCTCGCACCCCTCTTGCGACGGCCCTAGCATTCACACATACAAACACACACACACGGAAACATACACACTGAAACATGTTGTCAGCGCTGTCCGTGACTTCATCACTAAAATAGTTTCGCTACTGAAAAGCTACATGACATTTCTCAGTATCGAGGTGGTAACGTCGCTGTTTTTGAGGCAGAAAACCTTACAGCTTTGTTGTTAGTAGAGATGCTGCTGCCGAACACTGTTGAGAGACGCACAGACGCAGGAAATTCACTCGCTTAATCTCTCTCATTACTGCATTTTAGTCTGCATATTAATACTAGCTCTGAAATCTACTATGGAATTAGCAACGGAGGCTTGGGATGAGATATGTAAGGATAGTTCTACACACAATCAAATACTGAATGTCTTGAAATATAACATCTGAACAATGCCTTGGAAATGGTAACTGTTTTGTCATGTAATATATACAGTGACCGCATTACCACCTCTGGTGTGCATTATTTTTGTAATATTTCTAAAGCCGGTCCTTAATTATTCCTTACTGCTTGTCAAACTGACTAAAAACAGACCTGTTCTGTGCACCTGTCTGATTAAATGACTTAAGTGACGTGTGCTTTCAGATTGAGTGGCAATCAGAGAGTAAAGGACATCTGAAGGACAGCCAGGATGAACGGGAGAGATAAAGAAATGCACTTCCTCTACACAGGTATTCCAATTCAGCAGAAAACGTCGCTATGTCAGCTCAGTGGACCCTCACTAGTGGCCCCCCTCCACAAACACACAACTCTATCATACTGTCCTGCTCTCCTACACACATATTGTGCCAATGCTTCCTGCATCCTCACTGCCAGTGTGGCTTAGCCTCTGGTGGGTTGTTGGATTCAGGCGTCGGGGTTACTAAACAGCAAGAGTGCTCTGTGAACACAGCCATGCATATGACAGCTCCATGGGACAACGTACAAGCGCGTGCATTTGTCTAGCTGTTCCTGCCCTAATCAGATCATCCCTGGGGTACATCTGATTGACGCATTCTGCCCGCCTTCTCACCCTTTTCTGTGGGAAGTGCTGGCATGGCATTGGCTACTGCAGTGTGTGTTTGTGTGTACATGAGCGAGTGTGTGCGCACCTTCACCCTAAGTAAATACACATATATACTGTAAAATACTTTTTTCTCCACCATGTGATGCTGATAATGTATTTATTTTTAACCCGAACACCTTTCAGTTCCTTATTATTTTCCACAACAAACTGACTTCACTAAAACTTTGCATCACATTATGTTGGTGTAAAAGCCTGTATTTTATTCACTAACCAACCCCAATCCAGTTTAACCAAATAGTTCACCTAAAAAAAAATATATATATATATATATATATATATCTTTTGTTAATCAGAAGTCAGAAAGTCAGAATTATAATTGTATAATAAATAAAAAGAAAACAAATAGATAGAATGCACAAAGATTAGAGAAGCAAGTGTTAGTTGTTTTGTTTTTTTTAAGAAAACAAGCAGTTAGTAAATAAATAGTCTAAGAGTGCAAGTCTAAAAGGGGCAAGTTTTTTTTTTCTTTTTCTTTTTTATAAAGAATATAGAATTAGAATAGAGAGTGCTAGAGTTAGAGGGTCAAATAAAGATGGAAGCGATGTGTTTTTAGCCGATTATTGAAGATGGCTAAGGACTCCATTTTAAAGTACAACTTAATTTTTTGTTTGTTGAAGTATGTAATTACTGTGGAACACAAAAGCAGATATTTTGTAAAGCCTTGTGGTTTAGACCCCACTGACTTTTATTATGGAGAAAAAATATATATTTTGTACCTTTATGTTATTTCATACCTGCTTGACTTTCTTTCTTTTGAGGAACAGTGTCTTTATCTATGTTCCATGGAAGAAAGAAAGTCATACAGGTTTAGAACAACATGGGGGTGAATAAATGTGAAAATGCACTTTGTAAAAATGTCAAATTAAAAGTTTTACTTTAAAGTATATTTTTTATAGTATTTTTAATAATCTTTTGTCGAGCTTTAAAAACGTACACATCTTATGTTTTGACTAACATACTAAAGCACATGTAAAGTACTTGATTTTAATTTTAAAAGTAGTGTGTTATTCAATATTACATTTACAGTCAATTAATTGTATATGTACTAAATTAAATGAACTTTACATGTACTTTGTCATTCCATGTGTAATTACAAATATATTTCAGCATATGACATACAAGTTTCAAAGGAAATCACATAAAATTTTAGTCACCATAAATTCTTGTCAGTATACATTCAACAGTATACTAACCCTAATTCTGACATTAGATATAAAAATGCACTTATGTCAAAAAGCACTTTTAAGTTAAAAGTTTTAAGCACCTAATTGCATTTAATATAAATTTAAACTATAATACATTTTGAATTCATTGCAAATAACATGCAGTTGTGTCTGAAAACATTAAATTCAATTGACATTGAAGTATTATTTTGAAGTACATTATTTTTGCAACAATTTTGCAACTCTTTTTAAAAAAAATGCTAAACTGTACTTCTTTTCCACAAAGGTTCTATACAGTACATGCACATCAATATACCAATAAATATAAAAAAATTAGCTTATCATAAAAACCTGATGATGCAAGAAAACTTTCCTAAGTGTAAAAATATAAAGGTTTACATGATCTTATACTATGAGCTCATCAAGCATATTTGGTCATTGTTTTCTAAAACAAAACCCCTTAATGTAAATTAGGGTCATTATAGATCACAAAACTCAGCGTACTGGATGGAGAATGTTTATACCTAACCACATTATTTTTGATCAGTCAAATAGCTGTCCGATTGAGCAAAGCCCATTCTATTTACACTACAGCCACATAAATGCATCTCAGCAAACCAGAATTAATCTGATCTACTCTCCCAAAGTTATATGTACAGTAAATATAACACTTCCGAGTTCACTTCCGACATTATGCTGTTGATGGACAGTATCATTTGATCAGATGGCTATCAGTAAAAAAATGGATGAAGTTGTCAAATTGAAATACTTCCCTGGACATGCAGTATAGACGAGTGGCCTTTTTGTGGGTGTGTTTGTGCTGCTACCTGATTTGCATAATTCCTTTAGTGAATTGGTCTCTACAATAATGCAGACAGTGCAAATAAACGTTGCTATCAATTTATTCTTAGTGAATTCCCTCCTTACTTGAAGCCCCTTAAAGTTAAACAGGAAATCCTATTCAAAGCGATTCTATGATATTATCCGTGTTTACATACCGCAGATATGCTAAGTGTGTATACAGCAAGCGTTGAAGTTGAGATCCGCGCTGTGCGCTATCGGTCTGTGGAATCAGTGAATTCTTTAACACTCACATCTGCATGGTTTCACACAAGCCAGATCCTGATGTTGCTTGACCAAGTCCACAGCAGGAGACGAAGAGCAGAGCTTTCCATCATTCCAACAGCAGCAAACAGCTCTGTTGAAGAGACAAACCTGAAACCTATCAGGTCTGGAAACCGTTTCTGGCTTGTTTATGTGACTTTTGCTTAATTCTTGATTCAGAGATACTGAGTGTAGATCAGCATGCGGTTAAACCAGAATATACTTGATTTCAAGGAGGAGGCCATTTGTGACCTTCAATGTTGAAGTTCTGCAAGCCTGTTCACTGTAAAATCTCTCGCAAAAGACACAGAAAGAAACCAGGGCAACTGAATTATTTTTGCTAACTATTCTCGTCTGCTTTGATGGTAAGCAGAGGAATGGAGAGTCAGCTTCAACATT
Source organism: Sinocyclocheilus rhinocerous (assembly GCF_001515625.1). Taxonomy (NCBI): domain Eukaryota; kingdom Metazoa; phylum Chordata; class Actinopteri; order Cypriniformes; family Cyprinidae; genus Sinocyclocheilus; species Sinocyclocheilus rhinocerous. The sequence goes on from NW_015645540.1 coordinate 272,158, forward strand.
CCCATGGGATCTAAGTATACATATGGTTTCAGATGTTTCTACCTGTGGCTGAAGCTAAAATGACAAATGGCTTCCAGAGTTAGCCAATGAAGATGACCCTGAAAAAAAAAACACACAGAGAGAGAAGGTATTGATGACCACAGTACAACAATTTAAGATTTTTTTTCCTAGTACAAAAAAAAAAAAAACATTAGAAGGTTTCATTGATCTAAAAGGGTTTACAGTCTAATGTCATGGGAGATCATAGGAGAACCATTTTTTAGCTCATATAATGCCATAGGAAAACATTTATAATTTTCATGGTTCTTTAGAAAAACATCTGTGCTCGTGCTTCAAAGAACCCCAGATGGCTTCAACTTTCCTCTGATAAAGGAATATATTATCCAAAAATGAAAATTTAGTGTTGATTTACTCACTTTCATGTCCTTCCAAACTCATGTGAATACCAATAAAAACTAAAGTATATTAAAAAAAAAAAACATTTTGGTTGGTCTACTGAAAATGAATTGGGAACGGCACTCATTCTTTTGTGACCAGGCACTATTGACATCAAATCACACAGAATGCATCTAATGGTATCATGTTTGATTTAAGAGCTACAACAGTAAGTATTAAAAAACATATCACATATTATGCTCTTTGAAATACAGGTTCTGCAGGTTTGAAATAACATAAATGTATTTTCATTTTTGGGTGAGCTAATAACTTAATGTATAACAACATGAAGAACATTTTTTCTTCTCCACAGAACCATATTCAATTCATTTTTTTTTTCAATTCAATTTGATTTGTTCACGATACAAATCATTGCAAAGCAACTTTACAGCAAATTAAGTTTCTACAATATTTAGTGGTAGCTTATCAATGGTGACTGTCAGTTAATGTACATATGGCAGAAATGTACGGAAAAATCAATTAAAGACGTAATCAAACAGACGATGAACACTATTAACAGCAATTATTATATCATGCAATCAAACTTATAGCAAAATGTGGTAGTTCAATATGTTGTTTCAGGGTTGGCATCATCTCTTCTCAGGTGTTCTGGATCGCTCAAACTCAAAACACACGGCAGCAACAAACAGGAAGTGACGTTTTGATATAAGCTACTGTAGCCAACAAACCCCTACAGGAAAAAAGGTTCTGATAAATTCTGCTGAACCTAAAGTGCACCAAATATCTACATCCATGTCACTTGCGTAAATTTAGCTTACTACTACAGGATAAGTACTTCTGGCAAGAAACTGAAAATGACTGTCTGAATTTACAACACTTGTTTTGTTATCAGAGAAAGCTGGTAACAAAGATTAGTCAGCACCTCTAGAGCAGATGAATTCAGCCATATCGCGCACTTATCTGATGATCATTTGAATTAGATGCCGAAACACTCCACACATGATCTTGTGTTTCCATATCTAGGGTTTTGAGTTTCCTCTGAATTTTTAGAAATATGACATGTCCCATACAAGCCGAATAAGCTGTGATAAAAAAAACAGAGCAGAAAAATAGCCCTAGATGTCAGTTTAACATCTGGATTCAAACATTTGCTCGGCCACATTTTGAGCTCAGACCACAGCAGTCTAACATAGAAATAAAGCAGAAAAGGACTCCCTTCTGTTTCTCTTACCCTCGGCATCCCACTGCTCAGTTTGTGTGTCTGTGTGTTCTGGCTATTTTGGCTTTGCTCATGAAGAGAAGCCCACCAGAGGATGAAAACAACACAAATCAATTGTGCTGATAGCCTCCCTCCCTCTCCGCTCAGAGGCCAGCAGCAGTGATATATACCAGCACTTTACAAAGGAAAACACACAATAAATACTTGCAATATAAACATATGTCAGATGAATGAGAGAGAGAGAGAGAGAGAGGCGGAATGGCAGAGAGGGAGAAACAAAAGAAAAATGACGATGTGAGTGATTTATCGGCAAAGGATGAAACACGCGGCTTTCAAAGAGAAGTATTCGGTCAGAAAACTGATATACGAGCTGTTAAAAATACTTCCTCTCTTTGTTATGAAGCGGTCCGTGACACATCTGATAAAGATGACCTGATAAAAACATTTAGTGCCATGGAACATCATGTTTCACTTAATTCACAAACAGTGGGCCTTTTGTGCAAAATCGAGGGTAATATCAACAGTTCTGGCAGAAGGAAGATTGAAAAACCACGACTTGCCGTATAAACACTTATTAGGAAGAGACAGAAAGGAAAGATGGAATTCAAAGTCTGTCAATTCATTACATGTTTAGGTCTGCCATATTCAATTCATACTATTCAGACCTTGGTACAGATGATAATACAAAGGTTCTTTATTTGCATTGGTGTTTTCATGAAGATCCTTAAACATCCATGGAAACTTTCCATTGCACAAGAGGTTCTTTACAGTGGAAAAATGTTCTTCAGATTGTTGAAATGTTCTTCACACTAAGAAAAAATATGAATGAAAGATCACTGAAAGGTTCTTTTGGGAACCAAAATTGTTTTTTTCTATGGCATCACTGCAAGTGTGTAGGTGGCGACAAGTAAATCATTTATTAATTTATTCAAGAAATTGCGTTTAAAAATGCAGATTTATTTAGAAGTGACTGGTTGCATGTGAAATCACATACTTTCTGAGTAGGTACTTTTAAGTAATTTGCAACTGTTAAAAAAGTATGTTCTATAAATGTGTGTGGTTTTTGTGAATTTAATCCGGACATACTACATGTCTCAAATACACTGATTCACCCAGGAATGAAATACCACTACTGTGTGTTGCTCACAGACAGTGAGATTTTTGTTGTGGCTTCGTTTGGAACTATTTTCATTGGCAAATCAAAAACAGGCAAGGTAACTGGAAATATTGTGTCTAAGTTACATAAAAAGCAGTATCACACTTGGAGTCATGCTGTTGGTCTAAATCAACACTCTTATACCTGTAATATTGCTGAAATATAAATATATACAGTATATATCAAAATATCGTATTATCATCCGATACCATCACTGAACCATGGGACTACTAAAGTGCATGTAAGTGATAGTTGTACATAGTTTTTACTGCAACTTCTCTTTCAAGTTCCCACAGTCCTTTACTATTCTGAAGTGCATGTTCTACCCATAATGCTGAGCAGTAGCGCTCACTGTGGGCCTTCTCATTGGTTAGTTTATGCAGCTGTGTCAAAGGGATAACCAGCTCTCTGAAGGGGTACAAAGGCTAGAATCCACCTAGAGACTCCACTGTGCTCAGGTTTCCTCAGTTGCGCTCACTCCTGCGGCCACATGCTACCCAGATCCGGCCCTCATACAGTGGGAAGGAAAAGGCTGAGCGGAGGGAAAGAAAAAGAAGGTGAGAACAGGGGAGAGTGCGAAGGTGAAGAGAGGATCACCTCTGTGATGACGGCACTCTGTCAGGACAGGAATTCCTCCCTCTGTGTTTGATTGTTTTTCTTCAAAGCGGATGATGATGGCTCACATATTTCATCGGGCAGTTCGGGACAGACCTTCGCTTTCTGATGGAACCCTGGTTCCACTTGTTCATATAAGGGCATGTGAACAATATGGCTGCACACAGACACTCTCAAACCAACTAGTTCTGCTACTAGTCCTCACTTTGGATTTGTGTTGAGTGGTTGTGGATCACATGACTTCAGTTGCACTTGTTCTATACACTCTAAAAAATGCTGGGTTGTTTCAACCCAACGTTGGGTTGAAACAACCCAGAACTAACTTTTGGGTTAAAACTTTAATTTAAAAATTTAACCCAACTGTTGGGTTAGTCCATATTTGACCCAACGTTGGGTTGAAACAACCCAGCATTTTTTAGAGTGTACAATTGTCTGTCCACAAACTGCTTCTTAATCTATTTACGTGACATTCCTTTTCTATAATAACCTGTACCCAGCAAATATTTTTGGAAATGAGATGAAATAATAAATAAAATAATCAGCGTTCACAAATCATGCAGAATTAACTGCATATGCTGAGTCATTTACATACAGTAAACATGCCAACAAATCAATATGCCAAACAACTATTTGAGAACATTTCTTGGCAATTAGTCGACTAGAAAAAATGAGTAGTCATGAAAAACCATTTTGCAAGATCACAAATCTACAAATCTAAGCACTGAGACGCTAATGACATGTTACCAAAAAGTACCAGATATAAATGCAAAATATAAGCCATGATATCTTAATTTCATTCCTGTAGATGAAATTTAAAGGTAGATTAAAAATAAAAGAGGCAATAATTAGACAACCACTCATTAATCCAAATAAATACCCTATATGTCGAACGTCACCTGACCAAACCCGGAAAACAGGTCTCAACGCTTCCGCTTGTCGGAGAACCTGTTAACAGCTGTGTTAAATAATAGCGATATCTATGGACTTTTAAGATAATCAGTTAAACTAGCTAGCTATTTTGATTGTTGACGTTTTATTCAATTTTTATATCTAAATGTTAGTGAAAAAAATTAAAAACTTTTAGATATCAGTCCACATATGTGATGGACATTGGTTATGATCATTATTGATATCTACTTTGAAGGCATCTTGAGTAAAACTGCTTCATATTTAACGAAGCATATGCAAAACGCTTGAACCGGAAGCAACGAGACCCGGTTAACAGAATACGGAAGTCTGTTGTGCATAACCCCTATTATGATGATATACTGCACTTGAGAAGCTATTTTAGCACCTCTTGTGGTCAGGAGTGAGAACCACACAGACTCAAGAAGCAAGTATTTCTTAAGACTCCTGCTGGCACTCCAGTTGGCTAGCCATAACGGCATTTGTTCTGAGAAAGCGTGGCTGGTTATTGGTCCTGTGGTTTATGATCTACCCCACCGTCGCTCTGTTTGATGTGTAGGTTACAGTGGTTTAGGGGTATTATAGGACACCTGATCCGGGCGGTTTTCTTCAGCCCACTGCTAGAACTTTTGACGACTATGAGTGAGGAATGACAAGCATGAGGGAAATGTCTGGGATCATGAATTCACAAGAGAGACACAAAGCCATATGGAGGACTTTCATGTGTGCTTCAATGATATGGTCAAGTATAATTAGACCACGTTAAAAATATTGCATGCCGAGCATATCAGAATTTACATCTCAAAAAGAGATGAGTCACACTGTGAACCTAATCACAAAGTCAATGCATTGCATTGGAATTCCTGGATGTTTGCTAAAAAAAAAAAGTACAAAATAAATAAATAAATGAAATGCCATGATATTATACACACTATTAAATATTTTATATTAATTATAATAATTAATACTTTTTTATAAATTATGATATACATACATACAGTGGGTATAGAAAAGAATCCCCCCCCCCCTTAAAATAATCACATTTTGTTGCTTTGCAGCCTGAAATGAAGATGAACACAGTTTTTGTTTTATCCAGCTGTATTTACTCAGTGAAACTTATAACATCCAAGTGAAAGATATAACACCAACATGTCAGAAAAAATAAAAAAAATCACTGAGTTGGAAAAATGATCACCCCCTTGTGTCAGTATTTTGTTGAAACACCTTTTGCTTTTATTACAGCCTTTAGTCTGTTGAGATATGTCTCTACTAACGTTGCATATCTAGACTTTGCAATATTTGCTCACTCTTCTTTGCAGAACTGTTTAAGTTCAGTTAAATTTGATGGTGACTGTTTGTGGACTGCAGTCTTCAAGTCATTCCACAGATTTTCAAGTCTGGGCTCTGACTAGGCCATTCACTTTTTTCTCCTTCAACCACTGTGTGCTCAGTTTTGCTGTGTGCTTTGGGTCATTGTCATGTTGGAAGGTAAACCTTCTTCCCACTGACAACTTTTTGCAGAGGGCAGCAGATTTTCCTGAATTTGACGGTATTTTGCCCCATCCATTTTTCCTTCTATCCTGACAAGTGCTCCAGTCCCTGCTGCAGAGAAACACCCCCATAACAGGATCTTACCACCTCCATGCTTTACTGTAGGAATGCTGTTATTTGGATGGTGAGCTTTATTGGATTTCCACCAGACATATCGTTTGGTTTTGAGGCCAAATAATTAAATTTTTGGACTCCCAAAAATGCTGAACCCTTTTTTTTCACAAACGTATTTTATTTAGCTTAAAATTATAATTTATTGTAAAAAAAATGTATTTATTGTTTAATTTCTTGATCGCTGGTCTAAATAAATAAAATAAATCATTTACATCAAATAATTTGTGACAAAACTGGGCCAATATGGCAAAAATACAAAAATAAATAAATACATACATAAAAAATATTTTTTAGAAAACGCTAAATGAAAGTCAAGTCAAGTCAAGTCACCTTTATTTATATAGCGCTTTTAACAATACAGATTGTGTCAAAGCAACTGAACAGCATTAATTAGGAAAATAGTGTGTCAATAATGCAAAATGACAATAGTAAACACTAATTTTCCAGTTAAAGACAGTTCATCATTGAATTCAGTGATGTCTTCATTCAGCTCAGTTCAGTTTAAATAGTATCTTTGCAATCATTTTCATTAGTGACCTAATGATCTCAGACCCCACTCAAAGTACCATAGTATTACGATCTGATACCTTTACTGCATCTCAGTACTTTTTTTGGTGGTGTGCATCAATAGAGCTCAGTGTACGTGATGACACAAACCAGCAGAACTCTGGGAAGTGTTATCATTACACAAAGTGACACTAGTGGTGCTCTGACTTCCGTGTGCGAGAAAACTGGTGTGGCTCGGCAAGAGGAAAACAGACATTTGCGGTGCTGCTGTGTAAAGTCAACGTCAAATCCCACCGCAGAATTCACAGACATTAGCACAACTCACAGAAACCTGTTAATGCTTCCTTATGCTTTATCCAGCTGCCGCAGTCATTCACACACACACACACACACACACACACACACATATACATCCACAGGCCATAGGGAGTAACCCAGAGCTTGAAATGTATTACTTTACAGTGTGTCATTACTGTTCTTTTATTCCCACTTATTTAAGACGGATTTGAGATATATTTAACCGCCACCTAAGATGGGAGGGGAAACAGTCCAGAAGCCAAAGGAAAGTCCTGAAAACTTGATGTATATCATTATAAAGCCCTTATGAAGCCGGACCGCCACCTCCACAATGCCTGCTTATGCTGAAGTACATAAATTATTGCAAAACCTGACGGTAGAGAACGGGGAGAATGGGAGACGTTGCTGTAAAAAAGGAGGGAAGCAGCCTGAAAAAAAAGAAAGAAAATTTGTGACACGGTTAAAAATAATAAGAGCATTTCCACATTTTAATTTGCATAACTGCAATAAAAACTGGCTAAAAGGTCAAAGCTGTCTAAACAGAAACAAAGAAATCAATTATATCATTATAATGGCCGAGTTGACAATTACACACCCAAACGCTGCCATATGAGCTTTAGCAATATTTGCAGAAGATCAAGTACATAAAAAAATGAGGGAGCTGAAAACAGATAGCAGAAAAAAATGTCATAATTGTCATTGAATATCCCAGCTCTTCAGAAGAGAGCTCCAAACCTGCAGGGAGAACTCAGACAGAGCGATTACTGCTGTTTTTATTGCAACCGAATACGCCGGCAAAATAATTGACTGCCTGTAGGAAATATGAAACTTTTATAGATAGAGTCTCTGGGCCAGCAAAGAGTCAGCGAACGTTTGAAGCATCGGGTTAGTTGGCGCGTATAGAGACGTCGAGATTGAAGTCGTTTACAGATGAGTCAATGGATGCAAACAGGCATAGGACTAACAGGTGCAGAGAGAGAGCTGTCAGCCGTTTCCCTGCCGGCGCTCCGTAATGAGGATGTATCTCGTGGTGAGAGAAATTTATGGCGCTGCAGTTGCCTGTGTCTGTTTGGGAGTGAGCAGTGTGAGAAAACAAGAAGCGAGGAAGAGTTGAGATTGGTAGAGGGTGTGAAAGAGAATCGAATCCTTCAGTGGTCTTTCTCTGACGTGATTGGGGTAAAGGAAGGATCAATGAAAACTTGCTGTTGGGTGGAGCATCACGGGTAGATTTGAATCTGAAATCTTTTCTTTTGTTTGTTCCGCCACTGGCAGATCTAAATGAAAAGACAGAGGACTCAAAGGACACGGCAGAAAATGAGACATGAAGTTTACAGACAACAAGAAAGACGTCAATGAAGAAAGTTTGGAGAAGTTTCGGCTGGAATTTGAAGCGAGACGTTCCCCCTCCACTTTGCCCGCCTCCCTCCGTTATGTTTGATTTATAAAACACTGACTTTCAAAGTTAGTGTGTGTGTGTGTGTGTGTGTGTGTGTGCGCGCGTTTTTGTGACAAATGAGGACATAAATTTGTATAATGACAAGGGTATGACATAGTGCGTGGCAGACTCCACAAATTCATGCTGGAGGAAAGGCAGCCAGAAAGCAGGCATCAATCATGTTGATAGAGTCAGCCTGTTGGTGTGTGTATGTGATTTCTGTAAGAGAGAGCGTGTGTGCTTAAGTGTAGTCGAGTATGTTTACTAGAAGGGGGATTTCGGCACAGCCTGAAGTTTGAACACACTGAATTAGTCAGTATACAGGCTGTAGATCCAAGACAAATAATGTAGTAACGTGACTGGTACCTAACTATTAATTACAAACGGATGCAAACCGCCAAAAAAAAAAAAAAAGATACAATGAAAGCCACAGTTTTGTACTTTATGCAGGCTTTGTTCAAATAAAGCGAGTTCAAATAATTTCAAAGTTAAAATAATAATTTTTATCATATACAGAAACCCCAAAAAGTATTAGGACACTTAAAAAAAATAAATGTATGTAAAATGCAATAAAATGTCACTTAAATGGATAGTTTACCAAAAATTAAATCACTGTCATCGTTTACTGACCCCTAAACCTTTCTTTCTCCTTTGGAACACAAAAGGAAAATTGTGAAGAACACTGGGGTTGCAACAACATTGTACTGTATGGACATTTTTCAAAATATCTTCTTTTGGCTCTCACAGAAGGTCTGGAATGATGAGGGTGAGTAAATAATGACTGAATTTTTATTCAGTCCGTATGTTATCCGTTTAAGTGTCTAAATACTTTTGGCCTCTGTAAATGAAGTAAATGTTACCTGCAATGGCAGAATGATCACATTCTGAGATCCGTCTTCAACTAACAGTGTTCAGCCTGTCATAGGGTGTTCACACTGAGTGCAGGTATTTCCCCTCCCATCGCTTTTCTTATTGGCTTGATGGAAACCAGGAATTAAATGTTGGGTGATGACCAAGTTTCCTTATATTGGCTTATAAAACCAAATGAGATGCGGTTTTAGGGTTTGCTTAAAATGCTGACTTGTTATTGCAGGCAGGCTGCCAGGAATGCGAGTCATTGCTGGATTTGTGTAACATATAAAAGAAATCATCCCAGCACCACGTCCCGCCAAAACCGCAATTGACCTTAAGATCTGCTAATCACTAAAGTCATATTAGAAATAAAAACGAGAAAATGCTCTGCCTTTAATTAAGGCTTGTTTAGTATGTTTATGATTTCTTTAACGACTCTTGGAAAGAAAATGCCCATTTTATGATGGGAAAAATTGCCTGTGGGAGTGCTCAAGCACTGACATTTCCTCACGTTATCTTTTACTGTGATTTCTCTGATGTCATATATAAATCAAAATTAGGATTATTAGAGCAGGGGTTTTCAAACTTTTGGATGCCACGGATTTAAAAAATAATGACCTCTTTCAGAGGAACCACTTTTCTAAAATAAAAAAGCAGCTATATACATTTCTTATTTATAAAACCCATATTATACTGTGTGGGAATTATGTTGTTTCAAAAATATTTAAAAAAAAACTGTTTTTGTGATATTTATACTGTATAAACATTATACAAATGACACGTAATCACAGAATGTGTCATGCTTTATCAACGCACCACCTAAACTTATTGCAACGAAAAACATGCAAGCAGTTTAATGTTGTTACAGTTACCCTAGTCTCGCATAGCCATACCTTCAGACTGACGGCTGAAGGTCTGGAATTCATGGCAGCTTTCATTGGCCAAGGCCCGCCCATGAGGCCGTTTGACCGACATGTCAAACAACCAATCACAGTTCGTTTCGTTCATCGTCATGTTTCGGGGCGTGGAAATGTCGCCACAATAACAGACCGGTGTGTAAAACTCTCAGACGTATTTTATAAGCGCTCGTCGTCACAATTGTAAACATAGCGGCTTTCTTCTTTCGTGAGGGGGTTTGGCGTCACAGCATCTTTTTTTCCAGGCGGAACGTTAAAGAACTCGACACGCACGTCTACCGGAATCCTGTATAATTCAACCAATCCGATGACGACTTCAAAACTCCTGAAGTGTTTCCACTTTTGTGTGCCATATGCATCAGACGTTTAGCCAACGGTCCGTGGGCGTGACGTCTGAGGCTGAGACTACAGTTACCCCATTTGGCGAGGTAACCATAGCAGCCAGACTTGAAATATCCATTTGCTAAACTAGCTATTTGTAAGGCCCTGTCAGTATGAGTAATTCTGACATCCCATGACACCAAAATGCAGGTTTCTTTTTAAATATGAATAGTAACTTGTAGTATATAATACAGATGAGCTTGTGAAACAGTGTTCAGTGGGTAACGCACTGCATGCTGGGAAGGTTTTCTGCAGTGTCCACCTACATGAGGCAGACAGGCGTATTTTCCCCTCCCACAGCAGTTCAAAAGCATCTTTCTGACTTTGATCATCCTTTCTTTGCTCTTTTCTTCTCTTTTTTTAAACTCATCACTTTTGTTCTCCAACTCAAAGGACACACAGAAAAAAAAAAACTTGTTTATATTTGCTCAAACAGAATGTTTGCAGACCTGCCACCTGTGTCCCATGTGTGTAAACAACCATCGCATGGTACACCCACTGAAGCGTAGACGCACATTTTTATCCAGTCAACAACACTTGCAAAACAACGTTACCTTTGATCAACTAGACGGCGTCCTTATTAAAACCACGAGTGGCAGGCACCATCTTGCGCTTTCTGCCGCACTGATTCTGCCAACACAAACTCCATCCACACCGAGAACGTGACCTCTGACCTCTAACCCACAAATGACCCTGTTGGATCCCTAATCTTATTATCAGACTATATATCATCTCATAGTGCACATGAGGTTAGTAAAATAGGGATTTGGAACAGGTGGGTGACGGCTATATTTCATTTGGATTAGTTTATTGAAGGTCATCTGGAATTAGCATTGTCTACTCGCAACTGTCCTGCTGAGGGATCATTTCACAGTTACCGCCTATCAATATTTAAATCTGTTTTGGCTATAAATAGATCAAATCTAAATGGGAAAGCAACGCTTGTTGGAGGTACATCAAAGCTCTTTCCTACCCTGGCCCTCTCCATCGTCCACTATCGAGTTTCTGCAGGACAGACCTCAGCAAGCCAAGCAAATTAAGCTCTTTGCTCTTTAACCTTCCCTTTCCCTCGCTCCTCACATCTGTCGTTCCTAAACGTCTGAATTTAAGGCGAGCTGTAAAAAGCAGTGGGGAAAGATGCCACAGTGGCCTTAGAGCCCCAGACGTGCAGAGAGTGACCCAGCGTTCTGATAAACACGTCTGTCCCGGGCACACACTCAACCTGAAAACGCAAAAGTGCGGTGACTTTCCTACCATCTGTTCTTGGACTACGACCAAGCGTAGCGGCAGAGCAAACAAGCTATTAGACGTGATACGGGTTGGTGCATTGGGTTTTGATGCCTGCGAGGGAAAAAGCTTGTCACAGTATAAAGGACTTTTAAAAGTCTGGGCTTTATTTATTTAATCTGCAGTACAACTCGGGAAATTCATTTTTAGGTTTATTTTATTTTGATTTTCCATGGGTGGCAATGTCATTGTCGTTCAGTCTTCCAGAACTGTAACTGAATGTTCTTTGACGCTCTTTCTGATTGAAAATGAAATCATTCTGACCACAATTTTTTTTGTAAATCAAGTTGACTTATTACAGTAACCTGTGAAAATACCACCTTCATAATGTCAAGCCCTTTTTAACTGCATTTTTTGTTTGTTTGTTTTTTTCTTTCTTTTTTTCTTGTCTCTTGTTCTTGTTTTTAATCTATTATTAAAACAAGATGAATTTATCTGTAAAATTGTGTCGGAAATTCATTTTCAGAAAGTATATCTTGTTTTTCAAAATGTATAAAAATGAATGCCAAGGGCTAAGAAAAAGAAAAAGAAAAAAAAAAACACTAGAATCTAAATGAATTCCAATTATATTCTCTCAAAACAAGTCTTAAATTCTTTAGTTTTCTAGTTTTTTAGTGTGAAAATTATGTGAAGATTAGTTTTCTGTAGTGAAAAACAAGACTGTTAGTCAAGTGATGGCATCTGAAACAAATAGGTTGTTTTTTTTATCTACAGAAATTAAATTAAATTAAATTAAATTAAATTAAATTAATAAAGAAAATATTGTGTTGAAAATTATTACAAATGAGAAAAAATCCTGGTAGTGAAAAATGAAGCCATTTGAAAATAATGTTTCTTAATAAATACGAACTCAAGAGTATATGTTTTCTAAGAGTATAAATTTATCATTCTAAATAAATATACATACATGTAAATATGTGAATACACATAACATTTCTTGCCATGTGGATTCACCGACATCACTCACACTGTGTGTGTATGTGTGATGACAATCTGATCCTGGTGTGACTGTGATTATGACTCAGACACAACACACTGCTGGGGGACAGACAGACCTCTCTGTTGCCTGGCAACCAGGTGAGACCTGAGGTCAAATGAGCATGTCTACTCTTTCCTCTGGAATGCACCTTGTGGCCACTGAGACCAGGACCAGACCACTTACATGTGCTCTAGAAATACTAACTGTGTAAATGACGAATGGAAATGATTTCAAGTTTAAATTTACATGGGTTTTGGAAAAACAATTTTTTTTTGCATTACAAGAGTTATTATATGTTGTGTGTGTGTGTGTGTGACGTGATGCACGATATGGAAATGGTTGAGCATGTGCACAGCTGTAATCTAGACCATGGATCGCATAAGCAGAAATATGAAGTAGTTTTCTATTTAACATTTTTTGGTCGATACATAACTCCCACACTTCCATTTGTGTTATATGATCGTTTTGATGGCTTTATTATTATTCACAAATGTGTCCCAACTTTTGACCTGTAGTGTAATAGGTTAGATCCTTTATCCAGGTCAAGCTCTTTGAACAAAAAGTCCCTGTTCACCATAGATAAAAGGCAGATATTTTGTTTCATAGTAGGGGATTGTTGTTGGGGTTTGTGTCATATCTACTGTACCTCTGCAGTTTATTTTCTCTTTCAGTTGAAGAAACGGGTATAACGTTTCCTCACAAGTTGGGACTAGAACAATATTTTGGATCATACCTCTCCGTAGAGAATCAATATTTTCGAATGGGACGTCCTACTGAAAGCTGCCAGAGTCCTAATGTGATTAGTGAGAACAGTTAGAACCCCTTCTTCACCCTCTCCCAAACCTCCATCACACAGTGCTCCACAAAAACACTGACATGACAAATTGAAAACAGAGTGAGGCTGTTAGTCAAAACCACACCATTTCTCCCCTTTTCTCTCCCTCCCTCATCTCTTACTTTTGCCGCCCAAGGACAAGGACAAAGTTTGTTTGATTTATACTTAGTAGAGGCCATTTGAACTCTGCTGACCTTATGTTGACAATCCCTTTGACCTCTGTATAAAGTTCCCTGACTGTGTGTGTGTGTGTGTGTGTGTGTGTAATTCATTTTTGAGTGCCGCTGTATGTCAATTTTAAAGTTTTTCCTCTAGGAACCTTGCCAACATGGTGTTTATAGAGAACGTAAGGCAAATTCATCACCTTGCCGTCTCTATATCCATGAGTGTAAATTATATACAAGGGAGTTGAAATGCATAAAATGGCTGATCACTGTCTGCCTGCAGTGTATCTGTAGTATTGAAGCCCAGTCAATTCAATTCAATTCAATTCAAGTTTATTTGTATAGCGCTTTTTATGATACAAATCGTTGCAAAGCAACTTTACAGAAAATTAAGTTTCTACAATATTTAGTGGTAGCTTATCAGTGGTGATTGTCAGTTTATGTACATATGGCAGAAATGTACGGAAAAATCAATTAAAGACGTAATCAAACAGACGATGAACACTATTAACAGCAATTATTATATGATGAAATCAAACTTATAGCAAAGTTTGGTAGTTCTGTATGTTAGGGTTGGCATCATCTGAGGTCCTCTGAATGGTTGCCATCATCTCTTCTCAGGTGTTCTGGATCCAGACTGAAGCTTGTGTAAATCCTAGGATGTCAATCCTGTGGCAAAAACAGAGAAACAAATAGAGACATAATTAGCGTATAGCTGTTTCTTGAGCACCAAATCAGCATATTAGAATGATTACTGAAGGATCACGTGACTGGGAGTAATGGCTGGAGTAATGGCTGCTGAAAATTTAGCTTTGTCATTACAGGAATAAATTATATTTTTAAATATAATAAAGTAGAAATCTTTTTTATTGTATAATATTTCACAATATTAATGTTTTACTGTACTTTTTTTTTTCAAAAACACATCACAACTACTATATAGCTTTCTATGGTTCATAAGTGCCACTGTGCTAGAGACATTCCTTTTGTTCAGTTCAATATTGAGGTTTGAACCGACTATGGCACTGCACTGATTAATAGATTCCATATGTGGACAGAGGCCACATGTCACGTCACTCACACTCACTCACTCACTCACACTTTTACTGTACTTTTTTTTTTCAAAAACACATCACAACTACTATATAGCTTTCTATGGTTCATAAGTGCCACTGTGCTAGAGACATTCCTTTTGTTCAGTTCAATATTGAGGTTTGAACCGACTATGGCACTGCACTGATTAATAGATTCCATATGTGGACAGATCAGACTTTGAAGAAACTCATGGGCAGTGTTTCTGTTTTTGACACTAACTACCTAAGTTAAAGTGTCAGGCACATGTCTCCGGCTTTTCCATGTTTCTTTCCCAGAGAGCTCAAGGGAGAATGTGGCTGGGAACATATGATGTGTGTACATGTTTTTATGCGAGATGAGAAACAGAGTGTGGCAAGGTAAATTACAGCATTCAGGAATAGCAAATGACAGAGATGAGAGCGTTAATCTCTGTAAGAGGATAACACACAGACCGCAGATATGACCCAGTATGCCACACCAGGACACACATATACAAGCTACAACAGAAACACAGATGGTGTAGAGAGACACTCACAAACATGGTACATATGCACCAAAACCAAATAATACTTTCACTTATGACTCATGTTTGCTCATGAAGATTACTAAACATCTTTCTACAGATCGGGTTTCAAAACCAAGACATGCAAACATAATGTGAGGGACTTATTCAAGGTCTTAGACTAATACTGCAAAATACTTAGCAAATACTGCAAAATAGGGTATTTCTACGATGAAATCTGAAAACTTTCACTTGTATGAAGCTACATTCACACCAACAGGTGTCAGTATAAAGTCTAAGACCACTGATTGGCCAAAAAGGCCAAGATTTGGCTTGTTATTATGGGAGAAGACAATATACCAAGAGGGTTCAATTATGGGAAAATGTGCAACTTGCAATATGGTGGAAGAAGTCCTGCCTTATAAATGAAAGAGCCAATTGGTGATTTCAGAAGCTCCCATTCCATTAGAAATTGGCTGGGCCAACCTGAAACATAAGGTTTTTAAGGCTATTTGAGCATACGAAACAATTTATGTATGTTGATGATTTTAAATATTTTATTTAAAGGGGTCATATGATGCTATTTTAAATATCATTATTTTGTGTATTTGGTGTAACAGAATATGTTGACATGCTTTAATGTAAAAAAACACATTATTTTTCAAATACTGTACATTATTGTAGGTCCTCTATACCCCGCCTCTCTCAAACGCGTAGTTTTCAACAAAGTCCCCTCCTTTAACAAGCGCAGTCTGCTCTGATTGGCCAGCTGACCCAGTGCATTGTGATTGGCCGAACACCTTGCGTCTACACTTTGTTATAATGAGATGATTCGTCCTGAACACAGTACCTGAACAAAAACTTTTCGATTGAGCGGTGAGTGATTCTAACTTAAACGCCTCTGATTCAAGAAATCAACAGATATGCCTGTGATTGGCTACACTGCTCAATGCTGCAAAAATACGTTGTAATAGAAATCGATTTCCAGAGATGCAAATCATAACGCACTGAATAGTTTGCCAAATCTGCAATAAAATGCCATTAATACAGCTTTAACTGAGGGTGCTTTTGATTTCTTTTGAGGGTGCTTAGCACCCTCTAGCACGCCCGTAGAACCGGGCCTGTGTTAAACTACACTATCAACTCTGAAAATCAAAGGTTCCAAAATGGGGTTTCTGCAGTAATGCCAAATAAAAATATATATATAAAAAAATTATAAATACATATTATATAAAATGTATAAAAATAATATAAAAATAATATATACAAATATTTTATATTAAGTGTGTGGAAAAAAGGAAATATTTGATGAAATTGTTAGTGAATTCGGGAGGGCACTGACATGGGGGTTTCCTTCATTCTACACTCATCAAAAGTAAGAAGAACTTGTGAGAACCAGTGTATAAGTTCTGCTTGGTGGAAGAGCAACAGCTTGTGAGATGCAAAACACTCTAATCCTCCCACTGGGGAAATGCATGGTGCTATTTAACACAGCAATAGTCTTTAAACACATAAAAACCCCCATAAAGGAATGCACAGCCTTCAATTCCCACAGCTCAACCAACCACATGACCCACAACAAACACTCGCAAGTCATCCCCGGTGATGTAGCGTTCCAGACCGTGGCGTTTAATCGCGCTGCAGAGCTCTCTGTTATTCCCCAACAGGTGCAGCTAAACCTCACCAGTCTCGCCCAACCATGGGACCAGCTTAGTGTGTGTATGCCAGTTTAGTTGGTGTGCGTGCCAAACGCATGGTGGATGTGCCTGCTGCGGGGACATTGTGGAGCAGTTCTTGACGGCTCGCTGGCTCCTGTGTGCTGCCTGGGTTTCAGATCCCTGGAGGACGTGCAATCATCAGTGGTTAGAAAGCTTCCTGTACAACTAAGCATCTGCTGAAGCCGGCACAGACCTGCCAGGAAAAGATGGTGGAGACTAATTTTAGGGGGGCTGTTTTTGACGAGTCGGGGTCTGTGTGAGAGGAAGTGAGTAATTACGAGTCCCACGCATTATTAGCACCCCCAGTCTGTCTGACAAGGGCGAGTTTCACACTTATTTTGGAACGCCTGAATTTGTGTGTATGTGTGTGTGCGCACAAAAATAATCAAGTCCATGTGATGTGGTTAGTGTATACTTTATGCAAAATGCTCTTTCAAAGTTTAAAGCTTAATTTTTCCCATGATTTACTCTCTCTTTTGCTTTGAAACCTGTGTGACTTTCTTTTTTATACAGCTGAAGTCTATAATGATCAAAACTGACTGGCAAGATTTTCAGTGCAAGACTTATCAAGACTGTATCAAGACTTTAGTTCACTCAAAAATGAAAATTCTGTCATCATTAACTCATTCCCATTGTTCCAAACTTGTATGCCTTTCTTTCTTCAGTGGAACACAAAAGACGATATTTTGAAAGTCATTCCAAAATAACATTGGACTTCATTGTACGGACAAAAAATCAGACATGTATATTTGTAGAATATCTTTTTTTGTGTTCCACACAAGACTTTTGTGTTTTTTATTTGACGGTGAGTATGTGATGACAATTTTCAATTTTGAGTGAACTGTCTCTTTAAGTAAATAAAGTTTTGCCTTAACCATGTATGATTATGTTGCACTTTTTTTTTTCAAGTTAAAAAAATAAAAGAAAATAAAAAGAAAATTTAGAATTTTTTTTTTTTTTTTTTTTAACTAACTAGAGAAACATTGCCATATGGTAACTCTGCCACAATAGAAAATAGTCCAAAAAACAATGATGGAAGACAACAGCAAAGACCTCACAAATTTCTCCATTGGTGTTCCATGGAAGAAAATAAGTCATACAGGTTTGGAATGTCAAGAGTGTGAGTAAATGATGACTGAATTTTCATTTTTGGGTGAACTATCCCTTTAATTATGGGACACTAAATGCCCATCATACAGCAGCCATCATATAGCAAAACGTTATGCTAATGATCATCTAAAATCACCTCATTTTGCACTGATGTGGAACTCTGGTTTGTGCCTTTATATTGAAAGAGGGCGAAACTACCTCCCACTGCGATTGCTGATGATGGAGAGAGAGCGAAATGAAGGGGGAACTTAAAAGTGAGATAGTAAATGTAACATTACTTAAATGAGCAATTAGCTATAAACCCAATCGCCAGAGGCAATCATCCACGCGTTTGATGCGTATTCCATCATGTGTGAGTGCATTTGTGTATATTTAAGTGTGTGTTTGGCTCTGGTATCTAAGCATATATCCTTTGCTTTTTGGGTGGAGAAAGGAAAATGACATAGGCTTCCTTGGATGAAAAGATGATGTTTTCATCTGTCCTCCCTTCAAATCGTTTTCATTTATCGTCCACAGATTTTGTAGACGGCTTGTCGGTCTGTATGTTTGAGAGAAGGCTGCGTGGTACGATTGCTGCTGATGTGTGTGGATCATGTTTACCCAGTTCACAGTGCCAGATCTTTGGTTTCTCTTTGGGCTTTCCATGCACCAGTAACCCTGCAGACTGAGTCGTCATCACACCAGCCTTGCTATCAGCCCATCACTATGATCCTCTGGCTCCACGATTACTGTGGCCACTGACAGTGCGGTTTTTGTCAATGATGTTTCTGCTATTGAAATAGGCCTGTGTTGATTTTCAAAGGCAAAATACTTGTGATCCTAGAGTGTGACAGTGTGGTATAGTTTGCAGAAATCTTACATTCATGTCATTTTTTAACTAAAGGCTGAATAAATTGCGTGCGGAAGGATATTCTGGAAAATCCAGAAATAATGAGTATGAAATGCCTTTCATGTACAGTATGTGATTCCGTAAACAAAACCGATGTGAATTAGCTCATCTGTCTGAGGATATTTACTTGATTGTTATGAAACAGGATACTGAGCAGCAACAGCCTCTGTCAGGGAACATCATGATGTTAGTTGTTTCCAGGACCAAATGACTTGTTGCCAAATGCCAAATTATGTTAATACGCTTAACAACAACCACTTGTAAAGTCGCAGAGACTCAGGGGTGTAGGAATGATTTGAAAATGGGTTGAGACACATTAAAGCATGGATATTCATTCTACCGAAAGCTAGGTGGTTGGGTGGGTGAGGTGAACACAAGCACTTTAAAATGTTTGGAAGTTGTAATTGTTACTATGTCTGGTAAACTGGTAAAGCAGCTCAATAATAATACAGCACAGGGTTGGATAAAATAAATATAATAAAACAATCTGCACATTCTTTGAATAGGGAACAAATTGGTGTCTTATTACTTTTTTTTTTTCTAAAACCTATTAGAAATATAACTGTGTCCCTATGCATGGAACCCTACTGCATGATTTTCCCTAATTACAATAAAACGTCTTTAAAACTGTGACACACAAATTATAGCATCACTTCGACCCATTCTACTGCATGGCAGTATTATAATAAATAATAATATAGACACAGTAAATATGTGTACTTCATATTTAAATGAAACGGATTTTTTTAAATAGTTTAATTTAATAAATATAAAAATAAAAGCTGATTCAAAATATTTATAAAAATCTGTTATAGTATCTCAATGCTAAATCACCACTTATTTAGACTCAAATTTTGGTAGCACAAACTGCAACCTGCATACAAAACATATAGTTTCAGTTTCACAGTTAAATGTCCCATTTTGCGCCCTATTCATGGAAACTGCCCGTTTTTGCACACATCTGGATGCTTACTGCTGGGGGAAAAAAAAGAGAGAGAAAAAAAAAAGCCATAGAAGTGCTCGACATAGGGGTTACCGACAAAAACAATACCGGTGAGTGATTGCACCGTCAAGACTCACAGACATTAAAAGTTCATCTGTCATCAGGCAGGTCTGCGCAAATTATGAAAATCTGGAAGCCATTGGCCACACAGCTGCTGAGGAGAGCGAGAACCGGGGCTGAGCGCTTGGAGATGACGAGGCCCAGAAGTGGGTCATGAGAGGGCCACCAAAATAAATCAGCAGTCAAAGGGTCATTACCACACAAATAATCCTATTAAAAGGGAACCACAAGAGTTGGCGCACACACACCTGGGTCATTGCGACCTCACGTTTGTTAGAGTTAGTGAAGTGACACAGACTGAGCGAATCTCAACATACAGCTAAACACAGACAGCTATTCATGTACACGAGCATGCACAGTTACACACACACTCGGTTTTCAGACACTTTAATTCACAGCCCGTATCCTTTTCAAAGAGAAGTTTTAAAGAAAAAACAAATTGGCCAATCAGCTCTTCAGAAGATTGAGTCATCCACATTTCCATGAGCAGAACATACCGTGAGGGAACTCAAGCCAACAAAGCTGGGTCCTGGAATATGAAGCATAATCCTTTTCTATTGTGATGTCCCCCAGGGGCCCTGGGCTAGATCAGTATCTAATCCAAATCAAGGAGGCCAGTCACACATCAATTTTTCAAGCCTGAAACGGATACGGTCTGTGAATTAATAACTACATATTTTGCAGAGTCAGAGAGGCCTTTGACAATAACCCCATGCTGAAGTTTGCATTTTAATGCCATCAGTGTCTGAAAAGTTTTACAACGTTTTACAAACAAGAGAGAATGAGTTTCAGGCCTCTAATTATTTAAAAACTTTGCAGATGGTTTTATAAAACGAAGTTGGGAGGAACTGGGGGAAACAGAACCAAATATTTATGGTGTCAGATTCGGCTTTGATGCGTCTGGCTCAGATGTAAGATTGTTGGTAACACTTTAAAATAAAAATTGAATTTGGTAATATTAGTTAATGTATTAAGGCCCGTTCACACTAATAATAATAACTATAATGATAAAAATATAGTTTTAAAATTGTTCTAAATTTAAAAGAATAGCAGAGTCCACACCACAACCATAACAACTGCAGCACACGCTTATAATACACAACGATAGTGTGTTGGTATGGACTCTAATATGGTTATCATTATAGTTACCTTTAAAAGTATAGTTCTAGGTGTGAAAAGGCCTTTAGGCATCATGCACTAACAATGAACATTTTACAGCATTTATTTGTTTAATTATTTAATTTAATATTTAACAATGTAAAAAATATATACCACTTATTTAAAAAAAATCTATTAGTATATTTACACATTAGCAAATAATTCTGGAAAAATGTTGTTCACTGTTATTTCATGCTAGCTATCGCATTAACTGATGTTAACATATAAAACCTTATTGTAAAGTGTATCAGATCCTATCAAACTTTTATTTGCCATCACATAAGCCTCATTTGTGCTGTAATCCTTTGCAGACTTCAAAGTGAATCGTTCCGTTATCAGTTAGCAGACTCAGCCAAGGATAACATGATGATTTTTGTTCGCATGAAACAATGTTCTGTCTCTGTTTCTCTCTTAGGTTGACCTTGAGCGCCTCTGTGCTTTGCTGCAGTGGAGAGCTGGAGGAGAACTGATCTGCTGATATTTGAGTGTGAGTGGAGCAGGTTGGCAGTGATGTTATCTCCCTCCCCAGTAAAGACCAATGAGCTCATGTTATCTAGATTAATGGCTGGGGGGCTTTTCCATGCTTGGGACCCTGCCCGAAAACTCCCTAGAATGCAGAGGATGAATTCTCTTTCTCTCATCTGATCCCAATAGCCAGATTCCAGGTTTCCATTTCCATCTTTAACTGCTTGCTTTGTTTAGGATCTCAGAGACCCCAACGACATTTTAATAGACAGGAAAATATACTTAACTTTGAACGCTCAAGTTGATATTTTCCCCAATCTTATGAAAGTATAAACAAAGTTTGACAATGCTTCATTCAATGGACAATATTAAAACTCTTATCATTAGGGTTAGGTCTCGAGTATCAGTTTCATTTTTTTAAAATACCACAATCAAATGATGTATGACTCCATTAAACGGTTCTCGAACATGCATTATTCTGTCAATGCGGACAAAAGACTGTACTTATATACTCTGATAGTGTATCTTGAAATACCAGCTGCATCCAAAGGCATTGGCAGTTGGCAGACCTGCTATCTCGCTGCCCTATCAAGCAATGACTTCCCAAGCAGCATTTGCACATGAAGCTACCTCTTGAAACAACAAAATAGAGAGACCTTTGGTGAAAACTAAGTGACTATTCAATTACTACAATACTAATTTCGTGCAAGAAATTAAATCATTTACACACAAACTTTCAACCACAACTATCAGATGGCATTTTATTTTTTGGCTCAACTGTCACAGAATCAAGCGCTAGGCAGCAAAGAACACAAAAATCAGCCAGACGAAGGTATCTTGGTAGACAGGATATAACCTTGTTGCCTTCCTACCTCCACAGCGCATACAGCGCAACCAGTGTAGTCCGATTCTCCAAAAGAATCACTTTCAACATTTTAAATGACAGTGTGTATTTAAATATAAATGTAAATGTAAATTACACGTTTTGTCGGTTATATTATATAAATATTAATAAATGGGATGTTTTAATTCATATTTATATATTTATGTTGTTGCATATATTGTTTATTGAGTTTCTATTTGCCAATTAATAGACTTCATTGATACTGCCTCTACAAAGTGACTGAAGCTTTTGCCTAAACAGACCTTTTGCAATAATTATTTAAAATTGATTTATTAGTGAATTTATCTAATGATTTTGCCAATGGGATTGCATTGTTTCAGAATATTTATTCCTTAAAAGTACTAAATGAATAATTAAAGCAACCATAAACGTTAAGAGAAATCAGAACAGATTTTAATCTATTTTCAACATAACTGACAGAACACTGATTATAAATTTCAATCTCTACTTATACGAAAAAACAACAGCATAAAAACATACAGGTAATGACCGAATTGTGATCATTTGTTAAACCATCTCATTAATCCACCTCTCTCTCTTTCCTGTTCTCTCTCTTCCTTTTTAAATGTATTCAGAGTTCACCGGTGTAGTCTGAATGAGCGTTTGTTTTAAGCACATTCCTTTATCATGTGAAAAGGACACGAAAAGCCGAACAGCCCACAGGAGAGCAACATATCTAAGCGCACCAGAACAATATGACACATCCAAAAGGATAATCGGCCCTCAGTTTGAAGAGGTCACCTTATGACATTTATGCATCCCATTATCATGCTTATGTGCCCCAAATATCAGTGCTGTCCTTGTGGAGATTATGGTGCTTTATCACACAATGCCCTGCACTCTCACAGGTGCAGCTAATGTTTTATGTGCCATTGTCATAGCCAGTTCCACTCACACAAGGAGTAGTGCTTCTGAGTGGAAATGCACTGTGACCAGCTTAATGAAGCCACATGGAGTAGAGAGTGAAAAGGAGCATATTTTCCCGTTCAACATTCCACATTCCGCACTGATTGGTGCCTTTGTAAATAATCCGTAGGCGAGAGATCGATGTGTTGGCTCTGCTCGACTGAATGGCCACTGTAAACCAGGAAGGCCCTGAGGGGAATCTTTTCACCAATAAGCTCAGCGTAGGCCAGGACAGCGTCACCTGAAAAGTGAGATTTATTTTCCGGGAGGAAAAACAAGGAATGGGATTAGCTCCAGATCTGGGAGCAGAGCTCGAGGAAGCCACAACGGCGTGTGATAAGATCAGGAATGGGAAAGTGGTTAGGAGAGCGGGGGACGTACCTTCATCTCCTGTCCAGCTGAGATTGATCCTGATACTCCCCGGAGGTTTCTGCCACAACGAAGGTTCAAAGATCAGTGCCTCCATTGCTGTGTCCTTCGCAGATAAGCGCAACTAATCAGGCTGGTGTGCGATTGTGGCTGTGGCAGTCGCATTGAAGTTCCTGAGGGACGCATGATATATCGTGACCATATTGAACAATATTATTGTTTTTTAAATCTTATCAGCACCTGTCTGATTAAATCGAAATGGGACACTCTCATTTATGCATTTGGCAGACACTTTTATCCAAAGCAATTTAGCCAGTACAGTACAGTCATGGTACATCATGCTATGCATTTCCTGGAACTCAAACTCATGGCCTTAGCATTGCTAGCACTATGTTGAACCAGTAGAGCTACAGGAACTTCTTTCCCACCATTTTTCCCGGTCTCAAAAGTACTAGATTTTGGTTTCTAAAGTACGTTGTAAGATTGTAGACTGCAACTTAAGTGTGAATGCCCTTGTCTAGCGAAGCATCCTTTGCAATTAACATGCTAAGCTAAATATCATTGAATTAATGTGTGCAATGAAAGTAGTAGATCAAGAAATCAGCTACAGGTAATACCTGTACAGGTAATATTTAACTTTTTTTCCTATGGAATACTACTACTTTTCAAAAGTTTGCGGTGAGTAAGATTTTTAAATGTTTTTGAAAGATGTTTTTCTTATTTTGAAAATGTTTTTCTTATTAGGTCATTTATTTGATCAAAAATACAGTAAAAACAGTATTATTGTGAAATTTTTTTATATCACGTTACTGTTTTCTATTTTAATATATTGGGAAAATGTATAGGCCTATATTTGAATATCTATTGATGGCAAGGCTGAATTTTCCAGTCTTTAGTGTCACATGATCCTTCAGAAATTATTCTAATATGCTGATTTGGTGCTCAAAAAAATCTTATCATTATCATGGTTATGCTGCCTAACATTTTCGGAAACTGTGATAATGTCATAGGGGATACTGAATTTGGGATACTGAAAAACTTCAACTTAATGAATCCTTGCTGAATAAAATTATTAATTTCTTTCAAAAAAAAAAAAAGAGAAAATCTTACTGACCCCACGTTTTGAATGTTGATGTATGCATGCAGTAATTTTACCACTGTGAATCATGAATGTTACCCATTTTTAATGTGGTAAATCACACGTTGTAATGAACAGCTTTGAGACCTTGACTGATTGTAATATGACAAAAGATACCAATAATTCAGTTGATAATAATAACATTTAATAATGTAAATAACTATATATAATTAGTAAATAACATTTACAAATTTTTATTAGTAATATAGTTCACTATATTCTGACATTAGGCTGTTTGTAGTCAGGGGGAAATTATTTTGGTGTTTGAGGGGCTTGAATGTTTTTGTGCATGTATGAACATCTTTATCTTTGTGTGTGTGATAAAGTAAACAAAGTTTTTTTTAAATTGTAAAAATGCATAAAGTTTCCTGTAAGGGGTAGGTTTAGGTGTAGGGTTGGTGTAGGGTGATAGAATATACAGTTTGTACAGTATAAAAACCATTATGCCTATGGAATGTCCCCATTTAGATAGCTAAGTAAACGTGTGTGTGTGTGTGTGTGTGTGTGTGTGTGTGTAAAGATTGTGCTATTGATGTGTCCACTTCAGCGTAAATCCCGCAGTGCTCGTGAGAACTGCAAAGGAACAGTCCCCTCAGTCTACATTCTAGTGTCTGAGAAGGGAAAAGAAAAAGGATTTTGGTTTGCCCCTCCTCTCCACTGTACCGCCAAACACATGAAAGAGATGAGCACCACTTGTCTCTGTCTGCCAAAAAGCTTCTTTCTCTTTCCTCACTGTCTCTTTCCAACCATCTGTCCTTTTTTACTCTCTTCCTCTCACCCTCTCTCTCGAGTGAATGAGTGAGAGGTCGCAATGCTGGAGGTGTATAATGACAGTGTCCTTCAAAAACACAAAGGCTCTTCATGTGAGCTAATGCCCCACCATTTCAGGCAGACAGCTCTGAATAAAGGCCCTGCTCTCCACAGCCCTCGGCTCACTAAACGCAGTGCAGTAAAGCCGTCTCGCTCGCCTATGAATGCAGCTGAAGAACAGACGGGAGAGAGGATGGTGTTAGTGATGAAAAGCTCTGTGTGACTGAACATTCCCTGACCCCAGAGACAACAGCTTTTATATAATGCACTTTTTTAAAAAGTCCGCTGAGAGATTTGGGCTGTTTAAAGGACACTTTTTTTTTTTCTTCATAGAATTACATAGATTATACGTTACATTAATATCTAAATTGTTTCCCCGAGACAGCACTGAGATTACATGGAGAGCAAAAGCATTTATTCTTCAGATTTTTCTCCTACATATAATGATCCTAGTAATGTGTCTACTCTAAAGTTTTAGAAGAGATCTCAACAGATGTCTCTAACAGTACTCAGGTTTCACAAGATACAAAATTCTTCAGTCAAGTCAAAGATTTCATTGTGAACTTATGTATTTCCCATCAAATTCTCACAAGATAAATGATCTGAGAAATTCTGTCTACAATGATTTTATGCTTATTATCTACACACACAAAAAAAAATGGTGTAGGAAACAAAGATGAAGTTCTCACGGTGAATGCATACCTTGACTCTAGGGGTCAAACAACTAAAAATCAAGTCAAGAATCTTGGTGTGATTCTGGAGACAGACCTTAGTTTCAGTAGTCATGTCAAAGCAGTAACTAAATCAGCATACTATCATCTCAAAAACATTGCAAGAATTAGATGTTTTGTTTCCAGTCAAGACTTGCAGAAACTTGTTCATGCCTTTATCACCAGCAGGGTGGACTAATGTAATGGTCTCCTCACCGGCCTTCACAAGAAGACCATTAGACAGCTGCAGCTTATTGAATGAGCACTGTGTGATGTCCGAACTGATTGCACTGTATTTTATGCATTGCACTGTATTTTATGCAATCCGAACTGATTGCACTGTATTTTATGCAATCCGAACTGATTGCACTGTATTTTATGTATAATAATTTTAACTGTCTTAAATTCATTTTAAATACATTTTTAAATAATTTTCAAAGTTTTTTAATTCCTTGTTTTAATTTTGTGATAATTTTACTTTCTTTTATGTAAAGCACTTTGAATTACCATTGTGTACGAAATGTGCTATATAAATAAACTTGCCTTGCCTTGCCTTGCCTAGGATTTACAATTTTCACTCAGAAATTGCGAGCAATTTTCATAATAATCAAAAAGAAGTTACAAGTAACGAATTAAATGAAACATGACATTTTGAAGTAGAAAGACTGAAATAGTATTTTCTTTTAAAAATGTACTCTAATAATATCTCTTTTATTCACAACTTAAAAATTACATTGTACTAAATATTAACATGCATCATTTGTTTTTGTTTTGTCTCCTAATTTTAGGATAAACTTATCAGAAAGGTCAATACTTAAATTAAACATAACTGAATACTCTTAAGTCTTCTTACTGCAGTTGTTTTCTTAATCAGTATTTGTATATTTTCTTAATCAAAAATTGTTTTCTGAATCAGTATATTTGTCTCGTTTTCTAATAAATTTGCTTAAAACAATATAAATTAAAATATATTATTAATAAATATTTAACAAAATTACTCCATTAGCTTTTTTTAAGAACAGGAAAATAATTGTACTTTCTTGGGGTGAGAAAAATAAACTTAATTTAAGATACAACCTCTGAAATTGCAGTATATTATACAGTTCTGCTGCTCAAGTACATTTATTTTAAGGATATTTAAAAAGTATTTTGGTAGATAAAATGCTAATTAAGAAAATGTTTATTTTCACCCAGAAAATGAACTGTAAAAGAGCAGCCTTCACAAAATGTTCTTCTTGGATGTTGTGTGTGCTCTCACGTCATGCTTTAATGCAGGCACTTCTTTCAGTCAACATATCTATGATTTCCAAAAAAAAAAAAAAACGTCATGAATTAAATCCAGTAAATAATATTAAGGATGGAGTTGTACTGGAACAGAAATGTGCTCTTAAGCAAATGCCACACCAGAACAGGTGTGAGCTCATTTGGCCAGACTTCTCCCATGACTGTGACTTTGCAATGGTCCGGAAATGCTCCATGTCCCAGTTAAACAAATAGCGTAATTCGGTGGTGAACACAACAACTCTGTTTCCAATGCAGACGTCCACTTGACAAGTCCCAGCCTAATGGTGGTACACCCTCTAACCCCACATTAACATGCGTTTAATGCTCCCTATAGCTCAAGTGGCTGTCTGACCGGCACAACAGCTAGCCTGGAGGAGATAGAGCTGGAAAGGAAAGAGAGAGCAATGATTAAATGCCTAATAGCATCCATAGTGGTTTATTAATGGCTTTTGTACTTGCTTCTTGGTGCTCTAAGCAAGCTTGCTCTCTCAGAAGTCTGCTTGATCATACAGAAAGTGTTAGAAAAGGGAGAAAAGAAAGAGAGCGAGAGCAAGTCAGAAGAGGTGGACCGAGGGAACCGAGGATCTTTGATCAACATCCCTCATTAGCGCTCTTGACTGAATTCAAGTGTGGAGAACAGTCCAGGCTGCCCACACCGGTCTGAAATCTGGCAGGAGGGACCGTGGATTGGATCACCACAGCATTGCGTGAATTAGACTGGAAAAAAAGCACGCTGCAGCATCCTGCCATCCTCTATGGCAGTTGCCACCTTGGCACTGAATGGACAGCTGACACTACACTAAAAAACACCTAACTACATTTACATGTTTCAATTCTCTCTTTATATTCTCTCTCATTTGGGCAAGGCTGTGCGGTATTATCCTCCAAACTGGCTACAGTAAAAGCACAGTGAGCAATATGTAAAAAAAGAACGTTCCGGAAAACAGAGCTTCATCGGACGCGTCTCCAAGGGTGTTTAATCTCTCATGGCTGGTCTCCATTCCTCCCACAAAAGGCCACCCACTGCTGAGCTACTGGACATGACAGTCACACACACACACACACAGAGAGAGAGAGAGGTTTTTCCCTCAGGAAATCTAATACTCTTTAATAGCAGCCTGTTTTAGGAGTAATTGGAAAAGGAAGTGGAGAGATTGCTGGTGTGTAGGAGAAATCCAGCTGGATAAAGAAGAGCAGAGGGGGGGAATGGGGTTCAGATTATTGTCAAAATTAGGGGGAGGAGGACACACTCCCACAGTCTGACCTCTAACTATTGTTTTGTCACGTTTGGGCTGTTTTTGTTTGTTTGTTTTTTTTTTCTTTTTTTGTCAGTTTACAGCTTAAAGACTTCAGGTTGTAACCTCACTAGACCTCAATGGGTGGATGAAGATAATGTTAATTCTTTGCAAAGTGAATCAAATTAAATATGAATTCATAAATGTATTCAAATAATGTTAGATAAATAATATTAGACAGACAGACAGACAGACAGACAGACAGATAGATAGAGAATTCAGTTAAATGTAATAAACAATATTTAAAATGTTTAATTTGAAATATTTTCTCTTTTTTTTTTTTTTGTTTTTTTTTTTTTTTTT
>NW_015645540.1:301925-304498 GCF_001515625.1 Sinocyclocheilus rhinocerous
GGAATAGATAGAATGATAGATAGAAAGTGCAAACTGAATCAAATTAAATATTAATTAATAAATGCATTAAAATAATGTTAGATAAATAATATTAGACGGACGGACAGACAGATAGATAGATAGATAGATAAGACAATTACACTTTTTTTATACCAACTTTAGCTGCAGGTACTGCTGAGGTCTAATGTGCACTATATATGCGGACTGTACCCTCACAGCAGACAGTTCTGTCCATTTACCTGCAGCAGCGAGGAGACATCGTGCTCCACTGCTCCTTTCCCACCTCTCTAAGAGAGACAGCTGCAGGGGAAACAGAGAGCAAGAACAGCCACACAGACATACACCTATAGACAGGAATATCCACACATACATTTACACCCACTCTTGCTTCCACAGCTACAAACACAAGCCATTACTGTCCATCTGCCTCACTAACAGGTGAGCTGTGAGGGCAGGCCTGAGTGGAGCTACACTAATGAGTCTCTCTCTCGGCTCTAGACTGGGCCGGGGCCACCGGGTTCTCCACTCTTAATGGTAGTGCTGCCCAATTAGCCACCATCACTGCATACACCGCACTCCTGACCTCACATGACTCCTTTGCATATGGAGGCCCAAGGCGAATGGGAAGACTACATTTCCCAGCAGCCTTTGTAGTTCATCTGAAGCTTGCTCACGCAAACATCCCGAAATTACCAGTTTAGCCAATATTTTCAGACACAGGAGTGAATAACAAAGTAAATTAGTATCTCTCTTGATAATCGTACACTTACAGAAGAAATGCTAGCACTGAATCATCTATCCTCTGCAATTTGGTTGCTAAGAGACCTGCAAAACTAGAGGGAATGTTGGCATTTTGGTGCCCTTTACAAAAGGTTGGTATCTGTAAGAGTTTTTAAATGTTTTTATTTACATTTAACATTTATTTGATCAAAAATAATGTAATATTGTGAAATATTATTACAATTGCATACTTTATTATGCGTAATTTATTATGTGGTGGCAAAGCTGAATTTTCAGCAGCCAGTCTTCTGCTAGTTATTACTGTTAATTAAAACTTCAAATAAAATAAAAATATATTAAAAATGTAAACATTTTATTTCAGTTCAATGCAAAGGCAGCATTTCTAATTTTTATTTAGGTTAATTAAGGTGAAGTACTAAAATAACTAAAATAATGTTAGATAAATAATATTAGACGGACGGACGGACGGACGGACGGATAGATAGATAGATAGATAGATAGATAAGACAATTACACTTTTTTTATACCAACTTTAGCTGCAGGTACTGCTGAGGTCTAATGTGCACTATATATGCGGACTGTACCCTCACAGCAGACAGTTCTGTCCATTTACCTGCAGCAGCGAGGAGACATCGTGCTCCACTGCTCCTTTCCCACCTCTCTAAGAGAGACAGCTGCAGGGGAAACAGAGAGCAAGAACAGCCACACAGACATACACCTATAGACAGGAATATCCACACATACATTTAAACCCACTCTTGCTTCCACAGCTACAAACACAAGCCATTACTGTCCATCTGCCTCACTAACAGGTGAGCTGTGAGGGCAGGCCTGAGTGGAGCTACACTAATGAGTCTCTCTCTCGGCTCTAGACTGGGCCGGGGCCACCGGGTTCTCCACTCTTAATGGTAGTGCTGCCCAATTAGCCACCATCACTGCATACACCGCACTCCTGACCTCACATGACTCCTTTGCATATGGAGGCCCAAGGCGAATGGGAAGACTACATTTCCCAGCAGCCTTTGTAGTTCATCTGAAGCTTGTTCACGCAAACATCCCGAAATTACCAGTTTAGCCAATATTTTCAGACACAGGAGTGAATAACAAAGTAAATTAGTATCTCTCTTGATAATCGTACACTTACAGAAGAAATGCTAGCACTGAATCATCTATCCTCTGCAATTTGGTTGCTAAGAGACCTGCAAAACTAGAGGGAATGTTGGCATTTTGGTGCCCTTTACAAAAGGTTGGTATCTGTAAGAGTTTTTAAATGTTTTTATTTACATTTAACATTTATTTGATCAAAAATAATGTAATATTGTGAAATATTATTACAATTGCATACTTTATTATGCGTAATTTATTATGTGGTGGCAAAGCTGAATTTTCAGCAGCCAGTCTTCTGCTAGTTATTACTGTTAATTAAAACTTCAAATAAAATAAAAATATATTAAAAATGTAAACATTTTATTTCAGTTCAATGCAAAGGCAGCATTTCTAATTTTTATTTAGGTTAATTAAGGTGAAGTACTAAAATAACTAAAACAGAAATAAAAAGTAATAAACTTAAAAAAAAGCTAATACTAATAAAAATTACTAATACTTTAACAAAAACAAAACAAAATGAAAACAAAAAAAAGAAAATAATTCAAAATATGAATAAAAAGTAGTATGTTAATGATACTAAAATAACACTGTTTTAATGTCGCATGATCCTTCAGAAATCATTCTAATATTTTGATACCTTAAATAAACCTTTCTTATAATTATCAGTGTTGAAAATAGTTGATATTAATATTAATAGCGGAATATTTTTTGTGGAAACCATGATA
>NW_015645540.1:305518-341367 GCF_001515625.1 Sinocyclocheilus rhinocerous
CAGGCATGCCAATAAAGCTAATTTGAGTTGGGGGGGGGGAAATAGATAGAATGATAGATAGAAAGTGCAAACTGAATCAAATTAAATATTAATTAATAAATGCATTAAAATAATGTTAGATAAATAATATTAGACGGACGGACAGACAGATAGATAGATAGATAGATAAGACAATTACACTTTTTTTATACCAACTTTAGCTGCAGGTACTGCTGAGGTCTAATGTGCACTATATATGCGGACTGTACCCTCACAGCAGACAGTTCTGTCCATTTACCTGCAGCAGCGAGGAGACATCGTGCTCCACTGCTCCTTTCCCACCTCTCTAAGAGAGACAGCTGCAGGGGAAACAGAGAGCAAGAACAGCCACACAGACATACACCTATAGACAGGAATATCCACACATACATTTAAACCCACTCTTGCTTCCACAGCTACAAACACAAGCCATTACTGTCCATCTGCCTCACTAACAGGTGAGCTGTGAGGGCAGGCCTGAGTGGAGCTACACTAATGAGTCTCTCTCTCGGCTCTAGACTGGGCCGGGGCCACCGGGTTCTCCACTCTTAATGGTAGTGCTGCCCAATTAGCCACCATCACTGCATACACCGCACTCCTGACCTCACATGACTCCTTTGCATATGGAGGCCCAAGGCGAATGGGAAGACTACATTTCCCAGCAGCCTTTGTAGTTCATCTGAAGCTTGCTCACGCAAACATCCCGAAATTACCAGTTTAGCCAATATTTTCAGACACAGGAGTGAATAACAAAGTAAATTAGTATCTCTCTTGATAATCGTACACTTACAGAAGAAATGCTAGCACTGAATCATCTATCCTCTGCAATTTGGTTGCTAAGAGACCTGCAAAACTAGAGGGAATGTTGGCATTTTGGTGCCCTTTACAAAAGGTTGGTATCTGTAAGAGTTTTTAAATGTTTTTATTTACATTTAACATTTATTTGATCAAAAATAATGTAATATTGTGAAATATTATTACAATTGCATACTTTATTATGCGTAATTTATTATGTGGTGGCAAAGCTGAATTTTCAGCAGCCAGTCTTCTGCTAGTTATTACTGTTAATTAAAACTTCAAATAAAATAAAAATATATTAAAAATGTAAACATTTTATTTCAGTTCAATGCAAAGGCAGCATTTCTAATTTTTATTTAGGTTAATTAAGGTGAAGTACTAAAATAACTAAAACAGAAATAAAAAGTAATAAACTTAAAAAAAAGCTAATACTAATAAAAATTACTAATACTTTAACAAAAACAAAACAAAATGAAAACAAAAAAAAGAAAATAATTCAAAATA
Source organism: Sinocyclocheilus rhinocerous (assembly GCF_001515625.1). Lineage (NCBI taxonomy): Eukaryota > Metazoa > Chordata > Actinopteri > Cypriniformes > Cyprinidae > Sinocyclocheilus > Sinocyclocheilus rhinocerous. Next base: position 306,839 of record NW_015645540.1, read on the forward strand.
TGAATAAAAAGTAGTATGTTAATGATACTAAAATAACACTGTTTTAATGTCGCATGATCCTTCAGAAATCATTCTAATATTTTGATACCCTAAATAAACCTTTCTTATAATTATCAGTGTTGAAAATAGTTGATATTAATATTAATAGCGGAATATTTTTTGTGGAAACCATGATATGCGATTCATTGATGAATAGAACGTTCAAAAGAACAGCATTTTCTGAGATAAGTTGGAATTTGCCAAATCGTGCTTTAAATGATAACAAAATTAATGAAGACTGTGGTTTACAAAACGCATATGAGTGAGATATGCTCAGCCTTTGTGGAGTAATTTTGATCAAATAAGACATTTAAAGGGAAGTAAAAATCTGAAAGGAAGGCATGGATGGAAGAATAAATACAAATCTTGATGTAGAGTCGATCATTTTAGTGTTGAATATATGGCTTTGAATTTCTCACTTGTTTTTCAAGTGAGCAACAGGACGGAATTCAAGCATGGAGACTTTCCAAACAGTCCCACAAAGCTCCAACATGTCAGAGCAAAAGCAATCAGATGCATCAGACCACCACTCAGGAGAGCGGTTCTGTGTTGGGGCTTTAATGGGATGCATTTCAAAGCCTGACTAGCACAAATGGTGTCTGCCTCTCTCTGACGGCTGTCATCACCTGTCTGCACAGGATGGCCTCATCCAAAGGTCAGAGGTCAGCCATCACCCACAAAACGCCAAGATAGACACTGGAAATGGTCGGCGTGAGAGTGATGCCGTCCTCGGAGAGGGATCCATCACAAAAATGCCATAATCTCCGAGAGCGAGTGCCTTCTACGTGTGGCGTGACGCAAAACAGACAGAGGAATACTTTTGCTCATTTTTCACAAGATTCTCATAAATCTGCCAACAAAAAATGAGAGCGAGAACAAGTTTTTGGGAGAGAGAGATATGCTACTATAGAGGTTTACTCTACAGAAAGATGTTGTTGAGTGTTGACAGTGTGCATATGTGTGGAAACATGAGACAGGCAGGAGCAGTGACAGATAAGAATACAAAGAGATGGAGACAGAAAGAGAGAGAGAAGGGGGAAGGGAAAGACATGGAGGGAATGAGAGGGACGAGGGAGAGTGAGGTGGCAGAGGAAAGGAGATAAAAGATAAACATAGACAGGTAAGAATAAAGAGGAAACTTTGAACAGCTATAACTTACTTTACCAATGGACCCAGATGCAGTCAGAACAGAAGACTTTTTTGGGTTTTCTGACATCATACGAAAATTAGGGACTGATTCTGGTCAATTTTGATAAGCCGATTATTATGTAACCCATAAATGCCAGAAAATAAAAGTCTATAATATTTTTATAATTTCAAAATAAAAAATGTCTTTATTTATTTTTTTATTTTTTTTAAGATTAGAAGTGTCATTGAATGTTTTCAAAGATGAACTTTAAGTAAGTGTTAGATAACAACAAAGGTAATCTAAATTTAAAAATAAGGGACAATTAATGCACAATTAATCTAATACTGACAATACTTCAATCAATGTATGTATGAATGTGTCTGTTATGGTGGATAACCAGTAAATGTTTGACTTTAAAAATTTTATAATATTTAATATTTTTACCTTTTTAAAAAATAAAACACTAAAAAATACAATCATTGTAATTGCTACAAGTAACTTAAGATATCAGAACATCATAAAGTATGACCAATTATTATTATTTTTTTTTTAATTAAAGATGAACATAGAGTAAGTGTTCGATAATGGCAACGGTAATCGAAATGAAATTGAAATTTAAAATGAGGTACCCAAATCAATCTAATACTGACCAATACGAATTTAATTAAATACAACAAACAATAAATAATAAAATAAAATAAAATACAAAAACACCAAATAATTATTTTTTTATTTTTGTAAATAAAACAAGATTAGAGTATGTTTTACAAATAAAAAAACTGTTTTAGTCACTCTACTTAAACATTTATTGTTTAATACAGTGTGTTATTTGTCATTTCTTTGTCATTATTTGTGAAATTCACTACAATTTCAATTTTTAATTGTAATTTTTTTAATCTTTTTATTTTGTTTATATTTATTAGATTTAATATATCTTTAAAAATAAAACAACTTACATTAAGTATATTAAATACTTTTAATTTTAAAATTACATTTAATTCTCTATAATGTAGCATTTTCTATAAACACCCTCTAAACTTCAGTCGACAAAAGCCTATAAATTTAGAATACAAAAAGAAGAAAGAGGAAAAAGTAAAAGTAAAAGGATGGAGAAGAGATGAAGGAAAGAGAAAGTGAGAAAGGGTAGAGAGACAGAAGGAGATTGACCAAAGCAGGGGAATTAGGGACACACTTTGCCTAGGCTTTGATCATCATCAAAGGATCACAGGCTTCCACACTGACACATGGAGGGATTCAGCAGGACAAATGTAACAGTTTCACTATCATCTTGTCAGTGTATGTGTGTGTGTGTGTGTGTGTGTGTGTGTGTATGCAGGTGAGGCTTCCTCACAAAGTATTTCCAACCAGATCCTCTTCCTGATTGGTTTGGAGAGCTTCTGATGCTAGTGGAGATGCTGCAAACCTTCTCACCCAACCCCCTCCCAAAGACCTAGTGGAGTGTGAAATAGATCAGGAGCTCTCAGGTGAACGTTAAACCTGCCAGAAGGGAAAAGTACATAGGTATAGAGGGGTACCAACCATAAACCTGGACAGTAAATAGCCTCTTTATTTATGGACACAAACGCTCTGTTTACCGGGGAAACGGAACGACTGTATGTGGGGATCCGGTGTGTAACAGCACCATAGAGACGTGCGTGAATGTTTGTGAAGACATTAAAGACAGCCTGTGACTCTTTTAAAAGGGTGCAAGAACATTAGATTGTTTCACGGTCTGTGGATACAAACATTAAGGAGCAATAGTTCTTGCTGGTGCTCAAAAACAGGCTGTTTCCACTCTAGAACTCTTGAGTCAGTTTACGGCGCCACCATCTTTGGTTACCTTAAGAGCCTTAGAGACCTCAGCGTGAATGTTTGTGAAGACATTAAAGACAGCCTGTGACTCTTTTAAAAGGGTGCAAGAACATTAGATTGTTTCACGGTCTGTGGATACAAACATTAAGGAGCAATAGTTCTTGCTGGTGCTCAAAAACAGGCTGTTTCCACTCTAGAACTCTTGAGTCAGTTTACGGCGCCACCATCTTTGGTTACCTTAAGAGCCTTAGAGACCTCACAGATAAGACGCCTGTGATAAAAAGCAAATGTGTTCACAGAACATTTTCTTAACAGTCGTGAGAATCAATCAAGATCGCAAGGAATTACACTTTAGTTCCTTAAAGGTGAAGTGTATTTTTTAAAATGTTAAAATTATTTTTCCTATCCTGGCTGCTTGAAAAAAAAACATTTTTTTCACCAAAGCTGATCTTTTTTTTTTTTTTTTTTTTTTATATGAAGCTCTTGTTATAGAAGAACTAACAGTTCATAGTGAATGAAAAGGAAATACACTGTAGGACAATAAAATAAATTAATGTGATATATTGCACATCTATCCAGCCATTTGTGTTTAGCATTTAAAAATAAAATAAAATAATTGATTAATTAAATAAATAAAATAAAAGTAAAATTATAATTTTATTTTAATTATAATTATATTTTATCTCATTTATCTGTCTTATTCTATACATTTTATTTGGCCACATTCAAAATAATTTTAAAGTCCTTCTCCTTTTTACCTATCTGTAATGTGTTTAATATATCTTTATAATGTATTAATGTATAATTTATTTTTATTTATTTTAAAAAACAACAAAAAAAGCATACTTAAAATATTTCATTTAAAGTATAAAGTCTTTTTTTTTAATATTGTCAGCAAATAAATAAATAAATAAACAGGAAAAGAAAAGGGAAACCTGCTTGAAAACAGTTGTTTTTTATTATGTAATGTGTTTTATATTCAATGTTTTCCTTTCATTCAAGACAAGCTAATTTTCCCAAACTCTACAGCACAATCAAATGAATATCCTTTGAATTAGAACCCCCATACAACTCAGTCCGGTGCTATATTCATGTTTTTATAATAGAGAGAGAGATGGAATAGGAAAGAGCGATTATATTCCCACCGACAGCTAAATCAAGTGACGTGACATGTGGCCAAGTATGGTGACCCATACTTGGAATATGTGCTCTGCATTTAACCCATGCAAAGTGCACACACACAGCAGTGAACACACACACACACCGTGAACACACACCCGGAGCAGTGGGCAGCCATTTATGCTGCAGCGCCCGGGGAGCAGTTGGGGGTTCAGTGTCTTGCTTAAGGGCACCTCAGTCGTGGTATTGAAGGTAGGAGAGAGCGCTGTACATTCACTCCCCCCACCTACAATCCCTGCCGGTACGAGACTCGAACCCCCAACCTTTGGGTTACGAGTCTGACTCTCTAACCATTAGGCCACGACTTCCCCTGATGTCCTGATGTTCAATGTCGTAGCAAAAAATGGTATGCGCTTTAATTGTATCTGCCGATGTACAAGTTATGAAAAGTAGTTGGCAGAGCCTGTCTGCCAATTCACTAAAGACCTAAGTGTGGAAATGTCAGCAAGGGACAGAACCAGAAGTATGGGTCGGGTCGGGTCACCGCAGGGCGGAGGCGCCTCTGGCTACCACATCATGGCGCAGCTGAGTTTTACAGCTCTCATTGTTCTCTGTCTGTTTTTCTTTCCCTATTTTTACAGCCGAAGCCCACCTCCCAGCCACTAACCAGACCAGGACTCAGAGCTGGGTGAGTTCGGGCCAACAACGTCCAACGGTCACATCACTTCAGCTGAGAAGATGCGAAAAAAGAGGGTGGGAGTGGATGGAAGGCATGTGGGGCTGATCATGCTATGATCTGGAGGGTCTGGTTCATTAGCTATCCGGTTTTGAGAGTCATCCAGTCAGCCAGGCAATGATAAAGATGAAGGAACGCATTTGGGCCTTGTGTGCGAGCAAGACCCAGAGAGGAAAACATGTCAATCCATAGCAGGCAAAATAAACATGGTGAGCGGTTGACCACAGGCAGGCACACTGAACTGTCGCCAGACATGTGAGGGGAGCGCAGGCTACAGGAAGCCATCTTTATCCAGACACCCGGCAGCATAATCTACTAGCCACATATGCAGGGATCTGTCACGTGACTCAGGCTATGTAAACACACACGTTCTGCTGCCTGCCTGTCCTTCACAGATCTGATTATTGGACTGTTATTGCCTGCTTTTCACTAGCCACACACACATCTTGTCATCCATGTTACTCACTTTAGTGGAGAGCAGAGATCATTGTAAAGATAAACAGAAAATGTTTAGTCTAATGCTTTGAAATTTGGTCACAAACATCTTTGGCATTGTATCAGTCATGGGTTGGATACAATTAAAAGTTTGATAGAAGTACACAAAGCCTGATGAAACATCGATAACGCCCATGTTAATTATAATGGAGGTATGTGATAAATATATCAGTCAATAAAAAAGCCTTATAATGTGAATAGTGATATTCTATCTATTAAATATTAATGTTAGTCAGTGCACAACACATCCACATATGACGAATGGGATTTAATAGCGATATCAGTCTACATGTAAATAGCAAAACACAAAGCTGAAATGGAGAATATATGGTAAAACAGTTTAAACATCATCTCTTTAGACAGAAACGTTAAATCGGATGCAAAATTCACTTTACATGGTGTTTGCATATAAATGTGTCTTAGCAGTGTGTGGACACAAACACACTACAATGATAAAAAAAATCCATTGACTCTTTATTCAGCACTTTTTTTTATCCCCAAAAAACCTAAGCAGTCTCAATTATCAAGCAATTTTGATCTGAGCAATGTGAAGTGATACTGCTCAGGCCCCGCCCACGACCACTGACTGGCTGTCCCGTATTAGCATATTTCCGCCCTCAGCCAGTTGTACGCTTTCTGGCATTTTCTCTGTGCTCGAGCAGCTGTAGCAACAACAATGTCTCATAAGCAATGCAGGTGATTTGTAGTTGAATGTGAAAGTGAACATAAGAGTCTTCATTTTCTCCTGACATCAGAGCAACTGACGACGCAGTGGATTCGTTTTGTTTTTGATGGTAACGCACCACTGAATACACAAAAAAATGGAAAAGAATGGTGGGGTGAGCAGTAGCTCTTTATCATTTAAAGGGATGTGCACCGAAACGGGTTGCTGTGAACAGAACTGTTTTTGATAAGGTAAAAAGGGGGTTGTTTTACACGACCATTGAGAAATTTTAACCAAAGTATTTTGCAGACATTTCATGAAGACCCTAAATAATCATAGCAACTTGTGGAAAATGGGCATCCGTTGCCACCTTTAAGGTTTATCTATAAACTGAATGATAGATACTTTAAATGTTAGACTTTAAACCGATTTACACTTTGAAGTGTAAATCAGGCCTAAAAACACACGCAATATTTAAAGGAGAGATAACAATGTTAAATGCTGTGCAATCTTATTAATTCTCTTATCTCACTCTAAACTGTTTTTTAAAAATATCTGTCATTACTGAAACTGAGTTATTTTGGATATCTCATATGGTCATATTTTTTAGCAGTACAATGATCCCTGCTCTCTCCTTATGTAATCTGTTTGTTTGATAATGTTTTTTAGTGTTTGTGTAGTACTAAATTGAGAAAAGAGGACCGTTTAGCGTGCTTTATTGTCGTTCATAAAATAAATTTTCTTAAAAACAGATTTTTCTGCACCATGCAGCTAAAATCAGCTGACAGCCTTGCGGATCGGTTTTCTCCACACACATGAATCTTCGAGAAAGAGAAAAGGCCGTTGTCTGTCTGACAGCCAAGAGCCTGCAGTGGTGCTTTATCCTGAGAATAAGCAGGCCTGACCTTAACCATTGGCACAGAATTCCTATATCCTTCCGATTGCTCTGGCAAAAAAAAAAAAAAAAGGTATTATTTTTCACCAACCTTCGCTCCATCTCGCTCTTTTTCAACCTGGCTTTCTTTTTCCAAGTCTCGCAATGGAAAAAAATCTCTGAGGGTTCTTACAGCAGACTTAGAATAGTATGACGTATAATTTGCTGGCTTTAAAAAAATCACTTGTGCTTTTCTCTAATGTATGTAAACCATATACAGAGCTCATGGATCTTTCTCTTCCGCACCGTAATCTTAGGAACACAATTGTCTGATTGTTTCCCACCCAACTTTCCGCTGGATAAGCCCACTCCTTTCTACGAACACAGAGCCTCATGCCAGAAAAATGGATAAAGACAAACAAAAAGCAAAGAATGAAACAACCAGAGGAAAAAAGAATACCTTCAGGGAAAGAAACCTGGAAAGAAACAAGAATGTTTACGGCGCCCTCTATAGGACATATTTATGTGTGCTTCACGATGCTCTCTGGAACACTTCTGGATTCTGATTGGCCAGCTGTGAGCAACGTTGAGCAAAAAGAAGAACAAGGAACCAGTAAAAGAACTTAAAATGTAGGAAGACATATTACATTGTAGCTATTTTAAGCCAGCTATTCCATAGAAAAACTAACTTAGATTGCAGATTAATACTATAAAATGAATTAAATCTGTGTTGTTGCAGCATTCATCTAGTCCAGCTGTTTTCTACATCGAATATGAATATATGAATATGTTTTTTTTTATTTCCATGACAACACAAAAATTATGGGTTAAACAGCTTTACAGAACTAACAAGAATTAATTTCCTTTTGTAAGTGCTTCACCATAACAGTGGAGTCCACAGTGTGCAGGTGAAATCAGACTTGTGCCTATAAGTGTAAATAAGTCTTGTCAGCCTGACAGCTGAGTTTGATCTTCAGGCATGTCTTGCTCCAGTGCTGAAGTGCAGACGAGAAATATCTTTATCGGTGACTCCTGAATTCTCATCTAACCTATATCCTACCTTAATGCATTCTCTCTCTCTCTCTCTCTCTCTCTCTCTCTCTAAATGCTTTGATGCTTGCAGAGTCCTTGAAAACATGCCTGCAGACTGTTCATTTGCAGAATTCTAATAGAGTTCTCAAACCCCTGAAACATTCCTTCAGTTCATCACTTCAGAGACTCCCAAATCTCCAAATTAGATATGTGCAGTAAAGGTCTGTGACCTGTCTTAAGCAGAGACACTGAGGGAGAAGGATTACCAAGCTGCCAGACAGCTTTTCCTTTCATTTTCTTAGCTTTCTCTTGTAAGGCTAAATTCAAATGGCACATCAGTCTGAGAATGACAGGTGGTGTCCTTGAGATGGCGTACTTCTCTTCTCTATAAAAAGTGCATTTCAGAATTACATTTAGATGAATGTCCTCATAAACTAGAACAGGTTCTCCAACAAGGTAATGGATAGCTGATGTAATGAGATGAATATTCCGAACATGCAAACAGAAGGAAAGCGGAGACAAGCTGGAGTGTTTTACTAGAGAATGAAGAGATGATGCGAAAAGAGACATGGAGAGTTAGACAAAAGATTAGACAAAAAGAGAAACAAATTTTTTTGGAGTGATGTGGAGAAATGAGACAACAGGGGAAAAAGGAGAAGATAAATGAGACAACAGGGGAAAAAGGAGAAGAGAAGAGACGTGAGGATGGAGGAGTCCTGTATGAAGAGAAGGAAGGAGAACAGATAGGTAACAGTATATCAGCTGTAGCTGAAGGAACATTCACACATTCAGTCTGTGTTTACAGCTCAATGGCAGGTGTGAGGAGGAGTTTCTCTCTGTTTCACACTGACTCTTCACCACCACTGATCCCACCATGAGATGGATGACAGCGTAAGCTGTGGTCCAACATCAAACCCTTCTACTACCAACTGCCTGAGTGAATATTTCTCAGTTCATGTGTGGTGTGTGTATAATTAGGAGTAAACATTTTTGCTTGAAATGACACAGCTGTGGTAACTTGGGGACAAACCGATGGAAATGTACTAATGCACTATTGAGTGTTTTGCTTGTCTTTGATCAACTACAGTCCCATTGTTGTGTACCAGCATCCCATCAAACACACAAGTGACTCTTTCAGCCCAAAATGAAGCTTAATAAACCCTGAACATGTGAGCCTGGCTCCGCCATCTCTCCATTCATCACAGAGGTAAATAAATACTGGAGTGTATTCCGTTGGGGACCAGATAGAAACAGAGAAATCGAGAAAGAAAACGAAATGGAGAGAGAATAAGTGCTCATGTGGAATGGGATCCAATTGGAGCAGGAGAGGGAAACCTCTGTCGGATCTCCCCAAATCCCTGGCTTTGTTTACTGCCCCTCTGTAGCTTGACTTGAAAAAATATACATCTCTTCCGTCACAGACTCCCTGGTGGGCTTCTATTGCTCCCCGAGAGGAGGTCCTGTTACAGGCATATGCCCACAGCCGTGATCTTCACAGAGCCCCAGCACCTGCTCTGAGCCTCCACATCCAGCCATGTTCCTGTGCACATGTTTAAGTAAAAATCTCCCTCACTTGCACTGAACCAATACTCGGTTTCTAGGTGTCAGGCATAAAGCACTTAGCACCGAGATTTCATGCCTCAGAGCACAAATATTGCGGTCTGATGCCGTACGGAGAATAGTGAAAGCATCACTGTAGCGAACTCTAATCCATGTCTGAAAGCATCTAGTGAAAAAAGGAAAGTTTTCATCTCACTTAAAGGGATAGTTCACCCAATAATGAAAATGGTGTCATCATTTACTGACTCTCATGTTGTTCCAGACTTGTATAGAAAATTGAGAAATGTGCTTTCAAACAAGTGAGACTTTTTCAAGATTCATACGGCACCAAAAGGCATTATAAAAGTATAGTTCATATGACTCAGAGTCAATATGAATTGTCTGAAGCAATATGATTACTTTGTGTGGCAAAACACAATTTGTCACAAACAATAAATAAAAAGTATTTAATATTATAACTATGGAGTGTTTAAGAACAGAACATTGCTGTTACGCTCATCAGTGTGTCAAGGATATCAACATGTTCAGTGAATAATGACTTAAATTGATAAAAGTGAAATCTTGGAATTGAGTGCACGAGTAATATTGACTAATTTTGTGATTCTTCGCCGTTTTTTGAAGCTTGACAGTCAAAAGTATCATTTGCAAAAAATGTAATGGCAGAATATTCTTTAAAAATTAATCTTTTGTATTCCATGGAAGTCAAATGGGTTTGGAACGATGAAAAAGTGAGTAAACAATGGCACTGAATTTTAATTTTTGGGTGAAGAATTCCTTTGAGCACCAGGAAGTTAATGAACAACATTTTTTCTACTAAAAAGTCTGAACTAATGAGAGGTAATTAAGACGAAAAATATCCTTTTAAAACAGCTTGGTGGAAGTTCTCAGGTCATTTACCAGCCGAGCGCTGAGGAATGAGAGGGAAATTTTTGCTAAGAAACAAATTAATTGAGCATACCTCTGCTTTTCATTCCAGTGTGCACCGAGCCTGCGATGGCAATAAGGAACAATGGCAATGAAACCCAATCTCCAGGATGCCTGCAGGTCCTAGTGTTGAAACGTGTAGCTGGCCCACTACATTACCCCAATGATCAAGCAGATGAACAAGTGCTGGCTTTGTTTGGAGAAGTAAAGGAGGCCTGAGATTTCATATAAAGCCACTGGCACACAGAGGCATGTGGGGTAAGTTAGCCAGAGAGGTCTGAGTTTCACTCCTAAGTGCAGTTCTTTTGCCTCAGTTTCACTGTGTCTGGCCATAACACCACTATTGTTTTGATAGATTAACACATCGTTTTCTCTTTTATTAGTGACAAAAAGTTGTTGTTTTTTTTTAAGATAATGCCACTGGTAAAGGAATAGTTCAATCAAAAATGAAAATTTGCTTAAAATCTATTCACCCTCAGACCATCCAAGATGTAGATGAGTTTGTTTCTACATTGGAACTGATTTGTAGAAATTGAGCATTACATCACTTGCCCATCAGTGGATCCTCTGCAGTGAATGGGTGCCTTCTGAATGAGAGTTCAAACAGCTGATAAAAATGACATGACTCCAGTTAATTAAGTTAATTGTTAATTGTTTTTAAGTGAAAACAGTCAGAATATATTGTTGGTGGATGCTGATGTGATAGGACAACAGGGGATGGACTTTTACACTGGAGGAACCATTATTATGGATTAGGGACTGGTTTTAATCACTGATCCAAGCAAACATGCTACATGAACATCTTTGACCTTTGCAATGTGCCTTGCTGTTTTTCCAATTGCCACTTCCACATATGAAACCTGTTAAATTGCAGTAAAATTGACGGATAGCTTTTCCGCTAAATGCAACTCATCTGCTATTTACACATGCAGCTGCTTTTCGTCTTTTATCCATATTGCTACCATTCACACATCAGCACCAAAACGCCATTAAAACTCTGTGATGTCAATTGCCGGAAATGACCTTTAAACAGCTGCATTGGAAATATAGTAAGATAGTGAAAGAATCCTTTACTGTTCCAGTAATCTGCTGACTAATTTCTTCATCTGCTCAGATGGAAAGAAGCTCTTACATTTCAGCACCCAACTTGATAATATTTCTTTCCAAAATGTCATAATCATGAGTTTCATCATGAGTATCACAGGCTTACAACTACACACCTTGCTTGCAATTACATTAACCTCATATGTATTTAAACTGTTCATCACACATAGGTTTTGTTCACACAAAGCATCAGTGCAGGACATTTTTTGGCAACGTTACAACTTCTTAAGTCAGCCGATTTGCTGGCATGTTGACAGTGGGTCCTGTTGAAACAAAATGGAAAAGTGCGGTTTAAGTTTACAAAAAAGCTGTATGTGTGTGTAAATGCACCTAATGTCTTGCTAAATGACTAAATGTAATATCTTATGAAATGTGTACCATGTTTTAAACTTTATGACTCAAATTATGACTGATACGATAAGCTGCTAATTATTTTCATATTACGGCCGATAACCGGTAAATGTCCTATGTTAAAATGTTATAGTATTTTTTCTAAATAAATGAAAAATAAAACAATAAAAACAAACAAACAAAAAAAATGTCATTTTAACTGATAAAAGTGAATTTAGGCATCCTAACCTATTTTTGCATTTATATTGCAGTATCTAACACCATCATCTAACTTACTCATTTAAGTTAAACACTAATCATTTAAAACTGTTTCTAAGAAAATTGGGCAAATCTCAAAATAAAAATATCAGTTTTTCATACTCCACATTATAATGGAAAATGAGCATGCAAAATTAAATATCCAATATAGATATTTCAAAATAAATAAATAAATGATTGAAAATAACATTAAAAATATTTTAAAAAATCAATACATCCCTAATACCATCTTGTGTGAACAACCCTTTACAATAGTAATAACTTCCCAGTAATAAAAACAAGTTATTACATTTTAGAGTATGGGCACCACAGTAAATGACTGATAATTATCAGTCTTCACAAGGAAAAAAAGAAGGGTAGCGGATACTCAGGAGACCGTAGGAATGATAATTCTAGATGATAATGAGAAAAGTTAAATCCGACAGACACACGGCTGCGGTTGGTGGGTGAAGGAGGGGTCATTGGGGTTCAGGTCAAGTAGAATCCACGAAAAAAAATCTGCATTGAGCTTCAGCGAGCTTTCATTTTGGTTGCTAGGCAAGGAAAGGGTAATTGTCTAGAAAAAAACACACACACACATAGGTGAGAGCACTATAAAGAGCCTGAAATGCAATTTAATGAGGACTGTCCCACAAAAGACTGATTAAGAAATTATTAAATCTGTGTAAATGAGTGTTGAAGAGCTTGAAATATTTCTACTAATGCATACCAGCTTTATAAAAAGACTGTGGCCGCCGGTTAATATGCTTACAGCACAGTTTGAAGAGCGCAGTTCACACTGGCAGAGAAAAATGCGCAACGCAATGCCATGACAAATGGAAGTGACAAGTAGCAATGGAGGTGAGCATGGGCTGTGATACAGCGATACAGCACAAGGAGACAAGAGCAGATTTATGTTCACTCAAACTCTATCTTTCCCCTTCATCTACTACTCCATGAAATCTCTCTTTTATATCCAGCTCTCTCTCGCAGATCAATACCAGCCCTTTCCAGTTTGCCACAGTCCATCGTATTCTATCACAACGAGCTAAAAATGATCTGATCTCTGCCATCGCACAAAGATCACTGGGCATTTTTCAGAGACCTGTCATCCAGCCACATCTGTTTGGTGTTTACACGTTTAGCTTTGCGAAAATGGAGCTACAGGGTCTTCCTGAGGGACTCTGAGGTCAAGGTCACAGGCAGACAAACAAGCATTTTGTATTTGGCTCAATGTTTGCAGGGTTACAAGATGTCCTTTGTGAAAGGTTAAAACTGTCTCTCATTCATTGAATTACTGCAACGTATTATGTTCAATTATATAAGTTTAAAATAACCTCTGTTGTAGTCATCCATCATTTCTCTTTTTTTGTACCTCCATCATTGCCGGTGCTGCCAAGTTATGTTTGGATCAATATGAGACTCTGGAGGAATTTTCTTTTAGCATACAGTACCTTCAAGGTGCATTACAAGTTATTGCATAATCTGATTGATTGTGTTTTTTTACGTGTTATGGACATTAAAAAAATGCACCAAAAAGAGAGCATTTGCTGTTGTGGTGCAATTTTTTTCTCCCTCATTATATCTGGCATAAAATGCAATATTCCTTTGGTCGTTTTCAATAAATCAGCCTCCCTCATAACCAAAGTTTTATGTAAAATGTCTACCATTTCACTACTCCCAGGCGCCAATATATCTCAGCACATACACCTCTGGCGATCACAGTATCAATCCACACAGGAAAAAAAAATTGAGCTGCGTTTTAACGTTATTGTGGATAAATGCTCTTAAAGTTTTCATAGTTCTGCTTATGTTTTTCCTCTTTAACAATGCTTTAACAAGGTGTAGAGAGTCAGGGAATATTAGTCAAAATGAAAGATCTCTCAGAAAATACGTCAGTAAAGTCTCGGCATGCAACTTAACAACTGAGCTAGTCCAGACCGCAGTCGTGCATGAACGAGGTCCACCCTGTAAGGTGGTGTGCATAGTTTTTAACACAGAGGGCCTTGGAGTTACACGATTCACAGTGTTTCTGTGCAGTCATGAATAAGTTTTATGTCTGCAGATTGGAAAACAGATTTTTTGCAATATAAGTCAAGTCACCTTTGTTGATATAGCACTTTATAGATTGTTTTAAAGCAGCTTCACTGTAATAAACAGGAAAATAACAGAATCAACGATGCAAGCTTTATCAAATATGAGACAAATTTTAATTCTGCTGTAAAGCAGGTCTAAAAAGATAATAGTATCATTATTCAGTTCAGTGTAGGTTACAGTTCAATAACTGTAAAGTTCATCAGTTGTGTCCAATTTAGCTATATGCAGTTCTACAGAAGACAATAGTGTTGTTATTCAGCTCCATGTTGATTCATTCAGTTCAATAATCAGTGTCGATGTTGCAATATTCATCAATTATGAAACAAATTTGATTCATTATTTAGCTCGAGTCAGTTCAGTGGTGATTCAATTCAGTTCAATAACAGTGTTGATGTTGCAAAATTCATCAATTATGAAACAAATTCGATTCAGTAAAAGTTTTTGGTAAAGTTTTGTTCTCATCCAGTGGTGTCAGTGCAGCCAAATTGGTAATATTACTGAATATTAAGTGTCTCTTGAATGCTTTATAAAGAAAGAATATTTATTTCATCGAACACTAAAAGGCTAATATTAACATATCACTGAGGTAAAATACAGAGGGAAAAAATTCCATGTGATCATTAATTCTGCATTTGCTTTCTGGTGCACTTCCAGGAGCTGCTCCTCGAATTTTTAGCATCTGAAGGAGGATGTAAAACCATGCAGAGGGGCTGAATATGTCTGAGAAATGTCTATTTATGCTTATTCAGTCAAACGAGTTTGGAGGAGGTACAGCTTGGTGCTTGTATATCACACGAGTCGAGAAAGTGGAGAGTTAAACTGAGATATGGCATGAACATTCGCAGAACATTCCTTAAGGCTCTGCGCCATGTTACGATAACAATCAAAGAGTAGTAACAACTTACTCTCACAATCCCTTTTCACGTCCGCCGCAAGCAAACTATTCATTACCTCCTGCCCAACAGATGGAGAGAGAGCGAGAGAGGGAGAGAGACAAAGACAAACAGATAGAAAAATACATTAGCGGACCACACCAGGCTCTCGTAAGCGAGATGTTTCTCACATAGATTTTAGCAGGCAGAGAGGGAGAAAAAGGTGAATCTTGTTTTCATTACAGGAGAAAATTGAACTGGCAGCTATTGAGCCCCATCAATCATGAATTCCATCATGGGCTGTCAGGGTTGAGTTATCACCCTGAATGGCATTCCCACACGCACAGAGGGCATCGGCTCACACCGGCACCGAAACCCTCATCTGTCTCTTCCTCTCCTTCCCCTGCACCCCTACACCCCCAATAGCTGCTTCTTGCTTCTTTGTCTTTTCATTCTATCACAATAATACATAGTTTCTAAAAGTTCACATCCTTATAAAAATTTACTATGGTTTTAAAATAGAAATCTGCTACTGAAAAATTGTAATGCCATGGGTTTTGGATCTATCTATCTATCTATCTCTCTATCTATCTATCTACAGTATCTATCTCCAAGTCCAATTACTCAAATGTTTGTTTTAGCAATGGTTGTGTAGTTGAGTTATCACCCTGAATGGCATTCCCACACGCACAGAGGGCATCGGCTCACACCGGCACCGAAACCCTCATCTGTCTCTTCCTCTCCTTCCCCTGCACCCCTACACCCCCAATAGCTGCTTCTTTCTTCTTTGTCTTTTCATTCTATCACAATAATACATAGTTTCTAAAAGTTCACATCCTTATAAAAATGTACTATGGTTTTAAAATAGAAATCTGCTACTGAAAAATTGTAATGCCATGGGTTTTGGATCTATCTATCTATCTATCTCTCTATCTATCTATCTACAGTATCTATCTCCAAGTCCAATTACTCAAATGTTTGTTTTAGCAATGGTTGTGTATGTTTTTGTGAATTTCATCACATTTTGTGCTGTAGCTTTTGGCTAAAAGAAAGTGAACACAAGAAATCCTGGGCTGGCCAAAGAGTCATGAAAAAAAAATGTCCACAAAAATAATATCAGCTAGCATAACAAATGTTAATAATAATAAGAGATGCTTCTTGTTCATCAAATCAGCCTATTAAAATGATGTCTAAAGGATCATGTGACACTGAAGACTAATGGCTGCTGAAAATTCAGCTTTGGCATCCCAGGAATAAATTGCATTTTAGAGTATTAAAAAAGAAAACAGCTGTTTTAAACTGTAATAATATTTCACAGTTTTACTGTTTTTGCTGTATTTTTGATCGACTAAACGCAGCATTGGTGAGCATAAGAGACTTCCTTCAAAACATTACCAACCTTAAAATTTGTTTTTTTTTTAACTAAATGGTTGAAGACAGGTTGGGGCAAAGTGTTTTGTGGGTCGTAATATTGTATAATTTTATTAACTAACACAATGCTTTATAGTTTTTATGTTACTTTTCACACTTTTGCTGTTTCTTGAATGTTTTATGTTTCAGAATTGTTTTACTGTTTAAAGGTATTTATTTTTTATAATAGGCTGTTAAATGGATGGTTCCATTGTGAGAACTTACCCATATAGTGCGACAACATGACCTGCAATACTAAGGTGTGATTAATTAACTGTATATTTCTCCTGTGCAAATACACAAGGTATCTTTTTGGCTTTCAAAAATAAACCTACTCTGAGAAATATTTAGTGTGTGTGACTTATTTCAAAATACCACTGCATTAGCATCTCATATCATCACTGACCCATGCCATTTCAATCTCATTTAGTATCAAGACCCATGCCATTTCAATCTCATTTAGTATCAAGATCAACTTGGACAAAAGTTCATGGAAAGTTGACCCAAACAAACAGTGTGACAGGGTGTGATGTACATTGCATACTTAATACGTATATTTTAGAAGTAACTCTTCTTTTGCATTCCAACAAACAGCACAAAAACCATCAAACCGGTCCAAAAGAAAAGAAGCCCCTTAAAGGGGTCATATGACGTTGCTAAAAAAGAACATTATTTCGTGTATTTGGTGTAATGAAATGTGTTTATGCGGTTTAAGTTTTAAAAAACACATTATTTTCCACATACTGTACATTATTGTTTCTCCTCTATGCCCCACCTTTCTGAAAAGCGGCAATTTTTACCAAGCTCATCGTTCTGAAAAGCGAGGTGTGCTCTGATTGGCCAGCTATCTAGTGCGTTGTGATTGGCCGAATTCCTCACGCGTGAGACGGAAATGTTGTGCCCCTTACCATACTGTGATGCCGTGTCCCGGTGCGACGAGATAAAACCAATAAAAACCCATTATAAACGAGGCATTTGTTGCATTCAGTGGGGATATAATTACTGATTATAATGACTTATACTGTCTTTTTATATGTAACCGAGACGTTGGACAGTGCTGTTGATTGACAGCTAATTCAGATCCAGTCAAACAGTGGGGGATGAGGTTTTCATTGGAGGCAGAACAATAGCTGGCAAGCAGTTCGCAACCCTCGTACTGCTGCGTGGAGGTAGAATTTGGCATAAAACACACGGCTCAGTCCGACGAGGAGCACATTCCCCAACACCCAGATAAATAAACAGCAGCAGTCTATAGACTATATTCTGCTCCATCTTTCTCTCTTATTACCAGCTAACATTGATTTTATTTTTCATTACTCTTTTCTTCCCCACCCACCCGGCAGAGGCAGGTGGGTGAAAAAAGGACACAGACAAAAATATGAAACGGAAATATGGATTTCTCCTTCTCTTTCTCTCTTATATTCTTTCTGCTTTTATCTCTCCCATTTATTCTTATTTTTCCCTCCCCTCTGCTTTTCTCTCTAATTCTCGCTTGGTCACCATCCGTTTGTGCATCTGTGTGTGTAGGTGAGAGGCCCGACAGCCCTCTGAATTGAGTCGTATTGATTCGAGAGGAGACATTTTATTTCAGCAATGCATCAGCCAAGATGCATGGCATCAAAAGAGCTGAGGGGATGCTTTCAAGTCGATGGAGAGGGTGTGTGTGTATGTATTACCGCCTGAGATCAAGGTTCCCGTTCGTGTGTGTTTGTGTTTGGGCAGAGAAAAAAGACACATAGTGTGATTGAGTGAAGCAGTGGATGGTGAAAAAGAGCACATGTGCTATGGTTTCAAGAGACGGATACAGAAGCAGTGTCCATTGCCAAAATGCGAACGTGCGCCATTATGTGCAATCAGTTTAGCTTAGCAGTTAATGTCTGTGGGTGCATCCCAATTTGCAATTCTATATAGTCTGCAAGATGAGGATTAGAGTGACCCAAATCATAGTACACTGAAATTATAGTGCTTCAAAAGCCACTGAAAGGTTTTGTAGTGTACATACATATATGCTCTGTGAGGTCAATGTCCCACAATAAGCATTTGCGCAACAGAAGAAAAGCAGTTTGTGATATTTCTTGTTCAGTTGCACAAAAATATCACATTTGTTTAAAAATGTATGAAGCTAAAACTGAATAAATTATCAATTTCAAAATCAGTATAAAAAGCAGGACATGATTTTATCTGTAAAATCGCATCACAAATTGCTTCTCTTATGCAGCACAAGGGCTAAATGTGGATAATAATATTTGCCCTAAAATATGCACACTTCAAAAGTATGTTCAAAAATAATTAAGTCTACCATCCAGGGTCTTTTGACATGCTTCTTTTCAGTGTGCCGTGATTTGTGTGTGTGTGTGTGTGTGTGTGTGTGTGCGTGCGTGCGTGTGTGTGTGTATGAAAGTGAAAAATAGTGACGTCAACCGAAAAAAAGTTAATTTATTTCAGAGTTGGAGCAAGTTATGACATTTTGATGATCAAGAATGTGTGATAAGTTAGCAGGGTGAGTTCTGATTTCTTGTAGCCTTTCAAGGAATGCTAAAGCTAACATGCAAACAGTCTGTGAGAAAACAGTTTGTTGAAACAAGGCACAAATTTTAGGATGTAGTATGAGTATGAGTAAGTTACAAGCGTACAAGTGTACAAGTTATTTGACATGCTATTTTCATTGTACTATGATTTTAAGAGTAAAATCAATTATTGATTGGACCATGAAATCTCTTTTGTCAGGCATCTGGTGACAAGAGTCTCTTTTGTCAGGCATCTGGTGACAAGAGTCTCTTTTGACAGGCATCTGGTGACAAGGGAGTGAAAAATAAGATGATATGGTGATGTCAGCTGAAAAGTAAATTTGTTTCAGAGTCAGAGCAAGTTATGACATTTTGATGATTTATTTATTCTTCTGAATAATGTGCCAAATTGTTCACAATAAGACCAGGAACATGGGTGAGTTCTGACTTCTTGTGGCCTTTCAAGGAAAGAATGTGAGCTGAAATATACACCCTGTGCCTCAAAGATGTTGCAGCCATGTACAACAGATCAAAGTTGGCATTTATCAAGAGTGTATCAGCATGTTATCAATTATACACGAAGAAATTGGGAGGGAAAAAGTGTAATATAAACATTAAAAGATTTTCGGCTTAAGAAGGGCTGCTGTGATCTTCGAACATCCTCATGTAAAATTCTGATTTTAATTTCCAAAAGAGCCCTTTTTCAGCAATGTGCCTGCATGCACAACACTTACACAAGACTTGCGCATGCACATTCACGCACACGTGCAAACATACATTCTGCATGGCGCCAACAAGGAAGAAACGTCATCATCCTATTAGAAAAAGCCAACTAAAGCGGTGTCCCGTTCACTGGCGTCAGGAACTATTTGACAAAGAGGGGAAGTTTAGCTATTTTACCTCACACAGGTCAACATTACACACCAAATATTACACCCTGTGGACTCATAAAATACAAGCGAGCGCATTTCAAAAGTGCTTCTGACAGACTTTGATTCCTGAATAGATATACTGCTTAAAATGCATTTCCGAAAAACTTTTTGGAAACTTGTTATTTATTTATTTATATTATTTATTTATTTATTTATTTATTTCCTGTATTGACATATTTCTGACTGAAACAAATTTTAGGCAGGGGATATCAATGGGTTTATCCCTTCTTCCTTATATAGCCAAAAAACCACATAACAGCCATTAAGTCATAATTTACTAACCAGTTTTAGGGGGAGAGACTATCTCATCCTACAGAGCATTTGATTGGACAAAAATTTGTGAAGTGCAGGATGAGTCATCAAAAAAAAAAAATGTTCATAGAAAAGACTGAAAATTTTAAATTTGTGTATCTGTTTTGTTACCATTTAGGAACTCACAAGCATACAGATTAGCCTCAAAGCTAACACACATGGACTAAAAGCCACAAAACCCTCATCTCATTTAATTTTATTTGATCTTTAAATGTTTGAAAACTATTTGTTTAAATATATATATATATATATATATAATTAATTAAATGTGTATATCTGCTAAAAGTGAGTTATGTTAACATTCAGGAATCTTTAAATGTAACTTGTTACAGTGCATAAACTTATTTTAAAATAAATACTATTTGAATATTATCAGACCGTATATTTAAAAAAAAACTAAAGAAAAGCACTAAAAAATAAAATGCATTAACCGCTTAACACAGGGGCCATCTTTCACTTAAAAAGACACAAAAGGCAGCTAGCAGGCAGTACATCAACCAGAATACTCGCCTCGATAAAGATGTGTTACATGGTGACTATAGCAGAGAGGTGGGAAAGGAAAACTTGAGTGAGTGTGGACTCTCCTCTCATCTCCTCCTGCTTCAGAAAGCCCTCTCTCCTGCGGTTATGACACTCTCTGCAGCAGAGGGGGGAGGTGGGAGTATAGGGTGCTTCCTACTAAGACACTGAGAGAACCCAGTCTGACCCAATTTACAGAGGACGGAGAAAGAAAGAACAAGGGAGGGGTGGATGAAAAGAGAGAATGAGACGAGAAGAAGACTAAAGAGGCAGAATAGCTCTCATATCTTCACACACACACACACAAAACAATCTTTTAGATGATCAAACTGCAAACACACACAGCCTGTTAAAAATATGGTTGAAAATGCAAATCAAAAATTGTCCAGACTTGATTACTGTAATTCATGAGGACAAAGTATCAATTTTATATGAGTTAGATTCTGCTACTGTAAACCTACTATCATCTCAAATGACCCTCACCATCAATCTTTGGTCACAATTTTATTTATTTATTTATTTATTTATTTATTTATTTTCCTCACCAAGAGTAAAGATGAAGTCCACAGTATCTCAAGAAATATTTGGCCAACAGAAGCAAATTACTTTAAATTGGCGATCAAATGGCGACATCTCGTGGTCAGAGAGGATATTACAACAAGAAAATTGCATGAAAGATATTATTCTAAATAATAATTTTAAAAAATATCATTTTAAAAAGACTTTCCAAAGCAATTAATAATATTACAAAAGCATATCACATATTAAAAGCATAGTTTAGCTACAGCTCAATTTCTCTGAGATGTAGATAGGCTTCTCTTTCTCCCACTTTATATAAATCAATAATAATCTGATCTATAAAAGTGCTTATCACATGACAACAAAGTTTAAGAAGTTAAACAATTATCAAAAATCAAAGATCCTCCCTTTTTTTAAATAGCCATAATCATGATTTGTTTCTTGCTAGTCGATTGCAATTTGCATTCCAGAGAGAATGAGACTGGACAAAAATCTGCGTATAGTGCAAGAGAAGTCCGTTTTAATAGATTACCTTCAAAAAGTACGTTCTGTCATCAAGGTGCATAATAGCATATAGAATGCAAAGATAACGGAAATAGAGGAGTTCTCTAAGAAGACTAACACAGCTAAACCATCTCTATCCCACTGAGGAAAGGAAGTTCTGAATGTGCAGTGCTTGCTGAAAAACCCTGTGGAAATCCCGAGCTGTAATGAGCTCATTGCAAAGCAAATAAGATATTATGCACAGCTTCAGGCACATTGCAAACATGAAATGTGCAAAAATGTTACTGAAAAGTAAGAGAAAATGGGAACTGGTGTGGAATATTATCATTAGGTACATTTTAGAGAAGAAGAAAAAACACAACTGATGAGGACCAGACAAAACACAATAGCCTACATTATGATTAGTAAACATTGTAGGGATTATGAATATAATAGTTAAATAAGTATAGTAGTAGTATTAGTAGTAGTAGGCTAGTTAGATCAAATACAGTGGACATGAATAGTCTTCATAACTAATCTAAAAAATATAAAAATGACATATTGATAAAAGGCCAAATAATGTCTGTGAGGGGTTAGCGTGTATTCATTATTAGCTCATTTTCACAACAATAAAAGTCTATGGGGATGTTCTCACAACAAACATGTGTGTGCGTTTGTGTGTACGACCACTAGAGGGCAGACAAAATTCCCCTTCTGACTTCTGACTCATGCCTCAATCCGTTAGCAGGTTTTGCTTACTTCACATCTCCAGAAGATGTCGCCACATCTCATTAAAGACGACAGGCAGCTTATAGAACAATAACAATGTAAATAAAATAAAAAAAATGTATTAAGTCTTTTTTTTAGAATTACTTCTAACTTACAAAATATTAAAGTTTTTTAATTCACTTCAGATCAGTGTTATTCCATAAAATCTGATGGCAAGTATGTATTACCATCTTGGAATTATTAGCCTACTAAACATGTAGGCTAATAATTCCTACTATGTAGGCCTATTACTTTGTTCAAAATAATTATGGCCCTATAAATATTTTGACCACATCTCATTAAAGACGACAGGCAGCTTATAGAACAATAACAATGTAAATAAAATAAAAAAAAATGTATTGTCTTTTTTTTAGAATTACTTCTAACTTACAAAATATTAAAGTTTTTTAATTCACTTCAGATCAGTGTTATTCCATAAAATCTGATGGCAAGTATGTATTACCATCTTGGAATTATTAGCCTACTAAACATGTAGGCTAATAATTCCTACTATGTAGGCCTATTACTTTGTTCAAAATAATTATGGCCCTATAAATATTTTGATTCATCAAGCCGTAGATGTGTAGTGTACAATGTGTAGATAAGACTTAATCAAATGATGGCAACTATCATCCAGGGTTCAGCCCAAATCATTTCTGATGTTACCATTTCACTTGGACTAAAATTTAACCAGAGAAAGATCTGGAAACTTTGTAAGACTAACCTACATGCTGGTGGACTGTGCATATTTGAACGTGATTTGACTCTGACCTGTGCTTCACTTTGTGTTCTGTCCTGACATTTTGGTTATCATCATCATGTCAAAGTCTAAAAAAGGCAAACAAACACACAACACCAAAAACGTGACATCCCATAGTCATCAAACAACCTTGAACATTCATTTTTCCAGTAAAACTGCAGCAAAACTGCCTTCACTTATTTGAATTGTATGCAAGAATTTGCTAAATATTTTTCAGCAATAAAATAAAATACAAATATGATTATTGAAAGAGATTATGTAGGACTTTTAAGAAAACATATAGAACTTTCTGCGCATGATAATGTTCACAGTATTAAAACTTTCAAAAAAGTGTTTTAAAAATAATATAAAAGAGTTGACATAACCAATAGGCTTATTTTACCAGCACATACAATCATGGCAATATGTACAGGCTTTGATTGACCTTCTCTGCTTTGGCCCAGCTTTAGTATCTGTTGCTGTCTGTCATGTGAGTTACAGAATGACAGATTAGTGTAGCTGATCAGATACTGAGCAGCAAAAGGCTTCACTCAGGACTCATATATATGAGTCATATGAGCTGGAAAACGTGTGCTCTATTAGAAGACAACTCGCACCAGACCCACCCTAAACATCATGAGATCTGGCTAGGACTCTCGTTATCTATGTGGGAAACACGGGATGTGTATTATGGTAATGTTACAGCCATCTCATGTCTTTATTTGGGTCTGGTCAAGTAACAAAAGCCTGGTTTGAGAAACTACTCAATGTAACATTGTTGAAGCAATGTAGTATGATGTCCGAGATGCTACCTGTCAGGTGACATCGTGTTTACATGCTGATCATTCTTTTTTTTTCATTCTTTGTCATCTTTTTTTATGAATCTAAATGATTAACTGATGAATTAATAATGTTTTCAATATATTTTAGATTTTTAGGAACCAGTATTAAAATTACTACAACATTTTTTTTGAATTATTAGAAAAGTACTAGCATTAAAAATCGAATTTATGTAATATTTGACCTCTAAGGAAAAAAAGATGTGGAGGTTAAAGGAGGTTAATATGTAATCTGATGGTTTGGAATGTGCACACGTGAACTGCTCATCCAGCCATTAATTATGCAGCAGTTTCTGATCATCTTATGAAACTATCTTATGATCATCTTATGAAACATCTTATTTCCATTTCTCTGCAGACTCACAGATTTTGACATCAGAATCATAATAGGTTTTTATTGACCAGGTAGGATTGCTTATACAAGAAATTGTATATCATACCAGTTGTTGGTATGACCATTAAATAAGAAAAAAAGGTATTCTTATTAAATGAAGACATCAGAATATGCATGGAAAATTTTACATTTGAAATTATTTATTTATTTGATGCATTATTGTTGTAATTCAAAATCAAAAGTTAAATACATTTCTAACAAGAATAAATATTTATAATTTATAATAAATTTAGTTGAAAAAACACTGAAATCAAATAATCAAAGAAATATGGTCGGACTAGGTCAAGCAAGTTTTCTTCGTATGGTGTTTGGAGTGACTGGCCCTACAGATCAATCTAATTTTAGAATTCTTATCTATGTTAAACAAAGTTCTTCTGCTGACCATTGGTCTCCAGATGTTTCTATGGTTTAATATTAAGATATGATGACTTGAATTTATAGTTAAATGCAATACATTAAAGATTTCAACACTGTATTTCAAAACAATTTCATATATGACAATAGTATACGACAATAGTTAGAAATAGAATGGAAATGAACTGCACATACTACTGTTATGTTTGATGGTGAACTTTGTTCCCTTTGGCAATAGATGGGTTGGAATAATGTGCCGCACAGTTAATCACAGACCTATTTTTTCCAGCACCAGTTTAGGCACATTGCTATGAGAGTAGTTATGTAAGTTCTAATGAATTCCAAGGTGCTGCACATCAAACTTTAATTTTATTGCAGGTTTCTTGTGACACTACTCATGGCATGAGATGGAAATGACATGAAGCTGATAACATATTTAGTTATTTCACTAATTTAGGATTTAAGACAGTTATATTTGCCAGTTGGCTTGAAAGAGACATTTAGTGGTTCCATCCTCTTCATGTTTTATCATCACTTCTCCACTGTCCTTTTAATAGAAATGCAGAAAGCCCTACATAAAGTCTAAATAATAATGAAAAATATCAGTACGACTGCCTAATGTAACCTCGCTGAAATCACACCAGTTGCTCATTTCGGTAAAAGGCTGTGATTTTTCCTAATATAAGGTCATTGTTCTTGTACTTTATAGCCTTGTGAATATCATAGCCTTATCTATAAAAGAAAGAAGTGGTCATCAGTCAACCATCTAAACAATTTTAACTCTAGAAACGGATCGAAGACCCTGTCTGAAGAACTTTCTCATTGTATTTCATTAGGTTGGCATGCCAAGAGAAATTAGATTTTCCATGCACATGATCTCAACTTGTTCAATTGTAGCTCTAATCTTGAAACCAAGAGGCATGTGCACTTTATTCAGCTGTTTAGTAAGGAAACCAGATTTCTTGTCAGCTGATAGACACTGGGTCCTCTGAGGTTTCATTCATTTACATATTACAGTATTCCCTTTCCTTTTGGCCTATGAAGTGCTATAACTTTTTCATGCATTTCTGATTCTGATTATTTATTTATTTTTGACTAGAAATGCCTCACATAGAGATATATCAAATAAATATTGTATGTCAAATAAATATTGTAGAACTGAGCATAATTAGAAGTTATGCAATTTAAGGATTCAAATGATTTTTTAAGTGATTAATGATTTCTCTGATTTCTCCATGATCATGTCAATCCTAATATTAATACACAAATTACCAACAAAATAAGGTAGCTTTTGTGTCAAACAAATAAAAAAGGCGCAATCTGTTTAAAAAGTGTCAAAAATCAATTTATGTTCCATCATCTTGATGGGGGAGGACATGTCCCTACTTGTCTTCCTTCCTAAACTTGATCAGTAACCAATATTTTTCCGCGTGAGGGGAACCAAGTGCACGTGCAGACCCTTAGTGCATAAACTGAGAGTATCACAATACACCAAAAATAATATGTCTGAACAGCCCACTATGAATGTCCTCATTCATTCTCAGCTAGAAATATGACGCTGTTCTGTTAAGCTAATACCATTTATCGTTTCTGGGGCACTATAATAGCAGGCAGAGTTAAATTCACCTTATAAACAAATATGTTGAATAGAACATTTTGCAAATATGTATCTTAACCTCTGAAAACGGGCTAAATCAATATTTACGATTTATCAATTGCGTGATCATGCGAAAGGAGCATGATGGGGCGGGGCAAAGAGACGTCACGCTGCGAACGGACCAATCGCGGCCTCTGTTTTGCGGTTGCTGATTGGCTCGTAAATAGCGACTCCGCTGTCCATCTCAGTCAGCTCTTCAGCTTCTGAATCAGAGACACCACCGACTCAACGCGGATTTAGCTCCAAAAAACGAGCCCCCTGCAACCACAACCTCGATATCCGAGAGCTGTCTGTGTTGTTTAAAGGAAAAGATTGTGATAAATTAAAAACGGACCGGTTAGAGGCAAAAAGAGGCGTCTGCGCACATCGGCAGCCGTTAGCGGGCTGAGCTAGCCGCATCTCGCGACGCATCTCGCCCGTGAGACGTCGGGCTCAATAACTGTGTGCTTTATAATCCTTATCCACATCAATTAAACTGAGAGGTACAGCAGAATCGCAGCGGGTTCGGCGGAGCTGTCCGGCTCTTGCTCGCACTGCAGGCCTGGGTGTGGGTGCGGAGAATGCTAAAGGATGAGTCAGAGGGACACCCTGGTTCATCTGTTTGCTGGAGGGTGAGTAGCGAGCCTGAGACAGACCGATCTATCGGCGCTGTCAACCTGACGCCTCTCTCTTTGACATTTATTCGTTGCAGTTGGGCTTGATTGTTTTTAAAATGTAATATAAGACACATTCATCGTAAAAAAAAAAGCAGGTTGACCGTTATAAAAGGTCAGGTAGATGCTCATTCAGCATTGCTGTACAAAATCTAGCTAGCTTCTGTCAGCATGTCTCCATGCTACAGATGATCGATGCTTTATTTGTGAATGCAAGGTCATGCAACAGATTCAGCATCTCCTCTGGTGTTGTCACAGAATCCTCTGGAAGTCTCTAGACATGGCCGTTTTCTGTTTTACAGGAAGTGTTGTTGCTTTGGTGCTTTTCATTCATGCTTTTGCCATGCAGATATAACATAAGAGACAGGAAAAACTCGAGGCTTCAAGCTGAATGTGAATCTAAAGCAATACCATTTCCTGTAGCAAATCAGAAGCTTTGTTGTAGGACTGTGGTTTCTTACTGTCAGCTTGACGCTGGATGTTTGACAGCAATCTCTCTAGTATAGTAACTTACAGCTATTTTTGACTCCATTCTCATTTCTGCATGTCCCTGGCTGTTCTTTTACATTCTATGAGGCTCATGCAAGCAACATTTTTCTTCTCACTCTTTGAATCAAAGGTTACTGCCTCACAAATTTTCACAATCAGGAATGTAAAAGATATGAGGGGAGCATATCGCTCTTTGACAAGCTTGTATCTCTGAAGGTCATTTGATGACTCCGACCCTGCAGGGCGATAAGAGGTCTAACTAGAAGCTTATAATAACAGCAGAATATGTGGGCAAAATCCCATCATGGGATTATATATCCTGACCATGTGTTTAAAGGGTTTTTTCGCATATAGTGTTGGTTGGTATGTTTTCCGATTAGTTCATTCATACCTATTGCATGTCAGAATAACTGGTGATGAGTTATAGCTAGGATAACTGAACATAAAGATAACTGTGAGCAGTGAATTAATCTGCCACTGGAAAGAACTGTTTGATAAACAAATCGATTGTTCTGTATATAGATAATCACTCAGCAGTGGAAATGAGATTCCCTTGTCAGTGCAAAGCAATAATATAAATTAAAAAAAAAAAAATTTTTTGAAACTTGTGACAGAGTTAAAAATAACACCTAACTATGCAACTGTTACTGTAAATTAGTAGTTGACAAATATCATTGACTTTGTTCTTAAAAATTTTAAATAATATTTTATGGTTGTTGTTTTTTTTACATGTAGGGAAAGCATAGCCTATATAAGGTGCTGTAATTGGACACTTTTTTTTATGTTATCAGGCGATATTGGCTATTTATTATCCAATACTGAATGATAAATAGTGATAAATTAGTGATAGAATATGACAAAAATGTTACGCTCCATCGCTAATTCAAACACTATGTTTTTCATATAATTTCAGCCTTTTTTCTACTGCACATTATAAATTTACTTGTAGCATACAAACAGTTATTTTAGTTTTTGACAAAGTAGTTTAGGTTCATATTAGTGATGCTCATACTAGTATCTGCTCTTGGCCATTATATCGGGCTATAAGAATTTGAAAGTCAGTGCATTCCTAATGTGAACATGAAACCAAAATTTACAATTCATTTTTTTATTGAATATTGCAGTGTTTATTATAAATTACTTATTTGTGCACAATATTTTTTTTTAATTCATCACAAAGATAATCAGAAACTCTGTTTCATGCTGACTTTTAATTTACACAAATGCATTGTATGTGGCCAAATAAAAATATTGCACAATACAAAATAAAAAAAATTGTGTACGGTACAACAGTAAATGTACACATTGTGTTCATGAACAGCACCACAAGTGTTTCTTGTGTGGGACCCACTAGGCCAGTTTGGTCAGATGACTTTTGACTTGGACTTGAGGTTCAGGTCTGTTTAAAAGGGACGGGTTACCTTAGCCAAGACTTTTTTATTACTTTACTCCTGGGAGTTTCAGCATGTTGAACACTGCTGTGTAAACCTCAAGTGCAAATGTTTTTGTGTGTGTTTTAATTCTAATCATTGACCAGAGGACTTCACTTTGGTGAAACATTTGCGGTTGCTTATTTGGTCTTGCAATTAAATGAAAATAAATGCAGCAGATCCTTTCCTCTTTTCCCGGACTACTTCCCCTTTTTTATCACAAACAAAACTCCTATGTAATTTTTTTTTTTTTTTAAAGAGTAGATGTCCATAAGTATCTGTGAAAAAAAAAAAAATCTAGTGGAATTTCTCTAAAAGGCCTCTGCAGAGCATTTTAATAGGAGTGGCAAATGGGTTTTGCTCATGAAGTTGGCATGATCATACTGTTCATTGGACAACCAGAGAGAGAGAGAGTGAGAGAGCCTGTACACACTGTAAACCTTAGCAGCAACAAACCAGAGAGCTTCATATCTGGGACAAAGTTCACAGCTGCTCCCTGCATGTGGGTCGGTCTTTTGTAAGACGGTACAAAAAATATACCTTGATAGATGCAGGGTTTAGAACACAAGTAGGCATGGGCCGGTATGAGATTCTGACGGTATGATAACCTTAGATAAAAATATCACGGTTTCACCGTATCACGGTATTGCGACTACAGCTCTAAAATATGTTATTTTTAAATGTCTGGGTAAAAAAAACTTTTTTTTCTTTGACGACACGTAAAAAAACAGCGCATACCGCAGGAACGGTATAACGGGAAATTTTAGTGGTTTTGAGACCGTGACTTTTCCAACCCGCGGTATACCTTGGAACCGGTTATCGTCCCATGCCTAAACACAAGTATTCAATTCTGAGGTCAACAAATTTAGTGTTATCAACATTCAGTGCTGTCTTTGTCAACTTTACGTACACATAATAAAAGCAGGGAATCTGTTTAAGGAGCTTTCTGCTTTTCTCTTTAGTGGCATAGTTGTATGTCTATTTTGATGCTTGGTAAAGTTTATTAGTGAAAACCCATCAAGATGAGAAGTGTTTGTGGTTTATACACTATTTCAGGTAAGTTGTTTTAGGTCTTTGTCCTCTTGTAGGTGATTGTAGGTCTTGTCCAAGCCTAACCTTTGACTTGTTGCATGCTGGGCCCACTTGTACATGTACACAAACAAATACATGTTAAACTTGACCCACATACAGATGTTAGTCAAGTCTAATCACTGTGGATGTCAGCAGAAGGAAATATGCTTTGACACCTAAAATGCAACACACTTTTATGTCAGCAGCTTCATGCCAGAATACTTTTTTGATCCTGTAGTGTTGTTTGACAACAGCAAAATGCATAAAATGTCAGAATATGTAAAAGTATGTAAAAGTAGTTATGTATAATGGTCTGTACATTTTTATTTTTTTATGAATCAGTTCAATGATTAATTTGCATCATCTCTCCAAAATAGCTGTTTTCATCTATTAAAATATTAAAAAGTTCATAAGTCTGGGGTCAGTAAGCAAGGACACATTAAATTGATCAAACATGACAAAAAAAAAAAATTACAATGTTAGATTTTTATTTCAAATAATTACTGTTCTTTTAAACTTTCTATTCAACATATTACAGATAAAAATGTATCGCAGTTTCTGCAAAAAACATTAAGCAGAACAACTGTTTTCAACATTGATAATATATTAGAATGATTTTTGACACTTAAGACTGGAGTAATGGCTGCTGAAATTATTATTTTTTTTTTTTTTGCCATCACAGAAATAAAATGTTAAAATATATAAAATTTAGAAAAAAAATTGTGTGGAAATCATGCTTGATTATTTTTGACTTCTGTATTTTCTTGCATTAGCCTAATCATTTTTAAATAGTTTAAAAAGGTGATTTTTTTTTCCAATTTTATTTCAAATTAACTAGTTTTTCATTACAATTGATATTGTGTAAATAAAAGTGGATTGTAATATTTACGCTCTGTCTCTAGCTGTGGTGGCACTGTTGGTGCAATTCTGACATGTCCGTTGGAGGTGGTGAAGACGAGGCTGCAGTCTTCTTCGGTGACTCTTTACATCTCTGAGGTTCAGCTCAGCACTGTGAACGGGGCCAGTGTGGCCCGCATGTCCCCACCGGGGCCTCTGCACTGTCTCAAGTGAGTACTTCAAAACCCAACCTCACAAAACCTGGTTTTTATGCTCCAGGGCATTTGAACCAGTGTTAAGATGTTTCAAAAACAACACATGAAAACTAGCAAAAACACTAGAAATCTCTTGTTTAAAGGATCTTGATGATCAACAGTATTCTAGACTTTGAATTTGCAATCAAAGCTGTTCTCTGTTCAGTCTCTCTGTGGGTCTCTCTTGCTGACGGTAAATTACAACCATCTGTAGTGACCATAGAGGCAAGAGTGTCAGAACTAGGGATGGGCATTCCAAGCAAAAATAATATTCGAAAATCGCTGGGTATTATTCGAAAATCGCACCCCTCCCCCGCAAGCACGCACAAACACCCATAAACAGAGAGACAGGATTCATGCTTTCAATCTGTATGATAAACTGTTTAATTCAGAAGATAGGCTACCTTAACTCAAGCCATATAATGATTGTAAAATGCTGAAACATTAATATAATAAACATAACCGAATGACGGCACTTATTAACATAACAGTCCGTTGATTAGCATAAATCAACTGCTCATAAGGGCATTTCCATTTAAAAAAATTGAATCCCTAAAGGGAATAGATATGAGATGGGAAGAAAAATATACTTCAATATCTTCTATTGCAATTATATCGTTGGGTAATTATACTGTATATAAACTGCGGGCATCAGGGAGCCGTTATTAATATGCGGGGCATTGAAATCGCTTATGAACGCACGCTTGTTTTTTACTTTCACTTTCGAGATTCGCAATCACAAACGGAGCAGCACTCGGCAGTGCTTACCACACATTTTACAAGATTAGATGTTTGTCAGTGGTGCTCAGGATCTGCAAATCATTCGCCATCATCCTATCAGTCATCTCTCCTTACTCTGTTTATGTGGTAAGTGAAATGTTATGTACTGTAATGTAACAGGCTACCGTTAGCAAGCGGCTAACCATGTCCCTTTAGTGGCTCCATAGAACGTGTTATTTATTTTCTGCGCCTTTCTGAATACGGATTCAGCACACCCCTAACCCAGTCGGGGGTGTTTGTGGTCCGCACAGAGCTCTTATTTGACATCGTCCCAAGTTACTGTAACCATTATATGCTACGGAAGTCTTTTTTTATGCCACGCAAGTATACAGTGTGCACATGAGACAATGTGTTCTTCTGTTGTCTTTGACAGCTTTAGGTGCTTTATTGGCAGCGCCACATGAACGCGTCACCACCGCATCAGCACGGAAAACATGGGGAAATTTTTTAAGACAATAATCGCACAACCTATTCGATATTCTATAATTAAATCAACTAATCGAATATTCGAAAATCGTGACCCATCCCTAGTCAGAACAATGAGAGAAAGATGGATAATGTTCTGAATGCCAGCAGCATACCTGCATCTGCCCATGTTCTGCTAAAATGTTTGCTGGCCTATGATGAAGGGCAGTTGAAATGTTTTTAGATCAACAATGACAATGTTTTGAGCCAGTAGATGACACTGTCACTTGCCCAGTCATCATTACCTCGTATATTAATTCAACATTTGGATGTGTTTTTATGCCTTGTAAACCCTAAACATTTGGATTAGGTGAGAGTTTAACATAGACAAGTTTTTCTTTATGCGTTTCTTAGAATCTTTTACTAGCATAAGTTTTTTTTTAAATATATATCTGTCATGGAGTTACATTATAGAAATATTGCAAATTGAAACCTAATAATTTGTGTATAACTTGTCTAAAGAAAATGTTATACTGAATAATATAAAAATTTATTTCTTGCTAATGCAAAGTATAAAATTATGTTGCTAAGAATTCTGTAAAAAGCTTTGTACAGTCTTTCACATTGACCTGTGGTCATGAATTAAATAGATAAACGTTTTATGGTCCGAAATTGGCCTATTTCTATTATTTGGCCCTATGAGACTAGTCTAGCTGAGAGAGTACACTTAAGAGTGCTCTGCAAGCCACATTTGGTGGTATTTTGCTAGTCTGGCAAAATGTTGCAATGCTATGGTTTCTGGGTGTAGCCTTGCTGTCTTCTCCAGGATTGGAATAACTTTTTTGGCCTCCGGCAAGCAGTGATATTCATGCCTATTGTATTATTCCAGAATCAGAAAGAAAAAGATTGAAAAGTAGGTCAGGAGAAAATTAGTTACAGATGCAGTGTTTTTTTTTTTTCAAACCCAACTTCTGAAAGAGGAATTATAGAAGAGTCTGAACATGTCTGTTTCTGAAGGCAAAACATTAACTTTCACCTATTTTGTATTATGCTGGTCAGCACAAGTCCCTCCTTCAGATTTGTTGAATGTCCATAACCTTTGTAGGTTGGTCTAACTATCTATATCTATGACTGCTGTTTGTGAAATTTACACAGTCATGTATGCAGTTGCACGCAGCAGATAGCACTGATTAAGGTACAGCTAGGCATTGGTTCTCCCAATTACCTGCTTCGTCCCAAACCCTGAGTTGGTCTGGATAACTTAAGCAAATGTTGAATGTCATGGCAACTACATGTCATACTGTTAAATCTTGCAGCTATTGCCATAAAGACAGGGGTGCAAGCATCCACTAAGCTTTCACATGGGCACTGCAGTGGATTTTTCTTTTAACTTTCTCTCTCTATCTCAGGTTAATACTGGAGAAAGAAGGTCCTCGCTCACTCTTTAGGGGGCTAGGGCCCAACTTGGTGGGAGTGGCTCCATCCAGGTATGACCCGTATGCAAAAACACAAATGGTATAGAGTTCAGAAATGCCTGCCCACTTTTTCAGCAGCCTTAGTTCTGAAAGTATTTTTCCTCATTTATTGTTCCTACAGGAATTTAAAAAATATATATTGTTCCCAGCCACAAGGTGAATCATAACATTATAAACTTTGAAGCAAAAATATATTTGAAAATCAGACAAAAACACTGGTATAAGACTGTGTACTTAACGGATTTAATGATGGAAAGAGCTACAATCTCATAACACATCGCAAATGACAATTGAAAAAAAAAATAAAAATAATAATATATATATATATATAAGGGCTGTGCGATATTGAAGAAATATGCGATACCTTGTTAAAAATGCTATATTCGATATGCGATACGATATTGCTTAAAGTGTGTAAAATCAATTTAAATTATATTTTAAAATATTTAAAAATGAAAATTATATAACCAATTTGTTTCACATTCTTTCTTGGAAAATAAAGAATCACTATAACTTTTGAAAGTGACCAGCAGTGTTTTAGCATTACTTAAAAAGTAATGTGACAAATCAGAAAATGTAATTTAACATCAATGTGAACATACAAACAAAAAAATGAATGACACTAATTTCATATCATTGTGACTTTGCTTTCCATAC
>NW_015645540.1:341378-343164 GCF_001515625.1 Sinocyclocheilus rhinocerous
AGCTCGGTCTGAAACGCGTCTCTCTGTGTGTGCGCGCGCTTTGCACGTGTGCGGCAGACCTGGAGAGACGCAGTGCGAGATGCGGCTTGTGCGAGCGCTTCAGACAGCAAGACGAGACGGCAAAGAGTTGTTTTCTGCAACTTATTGCGTGTAGGGAGACTGTCATTCACACTGCTTCATGGGAGTGGGCAGGTGCTAAAGAGTTTCTTTTTGGCTTTTTGCTGGTTTAGATTCTCTGATTTGTGGAGACTTCTATGCAGAATTATGGATAATGTAGTATTTTACTTCGTGTTCCATTGTTAAACATTATTTTTTTTAAACTAAGTTGCAATAATGCAGACTGTGACGGCTTCAACAAAAGCAAATGCCATCAGTTAACAACCTCATATCTCACAGTAGGTCTGTCTTTAGTTTAAAGGTTTAAGTTATCATTCAAAATAGGGATGTTTATTTCGGTTATTTTTCCTAACCGACAACCGACGCTCATTAACCGATTGTTAACCATTAACTGACAAGATTATTTTAAATTAGAATTGAATTAAATTAGAAAGGATACGTGTCTGTGACCCATAAAAAAATACTAACATTTGTTTTCCAGGGATTAGTATTGTCACGGTACCAAAATTTCAGTATTCGGTACCAATACCAGTGAAAATCCACGGTTCTCTGTACCAATTTTGGTACCAAAGCAAAACACAAAAAATGTGACTATACTTCAATTTAATCCAAACTGTGTACATATTTAATTTTAAAGGGCTTTTGAAAACCTTCTAGAGTTATTCAGCCAAGAATTACAAATAACTATGTTAGCTAAAAAAAAAAAATTTTAAAAAAAAGCCCAGAACTGCTTTTCTGACTGATATGACACAAACAATGTTAACCGTTTGTATATTCTCTAACACAGGAAAATCTATTTGTGGTGGTCAGTTTTGATATTGTGGCGCGGGCCGCCACAAATAAATCAATATGGGAAACACTGAGAATATCTAAATATTAAACATTAAAATGAAACTTACCTGATGGAACTCTTTTTCTTTCATTTGATCTGGGTGTCTGTCTTTAAAGTGTTTTGTTAGTTTGGTGTGTTTCCTACTTTTGATGTCGCCACGTCTCAGTGCTTTTATGAAGAGAGCACCTTTCCGATAGCGCATCAAGAACCGGGTTGACGGGTACTCGGTACCACCGGTACTTAAAAAAACCTGGTACCATACCTGTTTTTTTGTTTGTTTTTTTCTTTTTTTTTTTAGTACCAACTTTGTACCGAAGTACCGGGTCTTTTGACAACACTACCGGGGATTAATTTTACATGCGCAAAAAGCAGCAAACAACAGAACATGAGGATTCACATGGTCATATCAATCAACGCACCTGCAGCGCTTCTGCGAGCGGAGAAAAACATAATAAAGCTAGGCTATCTATATTTTTCTAAATACTGTTAATTGAAAGGATTTGTTGTGGAGTGAGGGGAACTAAAATAGCCTAGCTATGTTTACAGTGTTTATTATAATGTTTGTAAACATTTCGCGTCTGCATTAGTCCTATTTCTGAATGAAACAATAAAATGCGACTTAGATGCGACTTAAGTTTTTTTCCCCCTAAAAAAACACTTTTTTTTATACGCGTAGTGTATTTTAACCATACAGCCAACCTTTTTAAATATTTTGATAAATTACTGAAAAAATAAATAATTAAATGACTTTTTAAACCGTTTAACTGATTGTATTAATCGGTCAAAATTCTTACGGTCGGTTAACCGGTTAAACGGTTAAAATGAACATCCCTAATT
>NW_015645540.1:343177-344398 GCF_001515625.1 Sinocyclocheilus rhinocerous
ACCGCCGTGATGTTATGCAAAACATTTAGTTTTACGTGGATATTGGAACGCGAGTGAAGTACATAATAAATAATAATTTGCCATTCAAATACATTGTGAATACGGAAACATTTGATTTTGTGTTGAATGAGAGACCCAACGTTGGTTTCAGTTTCATTTTAGCCTAAATGAATTAATTTTGGCTTGTCGTTTATATTGCTATAGCTTCTTATATTTTTAATTCTTGTTCTTTTCTAAATACTGTTAATTGAAAGGATTTGTTGTGGAGTGAGGGGAACTAAAATAGCCTAGCTATGTTTACAGTGTTTATTATAATGTTTGTAAACATTTCGCGTCTGCATTAGTCCTATTTCTGAATGAAACAATAAAATGCGACTTAGATGCGACTTAAGTTTTTTTCCCCCTAAAAAAACACTTTTTTTTATACGCGTAGTGTATTTTAACCATACAGCCAACCTTTTTAAATATTTTGATAAATTACTGAAAAAATAAATAATTAAATGACTTTTTAAACCGTTTAACTGATTGTATTAATCGGTCAAAATTCTTACGGTCGGTTAACCGGTTAAACGGTTAAAATGAACATCCCTAATTCAAAATCTATTTCCCTATGGGGAAAATAAAAAGGATTTTTACTTCTGGAACCTTACTGTAGCGCACTATTACCTACGTACGTGTTTGACTCATGAGATGTTTTCACTTCGCCATGGAATAATAAATGGTTGTTTTTGGATATGTGTTCCTCACTGTTTCCTTTTGGGATTTGCTGTATTTCCTCACTGCAATCGAGATGGAAAAGAAAAAAATATTGTTTTCCCCCCTCAAACTGTTACATAAGGGCCCGTTGGTCATGTCTCATTGCTCTAATCTCAGTGTATCATCACCAGGGGATCATGTCACTGTCTTATTGTGGACTAAACTGGCTATGGGCCCTCTGTCACACTGCTCACTTTGTTAACTTACTCTTAGGGCTGCACGATTAATCGAATGTGATTGTCATGTGCATCTTGTCAGTAAAGCCGGTTCTGTAATCAGTAGTAAATCTCCATCACATGCTTTCAGATGGAGCAGCATTTACTCCACAGAGCCGTAGTTAACTGACAAGCTACGTAAAATCATGTTCATAATTGCAGACAATATAATCACGCGATTATGAAATAGAAGAAATCGTTCTGCGATTATGAAAGCTGTTTGCGTAGCTTGTCAGTGAACTACGGCTCT
>NW_015645540.1:347632-350179 GCF_001515625.1 Sinocyclocheilus rhinocerous
AACTCAGATAAACCATATATTGTCGTAGTCTTGTGTTTATTAGTCACGTTGAATCAATGAAAGCAGTTAAATCTTCTGTTTATTCAGCAACCGCTATAGGGATTTCCTGGATTTCTTCTGCGGGCGTATTTGGAGTTTCAGCGCGAGAGCGCCCTCTGGCCTTCGGATAGAGATTTACTACTGATCACAGAACCGTGGTTCAGTGAAAGATACGCATGACAATTGCAGCTTCTGCTTAATCGCGATTTATCACCTTTGCGATTTAATTTCGATTAATCATGCAGCCCTACTCACTCTTGAGCTTGTAAAACTGACAAGCTACGTAAAATCATGTTCATAATTGCAGACAATATAATCACGCGATTATGAAATAGAAGAAATCGTTCTGCGATTATGAAAGATGTTTGCGTAGCTTCTCCGTGAACTACGGCTCTGTGTAGTAAATGCTGTTCCATCTGAAAGCACATGAAAATACCACATTTAATAAAATGTTTTTCCTACATCATCACTTCATAACAGTAGTCGAGAATGAAAGCAGTTAAATCTTCTGTTTATTCAGCAACCGCTATAGGGATTTCCTGGATTTCTTCTGCGGGCGTATTTGGAGTTTCAGCGCGAGAGCGCCCTCTGGCCTTCGGATAGAGATTTACTACTGATCACAGAACCGTGGTTCAGTGAAAGATACGCATGACAATTGCAGCTTCTGCTTAATCGCGATTTATCACCTTTGCGATTTAATTTCGATTAATCATGCAGCCCTACTCACTCTTGAGCTTGTAATTCAACTGTAGAGTTGATTCCTAAATCTATAACACTCACTTAATCGGTTCCAAAACATAGTGAGCTATGGATGCACAGTGTTTCCCACAGACTTACACTTTATGTGTGGCGGCACTTCCACCGGGGGAAGCAGGCTATATAAAACAGCAGACGGGATTATTGAAAATGCACATTCATTCTCTGCCAGCAGGAGGCGCTTTTGGAGCGGCAGAAATAGCGGTTCCCCCAGTAACGGCTGTAATCAAAGCAGCGCTCCGCTCATAAACGCTCCTTCATCAGGCATATTAGGAAAGATTAAATGAAAATGACATTGAAACTTTTCTAAAGACAGTCAGTTCCCTTCAAAGATACATTCATATAAAAACACCCGCGCCGCGTTTTGACTTTGAAATGTACAGAGCTCATGTTTATTCAACGAAGTCAAAGCATTTTAGAAAAACTATTTGTGGCGGTCATTGTTGATATTGTGGCGGGCCGCCACAAATAAATCAATGTATGGGAAACACTGATGCAGCATTTTACAGTAGTAAAACTGTAGGTATTATAAAATAGCTACTATGTTTAGTAGTGCTTGTGGGACTGTGATCACATTCTCTGCTCTGTATGAGTGTAGCGACTCGTTAACTCCAGTGAATATTCCCTGTCTCCCTTATGAATCAGTTGTGCTTTTTTTATTGACTGCTGTGTGTCATCATTATGCTACAGACTAGCTGCTCTCATGCCTTCATTCACTTGAGCTTTATGTGCATGTCTGTGCAGTTTAATCGCATTTAAATTGGTATGTGGGAGATGGTATTGCAACTAAGCCACTTAAAATGTCTGAATTTCAGTGTTTGCAGTTTGCACCCTTTTCATGCTGCAGGAGGTGTGTGTGTGTGTGCCTCCATCTGTGCATGCATTTCTCAGCATTCCCATCCTGTTTGTCCTCTGCTGTCACAGCTGGAATGTCTGCCTCGTGACTGTTTGCATTACGTAAAGATTAAATGCACACGTATGTAAAAAATAAGGCTTGTGCTTATGCTCACATACTGACTGTTAACTATACACTTTAGATCGTAATCCATAATTCCAGTTTTTAGATTAATCCGGTTTGAGATTATTTATGTAAAATCCTCACGTGAAGGTCACGTTATTTCATTCAGATGGCCAAATTAAGCCATGCACCAAAATACAGCATTGTACTCGCACAGGATTGGCAGATATTTAGACCGTGATCTGATTGGGTGTCAGTCAAATGTGGAAGAACGCTGATTGGTTGTTGCTTTGAAGAGGTGGGAGGAAGCAGGTGTTTATAAGCATCTCATCAGGAAACATTGAGACCTTAAAATTTACCCTTGTTATGTGCGTGCAAGAATTATGTAACCTAGATTAAAGCAAAGGGGAAAAAAAACTCCCTACATTAAATCCTACATTGGATATTTTCATTTGAATAATTTTTTTTCCAAGTGTGTTTCAGCATTTGCCCTAATAAAATAAACCTGGTAGCTAATACAGGACGTGTAATTTGATGAGCATAACGTACTTTTGCCACATCACACCATTTAGCTTTGTTTTTTTTGGTTTTGTTTTTTGTTAGAAACTGTAATAAGTGGGATAATGTACAATCAGCCCTAACCCTTCCCAAAATATTCATGTAAATAACATAACCATAGGAATGTTTTTTTGTTTGTTTTTTGGGGGGTTGGTTTGAAACATTGTAGCAAGGGAAATAATGTATGGTATTAATGTAAATAACCATAGAAATATATATATATATATATATATATA
>NW_015645540.1:350737-363829 GCF_001515625.1 Sinocyclocheilus rhinocerous
ATATATATATTTATTTTTATTTTTTTATTTTTTTTATTTTTGTTAGGGTTTTAGTTTTGTTAGGGGTATTATCCCCCTCCCTACCTAAACTATGTAGGGAGGGGGATAATGTACATTCAGCCCTAGCCCTACCCAAAAATATTAATGTGAAAACATATCTAAAAAATATTTATTCTCACTATAAATAAATACAACTTTTTTCCCTTCTACTTCTGATACATTTGTCAGACATAACAGAACATCAAAACCAATTAATGTTGTTAATTCCTGTTTTGTCCACAGAGCAATTTATTTTGCTGCCTACTCCACAGCCAAAGAGAAGTTGAACAATGTGTTTGATCCTGACTCCACACAGGTTCACATGCTGTCCGCTGGTTTAGCAGGTAGGAGTCCCAGCTACATCTTTCATGTAGATGCATTTTTGACTTAATTTTGCATTGGCTCTTTTTTGTTGTATTTCACACACTGAACTAAAATGATACTCGCCTCTTAGTGTGCAAAAACCAGAGTTTGCATCATGGGGTGTTATAACCAATGTTTGTCAGTCGCTTTTGTTTTTAGCAATGACAGCCTTATTACGATAAAATGCTTTATCCTAGTGACCATCTAGTACAAATGGGAGAGTTTAGCCATGGTATATTGGGTTACTTTTTCAAGGTATGACAGCATTTAGACCGAAAGCACAATTGAAGACTTTCAGGATAAAAAATATTTATTTGAAACAGACATATTTGAAGCTAATCATATTAACAGCAAATATTTGTGTTCTCTCTTAGTCTGTCAAACAGTTTGAACAATTTAATTATTTATTTATAGAAAGTGAGCTACACAGAAAGAAAATTTTAATATAAATTTAAAATTTAATTTGAAAAAGAATAAATAGTAATTTGAGAGCATTTCTAAAACAAATAGGCTAACTTTCAAGCATGTTATATCTGCTTGAAAGCTTGTTAGCAATATTGCAAAAAAAAAAAAGGTCCTTAAAGTTTGGGTTGTGCTTTCCTTTCCCAGTTTCTTTTTTTCCTTTTTTGTTTTCTTCTACCTTTTGAGGACTGGAGGACATAAGTCATTACATGCCAGTGTGCTACTAAACAGTCTGGCTTCACACGCTGTCTGTGCTGTGTGTAGTAGTGGCCACTAACAGGGCGCTACGCTAACATGTAGAGTGCCATGCGCGGTGGGCAGCGGTCCTCGTGACTGACACGGGCGGGATCGGGACGCCTCAGGTAGTCACGTCTCTACTCACCGGTATGATCATGATTCTCCTAATTGTAATGATTATTAATAATGATAATGATGGTTATTTAAATTAATGTAGCCACTGTAGCTGGCTTGCAGTTCTTTTTTTTTTTTTTTACCTCCTTGTGATTACGCAGTTTTGACACATGGCCCCCTTGCCAGCCTGTAATCCCCTGTAAAGGTAAATTCAGTGAAAAACTACATGCACTTCTTTTTTTGCATTTAATTTCAATCCTGAATGCTAACCTTGTCATTCGATTGCGCTATATGTAGGCTGTGTTTGTTTACGCAGTTTTGACTCATGGCCCCCTTGCCAGCCTGTAATCCCCTGTAAAGGTAAATTCAGTGAAAAACTACATGCACTTCTTTTTTTGCATTTAATTTCAATCCTGAATGCTAA
This sequence comes from Sinocyclocheilus rhinocerous, assembly GCF_001515625.1. Lineage (NCBI taxonomy): Eukaryota > Metazoa > Chordata > Actinopteri > Cypriniformes > Cyprinidae > Sinocyclocheilus > Sinocyclocheilus rhinocerous. The sequence continues at coordinate 352,377 of NW_015645540.1, forward strand.
CCTTGTCATTCGATTGCGCTATATGTAGGCTGTGTTATTTTGCAAGACAGGAAGCGCATTCATCGCAGCGTAAACATTCATACCATATTCTGTCTGTGTGGCCACACGGCCACACGGCCTGACAAACTCTATCTTGTAGCACACATAGTCTTTACGTTACAAAAGTGGTTAAATATAGGTCCCCGAAGGCCTGCAATGGAAAATTGGCATCTGATAAGGGACATGCTTATGAAATATTCATTACATTCACCGCTCTCTCCTCTCAAAAGCACAGGTGACTTTTTTTTCCCTTTCTTAATGGCTCTTTGAATCAGCATCAGGTTACAGTTGCTTCTAGCGCAGTTCCTGCAACCTGATGCATGTCACGTATGGCCCACACGTTGTTCATCACTGTGGTTAGGTTATGACTGAATCATATAAATCATAAAAGTCATAGCAAGGCCTCTATTAACCACTTCAGACCGCTGAAGAATCAAATGGTGCAATCATACAGAGTGGTCCAAACTCTGCATTGAAAATAAATTTAGTTTGAACCTGAACCTTAAATTTTTTAAAAATGTTAAACCAATGATATTATATATAAGCTATCATTCAAATGTGTTTTTTTTCCCCCAATTAATTGTTTTATTCAACAAGGAGGCATTAAATTGTTTAAAAACAGATTTCTGTTTTAAATAAATGCTGTTCTCTTGAACTTTCTATTCAAAGAATTCTGAGAATTCTAAGGTTCAGCATTCTACTGAACCTTATTTTTTGCCTCCATTGAAATGAATGAAATTCATGTTAATTTTTCACTTAACTCAAATTGTTATCCTAATAATATAATTTGTAGGGGTGGGACAATATATCGATATGGCGATATATCGTTGTCCTTCTCCATGCGATACGAGAACCGATATCTGGCGCCAAATATCGATATTTTAATTATTACAATAAGGCGCTCTATATAGATTTCCCTGCTCCCAGCGTCTAAAAATGCGTGGAAATCGCGGCCGCGCCATTTTCACCTTCTTTCCAAAGCGCTCTGAGCAACCATGAACCGCGTTCTCTATGAAGATGGGGAAGCACGAGGAACCTCTCCGCTTGGATTGCAGGTGGATTTCCCTCACTAACTATATGAGTGAGAGAGTGCTGCCGGCACATCCAGTTTTATGTCAACAAAACTGGATGCTTTCCCTCTCTCTCAGATATTGCAAGTGCACGTTATGCAGTGGGCACCGACCGGCAGAAACAAAACCTCGTCAGAGCCGTAATGCGGCACAGTAGTGTGCAGTGTGTGTGCTTGCAGCGTGTCTACATTTGAAATAACGAACCTGAGCGCGCAAAAGAGGCGATGTGAACGGCTATTTTTTCCCTGCATATCATGTGTGCGGGGCTCCATTTTTATGATGAGAGGAAAGGAAAGGTTGAGAAAACACTCCAGGTAAATTTTGAAATGTACCAGGTTTATATATATATATAGGCTATATATAAAGTTGATAAGCAGTTAAATGTGTTGGTTTACACACAAAGAAAAGTGTAAGCTTTTAATAAGTCCAAGAATAAAATGATTAATTTACTTAGCATGTTAAATTTGATTTACAGAACTTTTGTGCTGTTTTCTAACAGTTTGGACTTGAATAAAGAGAGAAAACTTGCACTTAACCTTTTCACAGGCATTTTGTTTTCATAGTTAGACAGATATTGTGGTGTTTCGTTATAAGATTGTCTAGCAATATATCGATTATCGCAGAATCGCTGTATCGTGATATTATCGTATCGTGAGCCATGTATCGTGATTCGTATCGTATCGTGAGGTACTCTGCAATTCCCACCCCTAATAATTTGTGATTAAATGTTAGTTATTTCATTTTGACTAGTGGTCGACCGATATATTGCCAATATTTGGCATTTTTCAAATATCGGCATCGGCTGATAAGTTATTCTGTTTGGCTGATGCATTCGAGAGCGGGACTTTTATTTTGATGGTTCTTTTATTAGAACAGCAGCGCCTGCGCACACAGTGTTCACATTCTCCTTGTTCGCTGTCGTCGTTAACAGTTCTGTCTAATACGGACAGAAATCTGTCTAATAATCAGAAAGAACTGTTAAACAAAGGAATTAAAATGTATACAAAAAAGTATTATAACGATTGCTTTTATATTATTAGTAATAGAAAGGCAAACATTATAATACTTTCTCGTTTTCCGTCAGCATTCAGCAAATACGCATTTATATAATTTAAACAAATCTTTGAATGATCTTGCAAACTTGTGATCTTGTGAAGTGTGCATTTGTATCCTGCATGATCACGTGTTCTCTGCGTGACGGTCGGTCCGTGCAAATTGAATGCGGACAGGAGGAGAGTTCAGCTTCACTGGAGACGCGCGATCGTCAAACTTTAAACTCGTGATTTCAAATTATGCTGCGCTTCATTTTACCCAGTCATATTCATGTCATTTTCACTGTGTGATGTATGTAAAATGAGTGTTACCTTGGCTTTATTTGAAAAAATATGATTCCCATATCCCAATGCACACAAACTTCCCAGATTACTGAGTGCCCTGTTGGTTACAGTGTTTACTTCCTTTTTAATTCTATTTTTATAAAAAAAAGTATAAAGTCATTTAAAGTATAAGTATGTTTATTTTACACATTTATTTTTAAATTCATTTTCAAATGATTTAAAATTTCTTAAATATTAATTAAAATAAATACCCTGCTTTCCAAGATATCGGCATCGGCTGTCAAAAAACCAATATCAGTCGACCACTAATTTTGACCCTACTAAATAAACATGTTTTTTATTATGTTGAAAAAAAATCCCTCTCTATATGGACCCACATATTCAAGATTTCATTTTTGTGCAAGTAGTATTTTTCAAATAGCAAAACCTTGATTGAATCGTACCAGAAAACCCGCTTTAAAATTGTACTCCACAATGATTTTGCCAACAGGAATGACAAGGTTAGCATTGGACTCTTACATGCACTGCCTCTGACCCTCCATGAAGTTATTGTTGATATAAACTTTGATCCTGGTTTGATTTTGTAGCTGTTTATATGACCCAACATTGATAAAGCTCAGATATGATAAAAGAAATAGTGTTACTACAGCAAGATCAGCTCTGTTCTGTACCTTTTAAAATGAAAAACACTAGTCTAATGATGTCCTTTAAAACTCAAAAATTCACTTTCATCTCGCTCTGTCTTTCTATTTCTCTCTCTACCTCTCTAACCATCTTTCTCCCTCTATCCATTAAAAAAGAAAGGAAAATGAAAGCATTCTCTTGAATGTTTAAATGGGGTGGTGAGCGGGATGGAATGGTCATTGTTTGATGTATATGTGTGGGCGGGGCTTGGTTGGGGAGGTGGGAGGGGTTTAATGGGAAGTGGGCAAGGTTTATTGTCGTATTCCACTCCCTCATGGTTTTGACTTGACTCTGAGGGTAATGTGGACTGCTGCTTGTGAATGTGGTACAGAAAAGCCTGTGTCTATTTTAGGCCTTTACTGTAGCTTTCACCCTGCGTGAGGGTCTGTGAGCCAGCCTGCTCTACCCCCCATATCTGCAGGCTTCGTCCTGCAGCTGTGAGGAGAGGAGCTTTGCCCCTCCCCTGTGAGTACTCGTCAGAGACACACTCTCTCTCTCTCTTACTCTTGTACCGAACTGTCATCCACCCCCTCCCTTCACCAGTCAGTAGGCCTCTTACCCTCTCTAGAGCTTCTACTCTAGCTCAGTAGACTTTGTTTAGCCTAAGAAAACACTGATGTTTTACACTATACTGTTAGAAACGCACATGAATATTTTCATCTCCAATTGCCATTGTCTTGTGCTCTCTTTTGTTTTTTTGTTCTGGGATATTTTGTGCACCCACAACACCGAGCACAGGCTTTGTGCTTCATTTTGCTGCAGTTGAATAGATAAACTAATTGTTCCTACCAACATCAGGCAGAATATTTTGCAGTTGCTTTTAATGCTGTTAATACAATGCAAGCACACATAATTAGTTCACCCAAACATGAAAATTTTCTGAAAATGTACTCTCCCTCAGGCCATCCAACATGGAGGGGAGTTTGTTTCTTCATTGGAACAACTTTGGAGAAATTTAGCATTACATCACGTGCTCACCAATGGATCCTCTGCAGTGAATGGGTGCCGTCAGAATGATAAAACCGCTGATAAAAACATCACAATAATCCACACAACTCCAGTCCACTATTTAACATCTTGTGAAGCAAAAAGCTGTGTTTGTAAGAAGCAAATCCATCATCAAGGCATTTTTTTTTTACTTCAAACCATTGTTTGATGTGACTCTGAGTCCTCTATCGATAATATTGCTTTCTCCAGTGAAAAAGTCATCTAATCTGAATCAGGAGAGACATATGCATAAATCAAGCACCGTTAACAAGTGTAAACTAATTGTCTATGTTCACAAGACATTAATTATTGGACAGGAGTCGTGTGGATTATTGTGATGTTTTTATCAGCTGTTTGAACTCTAATTCTGACGGCACCCATTTACTGCAGAGGATCCATTGGTGAGCAAGTGATGTAATGCTAATTTTATCCAAATCCGTTTTGATGACGAATCAAACTCCTCTGTATCTTGGATGGCCTGAGGGTGAGTAAATTGTTCATTTTTGGGTGAACTATTCCTTTAAATCTCTTAAGGCACACATAACCTTAATTTGCATACACATACCTTAATGGCAAACAAAATAAATTCAGCCACTGTTGTGCTAATGTCATTTACTAATATTTTGTCACTTTACGCATATCTTGCCAGCATAGTACTAGCATGGCATGCATTTCAAAAATCACAGCGGTGGTTTAAATCCGTGCCCATGCTGTGAAAAACAATCATTTGCCTAAAGTAAATACGTTTGTTTTTTTTTTGCGTGATTTGGCTGCAGTTATGCAACTGAATAGCGGTTCTTTTTAACTTAAGACCCTTTTCTAAAAATGTTTATTTCATTTAGCTTCCACTCGATCCCTAAAATACTGTTTAATTCAGTGAGGATAGGACTAGATATTTAAGAAGTAAAGCTACATTGGTTTCAGAGTTCTGTTATAGATTAAAAGCTGCTTAATGCTTTAGCTAAAGGCCTTATTTACTGCTGTGGCCACTCTTAAGATGTGCTTATGGCTCTTACCCCAGAATATTAAATAAGTGCCTAGTGGATCTGTAATGGTTTTCCCGACATCAGATAGTAATTGCTGTTAATGCTAACGATGCTGGGCATTCCTGAAGAGAACATGTAGTCCACATCACACTGTTAGTGATTGAGATTGGTATGATATGCTGAAATAAGCTCAACGAGATTCAGATCCCACAATTTAAACTGAAACAAATAGGCCGTAAGCATATTTTACAGATGTCCACAGCACTTCCTTGAAGTGTGGAGTTTCTTTAGGGAAAATTTGTCTGTTTTAGAGTCATTAGACCTGCTGAATGTCCTGTGCTTTGAGTTACTCTGACAATATCACTTCCAAGCCTGATCTGGAACACCTCTTTTTCCCAGGGTTCACTGCCATCACAGCAACCAACCCGATCTGGCTTATAAAGACTCGATTGCAGCTTGATGCCAGGTGAGTAATTCTATTTGCTGTACACTATTCAAAAGTTTAGGGTTGGTAAGATTTTTCATGTTATTTAAAGAAGTTTCTTAGGCTCACCAAGGCTGATCAAAAATACAGTAAAAATAGAAATATTATGACATGTTAGTACAATTTAAAATTAAAATAATATTTTTTTTAAATGTAAAATCTGATAATCAGATTTGTGACATTTATCACACGTTTGTTTTTCTCCAGGAACCGCGGAGAAAAGCGCATGAGTGCATTTGAGTGTGTCCGGCGGGTCTATCAGTCAGATGGGTTACGAGGATTCTACAGGGGCATGTCTGCATCTTATGCTGGCATATCAGAGACTGTCATCCACTTTGTCATCTATGAAAACATTAAACGCAAACTCATTGAGTCCAAGGCCAACGCTAACATGGATGACGAAGATGAATCTGTAAAAGACGCTTCAGACTTTGTGGGAATGATGCTGGCTGCTGCCACATCCAAGACTTGTGCCACTTCAATTGCGTATCCTCATGGTGAGTGCTTTTTTTTTTTCTCTCTCTCTTTTTTTTGTGATAGTTATGTTAATATTTGTTTCATTGTTGGTTTGTAGTTGGCATGTTTATTTAGTTGGCAGTGGGTTATTTTGTACTACATGTACATTCTTGAACAATTATCATGACCCTCAATACATTAATTTGCGACCTGTATTTAAAAGATGAACCTACCTTGAAAATCCATCTGTCTGTTTATCCATGAAATCCTTTTTTTTTTTCTTCTTCTTCCTCATGTTTAAAAGACCACATTGAAAATCTGTGATTTCTTTTTTCCATTTAAACCTGAAAATAAACTAAAAGAAAAAAGGACAAAATAACAGAAATGAAAAAAAAAAAGAAGTTATGTTGTAGAATGAAGAAAAAATAATCTATAACATTTCTGGACAGCTGATCGAATGTAAGTACATTTGTACAATTTTCAGAGGTAAATTTATAGATTTTAATACATTTTTGTAGATGTGAATTTTTATTTAAATTATTTTTTTTTTTCACTGAATTTTTATAATGTAATTTAGAATGAAAGGGTTTGTATTCCCATGTATAGAAATGCAGAAATAAAATGCTTTTTTTTCTGTGTAATATCAGGCTTTTGGAACCCACTGTGTGTGCCATCTTCCCAAGTTTTTGTTTCTCTGAAAAATGATTGTTTATTAACTTGCTCTCTATCTCTTTCTTTCTCCCATGACAGAGGTTATTCGTACCAGACTACGTGAGGAGGGCAGCAAGTATCGTTCGTTCTTCCAAACTCTAAATATGGTGATCCGGGAGGAGGGTTACAGAGCAATGTACCGAGGCCTCACTACTCACCTGGTCCGACAGATCCCTAACACTGCTATTATGATGTGCACCTATGAGCTGGTGGTCTACCTGCTCAATGGTTAACCGATGGAGAGAGACCAGGAAAGAGAGGGAGAGAGGCAGAGCGAGAGAGACGAACAGGGTGAGAAAGCAAAAGCTAGATGGAGACCGAGAGAGATTGTCCCAGGCTTAGACCAAAGGAAGAAGAACAAGTCCTAGAAATGCATTGTCAACCCAGACCCCCAAAGGGGGCTGTAGTCTCCGAGAACGAGAGGGATTCGAGCCTGTCAGACTGGAGAGGGTTTCAAAAAAAAAAAAAAAGAGAGAGTGATGGCAAACAAATTTGCTAATGCTGTCTGTCCATTTGTTTCAAAATGTTTTAGGAAAAGTCCGTTTAGAAAGGACAATCAAAGAAGGGAATGCTTGAAGAAAAAACAAAAGCCTGAATTGGCTGAAATTCTTCATTCAAGAAAAAAAAATAATTCTTTGACAACTTTCATTTCAGAAATTATTTTATCTGAGCCATTGCTTTAAGAAAAGAAAAACAAACCTGTCAAGATCTGAAATGGCTGGAGGACTTTAAAGGAAAAAAAAAAAAAGCACAAGAAAGTGTTTTTCAGATGTGGCACAATAGCACCACTGTAAAGGATGTTTTTCTTTTTTAGATCACCATTTCATAAAGATGACGTTTCGCCTTTCCAGAATTTGTTCATTCAAGCATTTTCTCCTCTAGAGGTCACCTTCCACTCTTTCCAAACTGGCAGATGGTTGTCCATGCACAAATGTCCATTTGCTGTTGTGAAATTGACGTCACGTGATCTGTGGCCCCTCATGTGCTTCAAACTGAAGTGTTTCTTCGTTAGGTTCATGTTAAGTTGTGTTTTATTAGGGTTGCGTCTAAACTCTGCAGGACCGAAGTTTCTCAGTCCTGGTATATACTCTGGGTGGTATTTTTGAATTGGGAGATGTTGTCCTGCTTGCATTACTGGGCCTCTTTTAACAGAGATGGAACGTTCTCGAGTTTATCGCCTCCATTTACTGCTGCAAAGCCTCTACTTGAATCCCAGGTGTCGGCGAGAGCCAGAGATGAATTTACCGATGGCTAAATTAGGGTGACCATACGTGCCATTTTCCCCGGACGCGTCCTGGCCAGGATTTGTTTTGGCTTTGTTTTCATGTTTTCATGCTTGCTGAAGGTAATGGGCTAAATGGTAGTGGCTAATGCTAACCCTGAGCATGTTGCCTACAAACAACATGCCACGTTGCGACGGCATTATTCGTCGTAAGGCAATAGTCATTTTTCCCATTTTGAGTGGGAATACAAGCTGCAGAATCGTTTCCCACCCTATGGATTCCTCTAACAGTGGCTTCTGACTGACCGTTTTACTGACCGACTAACAAAACTTTTTTTTCTGTTTGGAACAATTTTGATCTTGTATTGTAAAACATAGTATTACTATGTAAGCAAAACAGTGTTTTGCTGAACAGTTCCCTTTGGAAGTTATTGTACAGTTCAGTGTACTAAACTTTTAGTGAAGGATATTCTTGTATGTGTATATACTGTATGTATGCATATCAAATATCCAGTGTTCATAACTTAAGTCCTCTGATTATGCAGTAGTATTATTTGAATGACTGCATTTGTTTGATAGATTTATCACAAAAGGATGTTTTGAAACCCATTTTGTTGAATGTTATCTTTCTGTGTGTTTTTTTTTTTAATGCATTTTATATAATTTTGTTTATCACTCCTAATTCTGGCCCTGGACTCCGGTCAGTTTTTTTCCCAGGTGTTTTCATCTCGCTTGTTTGTTTACATTACTGTTGTCTGTACTTTCACACCCTCATGATATGAAGGATCTCAAACTGTTCATGTTGGTGATTTAGACGTTATCCACATAATTTCCACAGACTTTGATAGATTTATCACAAAAGGATGTTTTGAAACCCATTTTGTTGAATGTTATCTTTCTGTGTGTTTTTTTTTTAATGCATTTTATATAATTTTGTTTATCACTCCTAATTCTGGCCCTGGACTCCGGTCAGTTTTTTTCCCAGGTGTTTTCATCTCGCTTGTTTGTTTACATTACTGTTGTCTGTACTTTCACATCTTCATGATATGAATGATCTCAAACTGTTCATGTTAGTGATTTAGATGTTATCCACATAATTTCCAGACAGTTCATTACCAACACATGGGCTTAAAATTATAATTTAAGGTAATTATACTAAACCTCATGCTGGTAGATCCCATACAGAGCCTGTAAGCATCTTTAAATAGTTTTTTTTTTTTGGTAGCGTCCATCATTCATAAGCAGAAGTGACGTTTGTTTTAGCATAGCGTTTTCATGCATTTCAGTGTCTTTTCGGTCCAGTTCAAGTCCATTTTGTTTTTTAAGTCATTGATATCTGTAATGCTGATAATGAAGCTCTGGAATACTGTAATGTTCATCACCACACATTGGATTTCATTACTCATTATACACGCAACATCATCACATATTATGCAATCAATGCTGGACTCTCGTCACAGCTAATGTGATCTCAGTCGGCGATTTACTAAATATTGTTCTGATTAAAAAGCATTTGCTTTTGGAAAACAAAAGCTTGTTCAGGCGTGATGTTTTAGTGTAATTAGAATAGTTAAACTATCGTTGATGGATTAGTAAATTATAGCATAAATATTTGTGTTGTATCTAAAGACATTGCACTTGTGTTAGAAAGTGATCTCTTGCAAACATGCATGCATGATGCTGTAAGTTTGCATTCAACAAATGCACTTGTAACTTCACAGTCTCACGGAGACTTTAATGGCATTACAAAGAAATTCAAAAAGGCATTTTCAGAAAGTGATGATGGAATATTCAGGAGTCAAATGTTGGACTGAATGGACAGACTTGAACATTATATTAACTAGCCTAGCCTAGCCGATTGACAGAAATATTGAACATGATGGTCTAGATTAATTATATCATCTTCATTTCACGTTTAATGGCATATTCAGCAGTTTTCATGTGTGGTTGTCTGTATTGCGCAAACTAACATGACCAAACACTAACCAATTGTATGTCAACACCTGTTGTTTCATTTCATTTTTTTTTTTCTTTTTTCTTTTTTTTAAGTCCAGTTGTTTTTATGGTAAATGTGGCCTATTCGTTGCTGGTTATGTGATTTATCATACCTCTTTTTGTACAAACTGTCAATAAAAAAACTATGGAAAACCCATGTTGTCTCTAATCTCTTTTAAAGGCTGAAGATGTTTTAAAATTAAAATAAAAATCCAAACTTTTGTTGATATCAGATGACAGTATTATGGTGACCAACAAACACTGTCTCTTATGCTCACCAAGACTGCATTTATTTGAAAGTTAATACAGTAAAACGTCAATATTGTGAATTTTTTTAATCATTTATAATAACTTCTATTTGAAAATATTTATAAATGTGTCTTTTTTTCCCCATGGGATGGCAAAGCTGAATTTTCAGCAGTCATGATTCCAGGCTTCAGTGTCATGATCCCTCAATAATCAATCTAATATGATAAATATTTATTATTATTATTATATAATTATGCAGGCTTATATATTTTTGTGGAAACCATAATACATTTTTTCACAGGTTTCTTTAATGAATGAGCAAATTTGAAACAGAAATCTTCCATAATATTGAAAATGTATTTACTCTCACTATTTATCAGTTTAATGCATCCTTACTGAATAAAATAATTATTAATACTATTAAAAATGATATTGAACCCAAACTTTTAAACCGCAGTCTATAAATGCATTTCTTGTGTCTTTTTTTCCCCAAGGGATGGCAAAGCTGAATTTTCAGCAGTCATGATTCCAGGCTTCAGTGTCATGATCCTTCAATAATCAATCTAATATGATAAATATTTATTATTATTATTATATAATTATGCAGGCTTATATATTTTTGTGGAAACCATAATACATTTTTTCACAGGTTTCTTTAATGAATGAGCAAATTTGAAATAGAAATCTTCCATAATATTGAAAATGTATTTACTCTCACTATTTATCAGTTTAATGCATCCTTACTGAATAAAATACTAATAATTATTATTATTACTACTACTGACATTCTTTGGTGCTGTTGTTATTAGTTGTTGCTGCCAGAGGATGGCAGCAAAGCCTAAACATAAAGGACAATGTTGACATGCCCATAGCTATATGACCATGGCCAAAGCTGTTGTTTGTTTGATCGATTTTATTTATTTACTTGTTCTTTTACACAAAAAGAAGAGTGAAATGTATGTAAATCCAAAGCTGTTACTTGTTACATTTCAGGACTGTTACAAATCATTTCACACCACAGTTAAAAATGCCCTTGTTGAACTTCTCAGTTAACGCAGTCAATGTACATTGGAGAAAACACTCCAACATCCTGCAAACAAAAACATTAAGTTGCCACAACAGACTGGCAAACAGCTGTGCAAACATGATTGCAGAACACCTTGACATAAAGGCTCTTATGTGTCTGTGTGTTGAGAAGAAAAGAAGTGTGTGGGGGGGGGGGGGGTAATCCAT
>NW_015645540.1:364275-386707 GCF_001515625.1 Sinocyclocheilus rhinocerous
GGGGGGGGGTTAATCCATGTAGGAGTGCTTCATGGCCTGAGTTACTAATATTATGGCCCTTTGTGTTCACATCAGGCAAAGCGTTGAAAGTCATGTTGCTCCAGGCGAAATGTTTCTAATGAGTGTACTGTAAATCACTTTATATGACAAGCACCTGCTAAATGACTGCTTGCCATTAAGATACACGGCATAGTCACTGTAAATTATGCAAAAAGCAAGTATAGAATTTGTCGGTTATGGTCACAATCCACTTATGAGAATATCCAGTATGACTGGAGTATGACTCTTCATTCCTTAAATAGATCAATACACTGAAATTCCTCCATTCAGTTAATAAAATCATAAAGTCATTGATTTTCACTTTTTTTTTCTACACAGAAAGGTCTATTTTGAGCTAATTTGCAAGGTTGGATACCAGAATGGTCCACTAAAGAAGACAGGGCCACACTAAGCACAGTTTATGAATTGTTCTGATGTGGCCTCAATTCGCCATCTAAAAGTAACATAAGATGGGCGATGATGACCTCGGGGTAAATGGTGATATATTTTACATGTTAATGTCATGGGAGATATAAGCTGTAAAGTTTATATCACCCATGAAAGTGAAAGCAGTGGTTTGAAGATAAACAGCTATGTATTGTGTTGGAAAATTGCAATAAACTTTCTGAAGTGTTTTATGTTCCTGTCCATTTAAGGATACAATCAGTTTTGAGTAGCCTACAGATTACATTACTAAAAACTGAAGGTCATCTTTCACTTCAAAATATTGCTATGACTGTCTGGTCTGCACAGGCTATTTGAGAACAATAATAAACATTCTCGGCTGAGTGTATAATATTCAATAATTTATTCATATTCATTTCAAATAATTATTATCTTTATATATTAATTGTTAAACTGTGTAAAATCATTATTTGTTATATTTAAAGAAGAAGTTGAGGCCTGTGTGTCTGCGTTCGCGCGAGCACGTGGTTTGTTTACTGTTGGACGCCGCCATGAACATAATACAACTAGATATGGTTTATTTTCTAACTTGCGTTGTGTTTGCGTCAAGCATCGGTTCCCATCGTCGATTGTAAAATCTTATTTCACTTATTAGTTTGACCCACTGTTGTTATTTTACAAGGAAATGGCTGATATCTACTCCAGTTTCTCCACGTAATTCACTTATCAGAATTTCGTCACGCAATACAGTCCCTCTGTGTAAATCTAAATAGTCCCATTCCTCCCGTCATTTTATCTGTTTCGCTTCTCCATCCCCTCTCCATTTGCAGATAAACGCTTCATCATTGTGTCGGCTGGATGACTATCGGGTCCTTATGAAAATGCAAATGTATTTCCCCCCAGGAGAATGTGCCGCTGGTGGGATTTCACTGAGATGGAGGGGGATACCTCGCGTTCATTTTTTACATTGTTAAAAGTCTTCTGTCATTCAAGACTCCATCATGATTGGGAGCCAGCTGCTTCAGGGAGGTGAGAGCAATTTTACTTCAAATACACTTTCTTTCTGAGTGAAGGCTGGTCTTCAAATAAAATCAGGGGAACTTTGTTAAAAACATTTTCAGCAAAGAGTTTGTTGTGCTGTCACTGTGAAACTGAGATGACTATCTATCTATCTATCTATCTATCTATCTCTATTCTTTTTTGAAAAGAGATCATGTCAGCTGATGTTCTGCTTCATCATTGTGTCGGCCGGATGACTATCGGGTCCTTATGAAAATGCAAATGTATTTCCCTCCAGGAGAATGTGCCGCTGGTGGGATTTCACTGAGATGGAGGGGGATACCTCGCGTTCATTTTTTACATTGTTAAAAGTCTTCTGTCATTCAAGACTCCATCATGATTGGGAGCCAGCTGCGTCAGGGAGGTGAGAGCAATTTTACTTCAAATACACTTTCTTTCTGAGTGAAGGCTGGTCTTCAAATAAAATCGGGAACTTTGTTAAAAACATTTTCAGCAAAGAGTTTGTTGTGCTGTCACTGTGAAACTGAGATGACTATCTATCTATCTATCTATCTATCTATCTCTATTCTTTTTTGAAAAGAGATCATGTCAGAGGGGAACTTTGTTAAAAACATTTTCAGCAAAGAGTTTGTTGTGCTGTCACTGTGAAACTGAGATGACTATCTATCTATCTATCTCTATTCTTTTTTGAAAAGAGATCATGTCAGCTGATGTTCTGTAAAATGGCTCTCTGAATACAGCCTTTAAAAACCATTGTTATCATGACTGTTGTCACTTTTGTACAAATACTTGACTGTGTGTACTATAGACTTTCAAGGGAAAGTGAGCGCAAAAAGGCTGCATTATGCTTTCAGAGCTGACTTCCTCCAGCTCCATTGAATTTAAGTGTTACAAAGCTTTTCCTGCTCACAGGTTGTCTTGCACTGAATAGTGCACCAGATATACCTTTCAAAGCCCTGATATAGACCAGCATAATATAGTACAAACTGGTGTGAATGAGCCATATGACCCTATGCGACCTGTAACCGTGATTAATGTAGGCTGGCATCGTACCATGTGATGTGGCCTTAGTTTTAAGAGGGGGACATGGTATTTTTCGAAGGCCTGCTTTGAGCTCAGCTGTTTTGGGGTCCTTAGGGATGGGGCCAGATGCCACGCTAAGCCCGTTTTAATTTGGATAATTTGATGTTGGTCTCTGTGAGACTGACGGATGCGCTGTCATAAGGGGTGGAAGGAAGCTGCACCATTGTGACAGTGCCCATTTATCTGTCTGGCAGAACAGACAGACTAGTCACTAACGGAGTCCGGCTATCTTAGGACAGCTGGTGGCACTGTCTCTGAGCTTTTATTTGATTTTTTACAATTTTCATCTTGGCCTTTTGGCATATTTCAGATAAAGCAAAGAGGACAGGAAATGATGTAGAGGATTGGAAATGTTATGAACCAGGCTCGAAGTTGAATCACTGCATAAGCACCAGGGCATGTGCCAGTGTTAATTTAATTTATTGCTAACAGTGTACTTTATTTTTGTTCATTTTAGCTCTTGTGGTTTTAGTTTTCTAGTTTCAAATTTCTTTTCTTTCTTTTTTTTTTGTTTTTTTTAGCATGTTACTGGTGTCATTTAACAAGGTTTAGTATGTGTGTGTGTATATATAAATTTTAATTTATTAATAATAAAAAATTAAATTTTGGCCTTTTATATTTTTTCTTTTAGTGTAGGAGTAATGAAAATGTACTACTACTACTAATATTTTTGTATGCACAAGGAGTCTGACAACAGCCGGTGCTCCACACAGATCTCACCATCATCCAGTCCATCTGGAATTACATGAAGAAACAGAAAGAAATGAGGTAGACTAAATCCAGAAGAACTGTAGCAACGTCTCCAAGATGCTTGGGTCCTATAGGTATGGAGCACTGGCTGTTGTCGACTCTATTGTGCATACAAAAATCTCACTGGATTATGACAATTAATGGCAAAATGAATGTTTGGAAATGTAAACTGATATTTCCTACTTGCACACCACAGCTTTAATTGCTAAATTTAATTTTAATTTTGGAGTAATGAAAATGTATTTTAGTTTCAGTTTCTACTAATTGTGTTGTATTTTATTTTTATTTCAGGTATCAAAAATGTTTTCATCTAGTTTTTGTTTTAGTTTATGATGTGCGCTGACAGCTAGGTCGTGACTCCAAGGATAGTTTTCAATTCTGCTATACTCCGTACCTGTTCCTTTTAATCTATGTCTTTACAATTGTTCCTTTCTTTCTCTCTTTAGGTTGTCGGATATCCAAGTACTTATTAGCGAACATTTCTCTCTTTATCTCATGATTTGATTTCATACTGAGGTTTCACACTTGCACCGGTTTCCATTCAGTCCATTTTCCTTCACGCTCACGTTCTCTTTTTCTCTTTCATCCTATTTTCCCTTTGAGAGTAATAAAATATAATTATATGGACATATCCATAAAAGAGACTGACAGATGGGCTCTCAATATAAAGTCTTTCCCTTTCTGTCTGTCTCTCTCTCTCTCTCTCTCTGGTAGAATAAAGCAAAGCAGAGCACATAAAAGGGTGTCTGAATTACACACTGGTTGGAAAATGATACTGCTGGCTCTTCTTTCCTTCCGGCGGCGCTAAATATGTCTGAGGCGTAACGGCAGAACAGGATGGGTGAGAGGATGGCTGGTCTTTGTGTTGAAAACAAAGCGCTCTCCTGCCTGTTCTGTGCTTCTCAATTCGTATGTTACGCCATTGTCATACATGTGTTTTACACAGGTGCTTAAGTAGTGCCTAACAATGCAGTACACTCTCTTTATAAAACATTTAACCTTACCAGCCGAAAGGGCTGGATTTTTTAATTCGCGTCACTTGTTCTCTCTCTGGTTTTAGCTTTCTGTGCTTTTTCAGCTCTCTGTTTTCCCTCATCAGGCAGGCATGGTTTTAGCTACCGCTGTCAGGCACAGTAGGGGACGCAAGCTCAGCAAGAGTCCACGCCACCACACAGCCCTGAGCACACACACATTTGCACTCCAATCCCACCCATCCAGTCTCACAGACAGCACCATTCAGCACTCTGTAGCCTCACCCCTAGGGGCCCAATGCTGACATACATTGTGGTTCTGATGCTCGGAAGTGCCAGGCACAGGACAGACCACACCTGACAGAACCTGTCCACATCCACCGCGACATGGCACAGACTCACCTGAACTATATTTAAATCGCTGTGTCATACACCTTAAAGAGAGTGAGTCGCCTCAGGAACAGATCTGATTTGCTCTGTTGTTCGTTTTCTATGTTGTGTGGTTCTTTGTCGTCATTAGAGCGCTGTAAAGGTGCAGTCACATTAACGATACTTCAGCAAAATTACTTAGATAACGGACAACGTAAAGAGAGTGTTATGTTTTCACTATCATACCGTAGAATACACTCTTGAATGCACTACGATAAATAACACAGCCACACGCTGGGGTACTTAACTTCTTCACTTGCTTTATTTAAAGGAACACAACTACTAATAATTACTAAAGTGGTGGTGCCACCTACAGGCACTATGGAGAATGACAGTATCCCATACATAACATCTCCTCCCCTCTTAAATCAAGAAACAAACTCCAAAGCATTTTCAAAACCACAAACATTACGCATTTATTTATTCTACTCTAGAGGTAGAGGGTAGACTGCCTCTTGCCTCGAGCCAGTTTGGGGATTATTCTGCACCATGTCAGAACAGGCTCAATAACATAACTAATTACAGTTCAATCCAGCCGTTTCCATAGTCCTATAATGTCAGACGGTTGGGTGGTTTAATCACTCTGGCTGGATAACGTCTGACCTGCGCTGGTGGAATGTCGAGTTTGCCGTGCTTTGTCTGAGACTCTGCTAATGTGTCGCCGTTAACATCTTGTTCCTTTGTTGGTGGTGCAGATGAAGTGGCATTTACAGAGGTTTGCACCGGAACAGACACGTTCTTGTTATCAGGTAATTCTGTCAACTGAGTTTCAGCTGTTTGGTTTGGAATGGACAAAAGTTGATCAGCATGACGCCTCCATTCCTCAGAAGCACCTACATCCACAGTATAAGATACTGGGCCACTTTGAGCCATCACCACTCCTGATGTCCATCTCCCTCTCCCCAAGTAATCACGAGCCAACACAACATCACCTACTCCAAACTGTCTCTGCTTTGAACGACCAGCTCGCCGGAGAACCTGAGAGGTCTGTGAGAGTCGCACAGCAGCTGTCACACTGGGTTTTAAGGCATCAAGACGTGTGCGCAACTGGCGTCCCAAAAACAACAGGGAAGGGCACTCTTTTGTCGTCGGATGTGGTGTGTTGCGGTATGTCAGCAAGAATGTTTCCAGCCGTTTCTGAAGAGTAGAAGAGCCCTTAGAAGCCTTCAGTGCTTGTTTTAGTGACTGAACAAACCTCTCAGCCTGCCCGTTAGTTGCCGGATGATATGGGGCAGAACGGATATGTTTCACATGGTTGGCCTTCAGGAAATTTGCAAACTCCTGAGAGACAAATTGTGGTCCATTGTCGCTCACAAGGACTTCAGGCAGACCATAATGACTGAAGAGGTTCCTCAAAACTCCAATTGTTTTTTCTGCTGTCGTTGATGTCATCAACTGCACCTCAGGCCACTTTGAATGTGCGTCAACCACGACCAGGTACATGTGACCCTCACACGGCCCAGCAAAATCTACATGTATGCGCTCCCATGGTTTGCTTGGCCACTCCCATGGGTGTAGGGGTGCTTGGGATGGCATTTTCTGTATTTGTTGACATGACTGACACATTTTCACTTGCAGTTCAATGTCAGCATCAAGACCCGGCCACCACACATAACTGCGAGCAATGGCTTTCATTCGGACAATTCCTGGGTGGCCAGTGTGCAGTTCCTCCAGCACCCTTTTCCGCAGCTTGTGAGGAACAACGACTCTCATACCCCGCATTAAGCACCTGTGTTGGACAGACAGTTCATCGCACTTGGAGATGAAAGGTGAGAGTTCATTATTATCTGTCAGCCTGACAGCTTGAGTCTCTTTCTGAACCATTTCGACAACTGTAGACAAGGTAGAGTCACTCATAGTCTCACGTCGGATATCAGTGGCACTGACAGGGAGCTTCTCTACCTGTCCGAGGTAGAACAGCTCTACAGCATCCTTTTTCTCTTTGTGTTCCACTTGTAATGGCAGACGGGAAAGACCATCAGCATTTGCGTGATGTTCAGCTCTTTTGTACTCGATGGTGTAGTTGTGAGCAGACAAAAGTAATGCCCACCTTTGCATACGTGCCGCCGCCATAGATGGAATTCCATTTTGTGGTCCAAAGATCGTAGTAAGGGGGCGGTGATCTGTAAAAAGCGTGAATTTTCGTCCGTAGAGATACTGATGGAATTTCCTGACCCCGAACACAATTGCCAGAGCCTCACACTCAATCTGCGCATAATTCTGTTCTGCCTTGCTAAGTGTGCGCTATGCGAAAGCTATTGGTTTTTCTTCACCGCTGGGTACACACAAATCTATCGCGAAGTGCATCATCCAAATGTCCCCCAAATTTGCAGTGTTCTGATAGTCCTCTAAGCACTGCAACATACTGTGTCACCGACTCACTCTCCTCCTGATTCCGCCGATGGAAACGAAAACGTTCCGCGATGATCAGGGGCTTCGGAGAAAAATGTTGCTGTAGCGTGTCTGTGATGTGCTTACAGCTCTTCTCTCTCGGCTTATCCGGCGCAATCAGACTTCGGAGTAATCCATATGTTTTTTCCTCCGAATACGCTGAGTAGCACAGGCACTTTCTTTTCGGCATCAATGCTGTTAGCTTCTACAAAGTGCTCAAATCTTTCAATATAGGTGGTCCATGGTTCGATGCTTTCATCAAAAGCTTTCATATGGCCTATAGTAACAGCCATTCTATCTAACCTAGCTCACTTTAGCTTCGCAGAGAAAATAAAATAAAAGTTCAGGTGCGCCTAACTACTCACGATTCACTGTGGTAGCTTCCTGGTAAATTAATCCACCTCGTCGCCAAATATGTTATGTTTTCACTATCATAACCTGTAGAATACACTCTTGAATGCACTACGATAAATAACACAGCCACATGCCTGGGGTACTTAACTTCTTCACTTGCTTTATTTAAAGGAACACAACTACTAATAATTACTAAAGTGGTGGTGCCACCTACAGGCACTATGGAGAATGACAGTATCCCATACATAACAGAGAGAAAGAAACAAACAATTGTAAAGACATAGATAAAAAGGAACAGGCACAAAAAAAGGTTAATTGTCAATAGTATAACAATTTATGAAACTCCTGATCACGCATATTCCTATTTAATTTAAATAAAATGGGTTTCACCTGCAAAATTTCCCAGAGCAATGGTAAATGTGGCCACACCTTAATATTTGATTTGCAAACTATCTGTGAGTCCATGTGGCCTAACCACCATCTAATAACTTTTACAATTTTTAGTGGTCTTCACTGTCTAATAACTTTTAAAATTTTAAGTGGTCTTACCTAAGTTTTTTGTTTCCCCCAAGGTCTTATTTTTTTCCCTACTTATAAAGTTATTCAAGGTTTCTTGCACCAATAATAGCTGTTGGTTTAGTTTTATAGTATGTCCACCATGCCATAGGAAGGGTCATATAGGTCTCTCAGGTGGCTGGAAAGTTTGGGTGGTCATTGGTGGCTTGATTGACAAGGTGGGCCAAGCTCATGATTTCCACCCTATTTAACAGATATAATTTTGCTACTGTACTTTTAGGGATGCACAATATATTGGTACCATGTGGGTTATCTGCTGTTGTTGTTGTTGTTGTTGTTGTTGTTAGTAGTAGTAGTATTAGTATTCGTATTCGTATTCGTATTATTTTAATATATTGTTATCAGTTGATTTTGGATATGTTTTGAATTGTATTGTTTATTTAATTGTGCATGTTCATTCCCACAAAGTTAATATTTAAAAACATTCATAACATAATTCTGTTAAATGTAATCTTTAGCAAATATCAAAATAAATACTTATTTTTCATTCCGAGCATTATGATGTTGTGATTACAATGTTGAGTGAGTAACAGTGATTATTCACAGGTTGTGTGTTTGCCGGCTTTGCCCTTTGAAAAATTTGTATTAAAGGGGTCATATGATGCTTTTTTAAAGATCATTATTTAACATTGGGATAATTCAGAAGGAGACCCTTATCGTTAATTATATGCAGCCTGGAATAATAGTAATGTTCTTCTTTAGATATTTAGGAAATATAGCATCCATCCTGCTTCCTTGTTACCGCCTTGTCGTGTCTGAGAAAGCCACGTTTCAAACCAAACACCAAATAGGTGGTGCTGACATGTTAATGTGGTCGATCTTTTGTTAATGTACAAGCTTTTAATGTCTCAAAGTCACAGATTTCACAACAAGACAATTATCTAGCTTATTTTCCATGATATGACCCCGTTGTTCATTTATTCCTTCTGTGAGGGTGTACTATTTCCAGTGCTGCCATATGTGTTCTTTTTTACATTTAGATGAGAGAGGGATTACGTTTTATTGTTTGTGTCCAGATGAATATTGTTTATCGTGATATGCATGTTGTAAAATAGCAAGTCAGAGTGTTGGAAAAGGAGAGGCTAATTTGAGATGTTTTTGTGCGATAGCTGTTAAATGAGGTGTGTCTGTGTATGTAGACCTATATCATTGATCTATTTTGGGTATGTGATGCGCATGTGATGCCTTAGCCTGCGTTCTGTCAAAGACAGCAAAGCTTTCATTTGCTGCAAGGTCATGAGTGTTTGCTTGCCTTATTGATGGCTCACTTTTCAGATGACTTTGAGCGTCTTTATATATGAGTTCTTGTCTGTTTGTGTTATTGACTGCTCCGATTTATTTATTTGTAGGCAGGTCTTGATTATATTTCAGCGAATGGGTGTTGTGTGCATTTGAGAGTTTGTTGTGCTGTGTAATTGAGTTGCACTTACGTCACTTGAGCACTGGAGTGATATCACACAGGAAGCAGCTGCCCTTAAGAGGAGAGGCATTAATCATTAACAATGCCATGAGCAGAGTTCACAAAATGCAGCACAGCCCTCTTCCTCTCATTTATTTATTCATTCATTTTTCTTCACGTTTAGGGGAACAAAACTGGGTCAAAACCCCTTGGGCCTAAATGCCAGGACTGACTGATGTGTTGTGCAGATCTTTTTTCAGTTACTCAAAGTAGATATCTGAAGGTATTGTCTTGTTTTTTTTGTTTTTTTTTGTAAACTAGCTCAGATATTTGGAACGGAGTCTCTTATTAGGCCCCTATTATGAATTTATGCTCTGACTGAGGTGAATTTGACTCCTAAATGTTTCACTTTTTGTTTGAGGGTAAGAAGGATTACAACCTTTTACAACTGGGGGTAATTAGAGCATAAAAATAGATGTGTGAGGAAAAACGTGTTTATATTACTGATCGGTGGTGTGGCTGCATTACTCTGAGGGACACTATCAGTGACAGAGACGTGGAGCTGCTGTGCATTAGCTTGTGACCTTTTTATTTGCCATGTGAGTTTGGCAATGTTGTCATCTGCATTGTTTATGTGTCACCAGATGGAAATGCAGTAAGACTAAGAGCTACGACGCAGGCGTCTGAGTCCATGCAACAGAAGCTCCAATGCACTCCTAATGCTTCTCTGTTTGTTTTGGGTGATATGAATCACTGTTATCTTGAAAGATTTCTTCCTGGTTTTCAACAATATGTCAGCTGCAATACAAGGAACACTAATATTTTGGACAAGTGTTATAGGAATGTATCCAATGCATATACTGTGAAAGTTAAACCACCATAAGCAAACTCGGACCGTAATACTGTGCAGCTCATTCCTGTCTACACTACCTTGCTGAAGTCAGTTAAGCCTGTGAACAAGGTGGTGAGGCAATTAGCCCCTGCGTGGGTGGACATTTTTCAGAGGTCCATTGATTTACATATTATCAGATATTTGGAAGAAATCAATTATTATACCAGTTCCAAAAAGACCAGGTCCTCAAGAGTATAACCATAATCGCCCATTCGCCTTAACCTGCATTGTGATGAAGAGTTTGGAGAGGATTATGGTGTGGAAGCTTAAAGAAGAGCTTAAGGACCATCTTGATCATTATCAGTTTGCCTATCAAATCAATAGGGGCACTGATGACGCTATCCTTACTGTGGTGCATCATGTTTTAAAACATCTGGAGGATCCCAAGGCTTATGCCAGGCAGTTCTTTCTTGATCTGAGCTCTGCTTGTAATACCATTCTGCCACACCTTACTCTCTCCAAACTATATAGCATCAAATGGTTCCATGCATTTCTTACTAGTAGGACTCGACAAGTCAAAATCAAGCAGACTCTTTTTGAGTGTAGGTCCATTAGCATTGGTGTCCCCCAGGGGTGTGTATGTTTACCACTCTTATTCACACTGTACACCAATGATTATAGGAGTCACCAGCCTGGGAATATTGTTGTAAAATTCTCAGATGACATCTTGGTCTTGTGTATAAGGATGAGGACATTCAACATTACACTACAGATATTGCTAACTTTGTTACATGGAGTAAAGAACACAGTCTTGTTATTAGTGTTAGAAAAACAGAGGAAATGATTTTTGATCCCAAATTAGTAGGCAACCACTCACCTATCATAATTAACAATGAGCCCATTAAACAGGTTGCTTCATACAAATACTTAGG
Organism: Sinocyclocheilus rhinocerous; assembly: GCF_001515625.1. Lineage (NCBI taxonomy): Eukaryota > Metazoa > Chordata > Actinopteri > Cypriniformes > Cyprinidae > Sinocyclocheilus > Sinocyclocheilus rhinocerous. The sequence continues at coordinate 375,457 of NW_015645540.1, forward strand.
TTTGCTTATTGGTAATAAACTTTCATGGGAGGTGCATGTGGACAATCTGTGTCAAAAGGTGCAACAAAAAATGTACTTTTTACCAAGGCTCAGACTCTTTGGAGTTAATTGACTCTTGGAGTAATTTGACAGTTACTCTTAGATCTCAGCTGAACTGTTTGGTGGGTACGGCAATGAAAGTGGTTGGTCTCAGTGTTAATTTTGACAGCAAATTTTGATTTAGTTTTAGTCATAGTCTTTTGACTAAAATGCAATTTAGTTTTAGTCATATTTTAGTCATCTGAATTGTTTTTAGTTTTAGTCTAGTTTTAGTCGACTAAATAGCATACGATTTTAGTCGACTAAATCTACAGTAAATTTAGTCGGCTAAAATCTAATATGCGACGCGAGAGAGTCCTTATGTGCTGTGAGACGCGCTTTCTGCGTGTGTTTGCTTCAGTGTCTGCGCTCAGAAAACCGGACCAAATTGAGTTCTCTCTTGCGTCGTTAGATTTATCTATATGTCTGCTCTTCTCTTACTCCCAAATATTGAAATTTTTTTATGTTTTATGCGACGTATTTTTGTCATTCACAAAGAGTTTTAGTTCATTATCGTCTTCTTGTCGTCGGTGAAAGAAATGTCGTTGACGAAAATTATGACGAAAATTATTCGTCAACGAAACTAACACTGCTGGTCTTTATCCAGAATTCGAACTACTTCCATCTGGTCGACGTTTTCGTACTCCAAGGTCTAGAAATGTTGTTCCTTTGGCTACAAGGCTGTTAAACTCTAGCTCAAAGGACACGCCTGTGTGACTTGTGTGAGATTATGTTATTGATGTGGGTATCTTTTTATGCAGCTTCACCTGTATTTCCCAAAACAAATTTCCCTTAAAGGGATAAATAAAGTATAAAGTAAAGTAAAAGTAAGTAAAAAAGAAGGAAGGTAGTGGTCTATCTTGTAATCTGAAATGAACAATGTACAAATGTCTGCCTCTCATCTCTGCAGCCTGTTTATGTGTGTGTGTTCATTCAGATGCACCTGCAGCTCATAATTTGTGTTAAATAAGCTGTTGCGATTCAGATTCAAGCTATTTTCAGAATAAATCATATGCTAAATTAAACTTGGAACAGAGTCAATGGAAGTCATGATGCAGATACAGAGATTATATATACACACACACACACACATCTTCCTTCTGATGTTTGTATGTATCATTCTATCTATAGTTTTGTTGTTCTATTTGTCATTCTACCTGTCTGTCTGTCCATCCATCCATCTATCCATCCTTTGTTCTATCATTCTGTCTTACTGTCTGTTGTTCTATCTCTCAATTTGTCCATCCGTCCATCCATTGTTCTGTCGTTCTGTCGTCTCTCAATATATCCATCATCCTTCTGTCTGTCATTCTGTCTCTCAATTTGTCCATCCATCCATCGTTCTATTGTGCTGTCTGTCTGGTTTTCCGTCCGTCCGTGTCTGTCTGATCTGACATTGGTATTGAAAAATGTATTTACCCTCATGTCATTCCAAACCTGTATGACTTTCTTTACAACATGCATGTACTGTTAAAGAATATTGTAAAAAATATTTTGTTTTTTTTGTTTTTTTTGGTCCATACAATGAATGTCAATGGGCTCAAATGTTAGTTGGTTCACAACGTTCTTCAAAATATCTTTCCACAAATTAAAGTAAGTCATACAGGTTTGGAACAGCATGAGGTGGAGTACATGAGAATTTTCATTTTTGGATGGAATATCCCTTTAAGCTTAACTTTTTGATGGTGTCATTCAGTGGTTTCCCGCACACAGAAAATGAGAGGATGTGAGAACGATCATGGCATTTGTTTGCACCAAAGCTTTGCTGAATCTCAGCTTACACTCCACCTCATATGTCTCTGACTAATTCAGGCAGCACCTATTGATTTCAGGTTGGGTCACCTTTAGCAACACACTGCTGTGCTTCAGGGAAGAGAGAGAGAGAAGATAGCTGTCAGTTTGTGTGAAAATCAAGCAAGTAAAAGAGATTGAGAATAGCTCTGAGATGTGGAGAATGTAAAAGCTATCGAAAGAAAGGGAAAAGTGGGATTTCACAGTCTGTTCCCCTCAAACAAACATTTCCTGTTACTTTCAGTCACTGAATTAATTTAAATTAAGTATTCATGTCCATATGAGTAAAACAATTCACATAGTGCTCATTAAAAAACACAAGAGTCAAGTCAGAAGAGGTCAAGTCAAGGCTAAGCTAATATGCTACGCTAGCAGCAAATGAGAACAAACAGGAGCAGTATTATCTACCCTCACAAAGGAAAATTGTCAGGCTGTGTCGTTTCATTGCTGAATAACCCTCATCAAGTCTTTTTCTCCTGCGGATGTGGAAATGACCTGGGGAATGGTCTTCAAGCGGTTACAATGGTTCTCTGCTAGCCCACCTGCTAGTTCATGCGTAATATGTTATCTTAGCTTTTATGGTCATGCATTTACAATTCTCAGGAAGGTGTTATTTGATACATGCAACAATGTGATAAACCCAGACTTGAGAAGTAACAGGATACTTGGAATGACATAATGTAATTTAAAAAGGTTACTGTATTCCATTACAGATTAAAAAAAGATTCAATCAGGTTACCAGTACATTTCATGAAAATGGGAATTACTATGAATGGAATGAAGTACTCTCACCAGTGTAGGATCTTGCCAAATGTGACATGGGCAACTGCATAGGCAGCACTATTGTTCTCATTGTCTACTTTTCCATCGATGAACAGGGATTTACACACTCTCCTTTCTGCCTGCAACTCTTTTTGAAATGAATTGTGACTTGGCAGATATTGTTTTCTCCTATTTGAGTTTAATTTATAACCTTCAAGTAAAAAGCCCTTCAAATGTTACTTTTCCTGAGAAGTATACATACTGGCTCTGTGGTGCTCTGTTTGTTTGAGCGGCAACACTAATAGTGCTTACATGCACAATTATACTCACTTATATACACAATACACAATTATACGATTATGCTTAATAGCCCAACAATGTGTCACATGTACATGGCTTGTTGACGGCAAAACCAAGAAAACCCCAGATGATTTTTAAATCGTATGTAAACATATCTGGATTAATGAGCTGAGTTTTGATAGGTATCAGTGTTTTGTTTTACATGTAAACACACTTATTGACTCAGGAGAGCTTCTGATGCAGAAAATTACATACTTTTGTAAAATTCATCTTGTCTTGAGGTAATTCATAATTAAAATTAAAGAGTGATTAATAATTTAAAGTGATTAGTACACTGAACAAAAAACTTTAAAACAATTTTTTAAATTGAAAATTGCTAGTAAATTTCACAGATAATACAAAGAAATGGCAAGTAACATTGAATTAAATGAGATTTTAAAGTAGAAAGACTAAAATATTATTTTCTTGTAAAATAATCTGCTTTATTTATAAAAAAAAATCTACATTGTAGTAATAATAATAATTCTGTAATGCGCTGCTGTTCGAAAGTTTGAGATCCGTTAGATTTTTAAAATGTTTTTAATGCTAACCAAGCTTGCATTTCTTTGATCAAAAAAACAGTAAAACTGTATTTATTATTCTACTCGAATATTACAGTTTTCTATTTGAATATATTTAAAAATGTCATTTATACTACGATAGAAAAGCTGAATTTTCAGCAGCCATTACTTGTGCCTTCAGCGTCACATGATCCTACAGAGATCATTCATTGTATTATGCTGATTTGTTGCTCAATAAACGTTTATGCTTAATGTAAATATAAAAAAAATTGTTTTGCTTAATAGGAAGTTCTGATCAATTTTATGCAACATAAGTATTCAAAAAAAAAAAAACTTACTGACCCCAAACCTTTGAACAGTAGTGTACATTTAAAGTAACCCTCCCTCACGAACTTCCAAATCTGAACCAAATGTCCTTTTGTGCTACATTTCAGATGCCTTTTACAAGCCCTGTGACACTTTGACAGAGCTTGCTTATATTTCAGCATTATGCCGTGTTTGACACCTCTTGAGTATACAGTGCACAGTAAAATAGGAAACTCTTACAATGAGATGACAAGAGGTTAGAAACACCGCTATCAAGCTGCCACAAAACCTGCTTTTTTATCCCAGCCTTACTATCAGGGGAGTCATCAGCCCTCCTATGCTGCTGACCATACCCCGTGACCTAGTTTGCACAGTGCTCGTCATTGGTAAATTCAGGTAGAGCAGACGACGTACAAACCCCCAGCGCTCCACACAACAGGGGCCTTGAAGTGCCGAGCGCTGTTGCAAAGCCCCTTGGGAAATTTAGCAGTGAATTGACAGACCTGTTCGACGGGGAGTGCTGCCATTGTGAGGCGACATGAGATGTCTGTAGCACACTTATTATACTTAGCTCTTTCTTTGGCCTACTTTTTTGCCTCTGGTCTTCATATTTTTCTCTCTCTGCTGTCTCCACCACACTTATCTTTCCATATCATGGAAGCCATTCTCGCCGTGTGCATGGTGCTACTATCTTTCCATGCCATCATTTCACAGTTGTCATGGAAACATAAAAAATTATTTGCGCAAAGGTGTCAGGGTCATGATGGAAATGAGATCCTTTATTTTCCTTCCTGTCTCTTCAGGGTAAAATGATCAAGGCAGATTAAATTAAAATTAAGCCAAACAATTATGTGGAGTCATTTCATATCGAAATGACTTTATCTTTAAATAAATTTAAAATACACTCTTGATGCTTTTTTTATGAATGTACAAAGCAACATTTGTAGTACTTTTAATTCTGTCTTTACTATTGCTAAGTAAATAACATAACATTCTAACAACATTATATATATATATATATATATATATATTAGGGATGCAGCGATTAACCGGTTTCGAATATATATATATATATATATAAAATTATGTCTGTCAGAATATTATTATTATTATTATAAAAGATGCAGTGTTATTTTAGTATTATTTATATAATATTAATATTTGGAATTAGCTTTTATTTTTATATGTTAGTTTTAGTAATTTTGTAATGTGCTTTTGTCATTTGTATCATTTTTAAAACTATTTTATTTAGCTTTTATTTTTTTTCAGTGTTTGGCTTAGTAAGTTTAGTAAGTTTAACTTTAACTTAAAACTATTTTATTACAGTTTGTTTCTCATTTGTTCTTAATTTTTTATTTTCTTTGATCTTTATTAGTCTCAAGTTTATTTCCGTGAATGAACCCATAAACTCACTTCCTCCCATAAGTCAATGAATATTCCTTAGACACATCAGCTAATCTAATGCTTATGTAACACTGAAATCTTAGTATCGCCCCTGGTGCAAATGCTAAGATTTCTGCATAAATGTTTTCTCTTCATTTTTAGACCTGACCCGCATGGAGAAAGCATGTGACCTTTGGTGATCTCTGATCCATGATTGTTTGTTTGCTTACATGTGCATTCCTTTAACCATGATGGAGTATGTGTCTTGCTCAGACACAGATAGTCCAGCCATGCTGTTTGGAGCGGCAGTCACCTTTCATCCATTCCCAAATGAACCTTCAATCACACGGTCAATAAAAGTGATATTGATTACTGAAAATAAATGTTGACAGTGAGAAACTCAGTCTATATCAGGCCTTTTGTGCTTCATTGTGTCCAATAAGCAAGTGTGTATTCAGTGTTCAGCCTCATTATGTTTTTGCTCATCATTAATATTTTGGCCTTTTCATCAGAATCTTTTTGAATAGCATTTGATCTCCATGGTGGCTGTCCATGTTTTTTGACTGGAGAAAAGAATTCAGCTGTTCTGAAGGAGTTAGAAAGATCATTCCACAATTGAGGTATGCTGTTGTGTTTTGGTGCCATGAGATCAACAGATTTATGAAGGGAATGCAGAATTGTATTTCCTTGTTTTTTATTAAAAAGAGTTGAAGACTTGGAAAAAAAAAAAGTGATTTTTACATGTGGCCTCTTAAAAAGGTTGAGACTGTAGATCAAATACAGGTGTGACTTTGTTTTATTCATTTATAATTAATGAAATGCAGGTGGGTGTAACTATGTAGGTAACCGATCAGAACTGAATACTTACTCCTCGCCTTCTAACTCTGTCTGAGTTTATTTATCTTGTGTCTAGAGTAATATTTGGAGGTAGTTTGGCCCTCCCATGTTTGTGGAGACCCTTAAGTATGTCCCTTTGTGCCCTTTGAGCAGTGTTGCTTTATAAAAGCCAGATGAGACCAAATGAGGCCATATGTCCCTCAGAATGGTTGCTTATAGTGTAAGCTGAACATATCGGGCGCCTTTTGATTATACAGACCTGGAGCAGCACAATAAATAATGCAAAGAGCTTTGTGAATGTCCGACAATGACCACACACACACACACACACACACACACATTCATAAGAGAGCGAGAGGAGAGGAAACTACACCTTCTGCATATGCATATACCATTGCAAACAAATGTGAGCTCTCTCTTACATGTGGACACACACTCCGTACTTGTTGCCCTTGGAGATGCTGTGGTTGGAAAGTGGATCCGCAGGCCCTCGTCTGCTGGCCAGGCAGGTAACAGGAGCCCGTGAGTCTCTGAATATTTCAGAGAAAGAGAGCGAGAGAGAAATAGCAGCAGATAGAATTAGCAAATCAGCCATCCCATCCGCTACTCTCTGTACTCTCTGTCAGGGCCCAGGGTTGAATTACAAGGGCCCGACACCCACAACACATGGCAACTATTTGGCTTAAACAGAACAGAGCCTTTGTGGTGATAACACTAAAAGAATGGAGAGTGGAATAACACAAAAACACACATTCAGCCAGTTAGCCAGGTTCTGTTTAGTGGTCTGATAAGCCCTTGACAATGCCTGACTGGAACAGAAGGTTTGTTTCTGTTCTTGAGTTGAATTAATGTTATTGCAAGGTTACAAAGAGGGCATAGCGCTGCTCTGTTCCAAAACCTAGAGAGCTGCCTACAGAGGATTTGACACAAAACATATTCCAAAAGGTAGTCAACTTAAGCTGCCTTTTAAGAAAATGCATTTAAAATACAGTAAAAAAAGTAATATTATGAAATATTTTTACAATTTATAATAACGGGTTTCTATTTGAATATATTTTAAAATGTAATTTGATAGCAAAGTTGAATTTTCAGCAGCAATTATTCCAGTCTTCAGTGTCACATTATCCTTCAGAAATCATTCTGGTTTATTTTCATTATTAATGTTGAAAATAGTTGTGCTACTTAATATTTTGATGGAAACCATGATGCATTTTTCATGATTCTTTGATCAATAGAAAGTTCAAAAGAGAAGCATTTATTTGAAATTTAAAAAGCAGCCATTTAGTGCATCCTTGAATAAAATAATTTTATTGTATATATTTTTTAATTACTGACTTCAAAATTTTTTATTGGAATGTGTACTTATAATTAATTCAATACTACAAAAAGTATTTAAAAATGGTAAAAAAGAGATTTGATGAGCGTTAGGTTGCTACTTATATAGGCAGTGATGGTTCACTAGGTTTAGGGAAAAAAAGACATGCACAAATTACAATGAAAACATGTTTACTAACTAAATTCTTAAATAAAAAAAGTCATGTGACTTTTGCATCAAGTCATGTGACTCAAAAAAAAGCTAAGAAAACATATTGCTCTGGTCATGATTGGATACTGTTGATTGGCCAAAATGATTGGCTAATAGCACCTCCCAGAACTGTCTGGCACATTCTCACTCCAGACATCTGCCACCAATCCCTAGAAAACATGAACTTCGAAAATGTTTGCATGTTCTGCATGCTCTAATGTGTCTAAGTATTTTATTATGTTTATAAATAAAAGACCCACAGTGAATTCCCTAGTGGCTACTGCTTCCATTTCTATTTCTAATTTACAGCAATTTCCCTGAAAGGGATGTTTTTGTTCTCTTGAATACATGAGATGGAAGTGCTGCTTTATTTGCAAATTGTTTTTATGATAATCCCTTTATTCGCATAAATTAAATGTGCAACTCGGATGGAAACAGCTACTGTTACTGTATACCAATCTCATCCATTCTGCTTGAGTGCATTTGTGGCTTTGTAAGTTTTATCCTCATTAACCCAAATGTGTGTCTGTTGAGGTATTAGGGCCAGTGGAGGTGGCAATAGGACAGGGTGGATCATCTTATTGTGGGTGGTTTTAGGGTCACACACAGATCAACAGCTGCCATGGGGGTCACAGTGGTCAGGGTTTGAGGTCATCGGGGGAAAAGAGATGAACGAGAGGCCATTATACTGATTAAACCCTGACCTCTTAGCTCTCCCCTGACCTCACAAACAGTCATGGAGACAGAGACCCCCACTGTCACTGTGTGTACCTCAATAAGAGAACAAGGACATAATGACACACAAAGACACTTAGATTAGACAGGACATGACCTCAAATAAAAGGGCATGGAGGAAATGCTGTAAACTAATGCTGCGTCCCAATGTGCCTACTTTTGAGTGTGTAGTAGAAGAGTAGGCAATCTTTGGGACATACTATCACGTCATACAATTGCATCTTTAACGGACCGTTCTGATATAGTTACACGTATCCTGTCACTGTAAGCTGGTCTGTCAATCATCGAGTCACAGTTAACATCCTACACATTTCATTCCATTTAACATCCCGTATTAGAGGGAAAAGAAGTAGAACATTGATCTGCAAGCCGTGGGTCTTTATGCGGAGAACTCATATTTTTGCATAATAATGCATTTAAAAGTTAATGGCCAAACGGATGTTTATAAATGTTCACATGTTGTTGCAGATGAAATATAACACAGATAACATTAAATTATCAAACACCTTATCTAAACCTCTGTACTTAAACGTCGGTCGTGCACATCCGCCATGTTTGTAGTTTTTTAACGCTTTTTATTCGTGTTTGTAGTTCTGAACCAAATCTTTTGCCAAAAAGCGCAATGGATTGTGGGCAATATTAGCCATTAGAGTGTGCACGGATCCACACTTCAAAAATCTACCTGAAATAGTAGACCATCCGGGGACTTTTGTCATACTCTTTTCATCATACTATGCTTTGGGACACACTTATTCTAATCTCACATACTATTTAGGATGGATAGTATGAACGAGCAATAGTAGGCAGGTTAAGATCCTCTACACAGAAGGTTGTGACTTTTGATTCATCACAGTGAATCAAACCTTCTGAATTGATTCACCAAGAAGATTTGTTCACATTTATTCAGTGACTCTTTTTGCACACAGTTCACTCAGTCTTTTTATGTTACAAATGTGTGTCTTTAAGTCTACTAATGGACTTCAGAAAGAGTGTTTTAGCATCATTAGCATTTTCACAACCAAGTAGATCTGTAATTTCTTCTAATTAACTGCTGGCATGACATTTATCACGCAATATGAAAGAAGACCATAATATTAGCTTAAATATTAGCTGTTTCAATTATGTCCTTTCGTCATTTTAATTGTGTTGGTCATCAGTCAGTTTTACATATTCATAATTCTTCTGACTTCTTTCTCTCCTTGTAGTGAACAAGATTGACCCACGCAGCAAACTGAATAAACAACATAATTGAACCCCTCCCGTGCAGTCCAGCAGTGAGTCTTTGTTCATGAAAAGGATGACTGATTCATTGAGTTTGTTCACAAATGAGATGTCATAGTTTTTGTTTTCACAAAAAAATTACTTCAGTCTTCAGTTTCACATGTTCCTAGAAATGATGCTAATATGCTGATTTGAGGCTCAAGAAACATTTCTTAATGTCAATGTTGAAAACACTTGTGCTGCTTAGGATTTTTGGGAAACTGTGATTAATTGCCATTAGCTAGTAATTTTTTAGTTTACTCGCCAGACTGATATACTGTGTGTATATATATATATATATATATTTTAGTGTGTATAAGTTAACAAAAATAAGCTTATGTTTAGTGGAAGTGGTATTTTATGAAACGTGTTATAGTTAATATTTATTGTTAGATAATAGACAGTTATACTATAATTGCAGATAACGTGAGAAACACCTTAATAGCGACCATAATCAGATGCTAGTTGTCATATTTTTAAGTTTTTAGTCTTTCTGCAATCTTTTTCTCACTGTAGGAGGTTGAATGAGTTTCAATGAAGACTGCCCATTCAAGGAATATAAGAGTTTCACTGAATGCAATTGGTTGCCTTGTGTTTCATAAACATTACTTTAAACTTTTTTTGGGGTTAAATTCCGTATTTGCTTGCCTTTTGTAATATTCACTTATGTTGTATGTTGAATCTTGAATTAGTACTGTTGATAAATTGAGGAACATTTGTGTTGGATAAAAAGTGAGTTAACACATTAGCAACTACCTCAACATTTAAATGCAGTATTGAGCAGATAAACCACAGAGGTGACTTGACTCTTGTCTGGATGTTACAGGGACAGATGAGACACACGTGTGTTTATCCAGTGCAGAGTGACTGATGAAGGAATGCTGCAATCAAAGGCTTTGAGTGAGTACACTACAGAAATTAATTAAACATCTTTTAAATCTTAAGTTTTATTTTATTTTAATTGTTGTAATTTTAAACAGAGTTATTACCGCACTTTTCTTATTCTTGATTCCTGTGCATTTGCTGCAGAGCTTTTGTGGTGGAGCAGGACCTGCAAGGAAAGGTGACGGCGGCATTTGTGGAAAATTCTCACTGTAGGAGGTTGAATGAGTTTCAATGAAGACTGCCCATTCAAGGAATATAAGAGTTTCACTGAATGCAATTGGTTGCCTTGTGTTTCATAAACATTACTTTAAACTTTTTTTGGGGTTAAATTCCGTATTTGCTTGCCTTTTGTAATATTCACTTATGTTGTATGCTTATGTGAATATCACAAAATAACACTGGGATGTGAGTAATTAACCTTTTTAAATTTAACATTTAAAAAAAATCGAAACTTATAAAAATCGAGTGCTTGATAATGTCTAAATACACATTCAAATGCAAAACCTAAAAAAATAAGTAAGCAATTATGACCGGCAAAACTCTTGAGCAACTAGAGTAGAGCTAAATACATAAAAAACTTCATTTAAGATAATTTTGTTACTTCTAATGCAGAAATGAAATTACATTGTGCTGTTAAAATGACTGCTTTTGTATTGTGTTTGTGCATTTTTGCAGGATCTGAAATGTCTGCAGACTGGTGTGTGCAGTGAGGATGGAGATGTCCACAGCAGCACAAGGATTGAACAGCGTTGAGGCAAGCAAATAATGACTGAATTTATATGTTTGGCTGAACTAACCCTTTAAACCCCCCAAATAGAAATTGTATGAA
>NW_015645540.1:386934-387733 GCF_001515625.1 Sinocyclocheilus rhinocerous
AAATAAGTAAGCAATTATGACCAGCAAAACTCTTGAGCAACTAGAGTAGAGCTAAATACATGTAGGCTATATTTATTAAACAGCCATACGGGCATCTAATGGTTAAACCACGGCATTACTTATGAATATTATTTTTCTGGCCACCAAATGCCTCTAATTTGCCTCTTTGCACTGGAATTGAAAAACGTTTTCTCCATTTTAACCCCTTTTTAACCCTAAATACTACACTAATTATAATATAAACAGTAAGCATATTAGAATATGATGTATTTTAAATGGTCATTCATGGATCATAATTATTGCACATTATTTAGTACCAAAAATGGATTTACAAAAATCACATTTACATTTATGCATTTGGCAGACGCTTTTATCTGAAGTGACTTAAAGTGCTCTTATTACAGGGGCCCCAATCCCCCTGGAGCAACCTGGAGAAAAGGGTCTTGCTCTAGGACACAACCAGTGGTGACGACTGCAGAGATCGAACCAGTAACCTTTTGCTTACCAGCTCAGTGCTTTAGCCCACTACACCACAAATGTTTTACAGATAGTCGTGCTCATGGAGAGCAGGCACACAGATGTTTGGAGCAGACACAGCAGCAGTCAGATTGTCCCGCACATGTTCAAGATTGTGTGGTTCAGGGGAGTCATCATGGTCTTCCTCATCCTCTCTGTGCACTCAGACAACGACATCTTCAATGTCCCTTTCTCATCCATGATCAGATTCAGTCTGACTGCAGCAGTGAGGGTCGTGATGGACAGCAGAGACAGGTGAAGGTGAACACAGTGGTCAGCTGCT
>NW_015645540.1:387773-389447 GCF_001515625.1 Sinocyclocheilus rhinocerous
TGAATTGATTAAAAGTTACACTTAAGGTGTTTGGTCACATTTGACTGCCAAGGAGTATGTGAACATATTAATGCTCTCTTTATCACTCCCCAGTATAAAATGCTATTGTAAAGTGTAGTCAGCAGTTATCATTGCACATTATGCGTTAATAATTACTAGAAATTGCTGCAAATATAGTGAAACTGCTGTCCCATCCATGATCAGATTCAGTCTGACTGCAGCAGTGAAGGTCGTGATGGACAGCAGAGACAGGTGAAGGTGAACACGGTGGTCAGCTGCTTCCTCAGAATAAAGCTGCAGAACTGGAACAGCTGTGTTGAGATGGCAGAAGGATGTGGGTTCACTGCCTGTAAATACATCATTGTTAGAAAAGTTTGAATAAAGCTTTGTTTCATGTGTTGTCGACTTTGTTGTTGATTTTCATGGCTACTTTTATTCATTCTTTTACTCATATTCATGTTTCCTGTTGTCAGTAAATAAAATATAATTGTTTCATTAACTTGTGCATTAATTACTTGACTGAAAATTGAGATGTATTCACTTTGGCTGCATTTGTCTAGTTTGTATTCATGCATAGCCACAAATGACAAAACAAATTACATTTAGCTTGTTTTACTAAAATTATATATTTAATTAATTAATTTTTGGTCAGCATTTATCATTATTGTAAGTAAAATGCTATTGTAAAGTGTAGTCAGCAGTTATCATTGCACATTATGCGTTAATAATTACTAGAAATTGCTGCAAATATAGTGAAACTGCTGTCTGTCCCGATTAAACCCATTCAAACAGATTGACAGCGCAGAGTTGTTTGGAACTAACACTGTTCTAGTGGTTTTTGGATATTTTAATAAAAAAATCTTACATATTGTGCCTTTAAGTTGCGTTCGAATATGCCTACTTACCTACTATATAGTAAGAGAAAAGAGTATGTGAAGAAAGAAGTACGTTCGAAACCGCAGTATTCATAAAAGAGTAGGCGAGAAATCCCCGGATGTCCTACTGCTTCAGCCCAGATTCTGAAGTGTTCATCAATGCACACTTTTCTATCCCAGAAGCCCACGGGAGAGGATACGTCATCATCGAACAGGGTGGAGAACAGTGACGAGGGTGTTTACAAATGTGAGCATTACAAACCAAAACACGGTTCTCTGTGTTATAATCACATTTGTTGAACTACTGTAGAGTAAACTGTTGAATTGCTGAAGGTGTAAGACGCTAGACAGTATAGTATATTTGTGATTTTTCTGTAAAAACACGTTTTATTATATATAGCGAACAGGGGAGCTCCAGTAAGCACACGTATGTCACCAAAGTGAATTTACATAAACCATATACATCTTAAAGACGATTACTAAATGTCTATTTAAGATCTGGCAGGAAAATGTTCTAAAATAATTGCAGATGAGCACATTATAACATGAACAGAGTTGAATGTAAATAAATCTACATAGAGTAACTAAACATATAAGTTATCTGTTTTATTTGTAAATTTTTTTAATTTTTTTATTATTTTGTATTATAGATGTTTAAGTTACATGTGACTGCACTGTTAGGATTGCTCAAATTTCACTATACTTGTATAGTGACAATAAAGAAATCTTGAATCTTGAATCTTGAATTAGTACTGTTGATAAATTGAGGAACATTTGTGTTGGATAAAAAGTGAGTTAA
>NW_015645540.1:392400-411447 GCF_001515625.1 Sinocyclocheilus rhinocerous
ATAAAATATAATTGTTTCATTAACTTGTGCATTAATTACTTGACTGAAAATTGAGATGTATTCACCTTGGCTGCATGTCTAGTGTGCAGTCATGCATAGCCATGGCATATGACAAAACAAATTACATTTTGCTTGTTTTACTAAAATTATATATTTAATTAATTAATTTTTGGTCAGCATTTATCATTATTGTAAGTGTTGGGGGCTAGTAATGCATTTTGGGGTAATCTTATTTTTTAAGTAGTATGCTATGAGGTGTTAGTGCACCAATCTTCTTTTTATTATTATTACTGCAGAACTTTTAATTACTTACTAGCGCAGGGAAAAATGGTTGTATCTTTAACAATGAACAATCATAATAGAAAACATAAATACAATGGGTTTGCGTACATCATTGTATGAGAATATATACACAGAAAAAAGGCAAAATTAGAAGCGTAAATATTTTTGAATAATCATAATTCATATTCATATAATCACAAAGCATCTAGACAGTATAGTATATTTGTGATTTTTCTGTAAAAACACTTTTTATTATGTTATAGCGAACACGGGAGCTCATATACGTCTCCAAAGTGAATTTACATAAACCATATACATCTTAAAGACGATTACTAAATGTCTATTTAATATATATCAGGAAAATGTTCGAAAATAATTACAGGTGGGCACACCTAATAGACATGAAATAGACATCGGAGTGATGTATGAGCGCTAGTATGTAATAGAATTCACTGTTGTCAACACTGCTTACATTAGTTGAATGTAATGTAAATAAATAAATCTACAAATATTTTTGAATAATCATAATTCATATTCATATAATCACAAAGCATCACAAATTGCATTTGCTGTTGTTGTTGCTATTTATAAGCCTGAGGGATGAAACAAAGTAAGTTAAACAAGAAAAAGAGGAAAACAAAGGAGATTTAAGCCGGTTTTGCTTGTGGATGAAATTAACAAATTCAAAAGACAAAAATTTGGGGTTTTCATAATAACATTTGGTACCTTTAAGGATAAAATTGTGGGTCATATTAGTAGGGTTAAAAATATAAAAACTTAAATCAACCCAAAATTTATTGGTTATTGTGACGAGAGGGGCGGGGCCGAGAGCCGTGGGAACGGCTTAACTCGTGCATTAGCATTTACTCCACCGGCCTCGCTCCGTTCCCACGGCTCTCTGCCCCGCCCCTCTTGTCACAGTTATACTGCAATCACAATAAAAAGGCAGCTGTTTCTCCAACAAGACCAAAAAATGAGCAAATTTCATCAACATCAAACTATTTACAGATAGAGGTATTAAACCTGTCACTCGTATCTTTTAAGTTGTTGCGCTTGTAACGTCTTGAAGGGTTAGTTCACCCAAAAATGAAAATTAGTCCATAAATTACTCACCCTCAAGGCATCCTAGGTGAACAAAGGCCTCCTGTAGCGAATCAATGTGTTTTTGTAAAAAAAATATCCATATTCAAAACATAATAATCTTTTAATGTAGCTTGCGCCAACAGTTGTACACGGAAGCAGTTCCGGGCTGATGACGTATGAGGTCAGCGTTGCGCATGCACTGGTGAGTCTCGTGAAAACCAATGTTTGTTAACAGAAGCAAAGGAAGCAAGGTTTCCTTACTCTAGCGTAAGATAGATTAAATTGATTGTTACGTTTTAAATATGGTTATTTTTCTTACAAAAACGCATCAATTCGCTACAGGAGGACTTTATTCACCCCCCGGAGCTGTGTGAGACACTTTTTATTAAGGATGGGCGCTTTTTATTTAACTTCTTTTGGACTGATGCACTGCAACACCCACCGAGTGATCATTAAAAGATCAAAGACAATTTTTAATATAACTCCGACTGGATTCGTCTGAAAGAAGAAAGTCATATACAGTACACCTAGGATGACTTGAGGGTGAGTAATTTATGGGCTAATTTTCCTTTTTGGGTGAACTAACCCTTTAAGTCACATGATAACGTCAGCATGGCGGATGATGTATAGATCGCATTCATACTTAACAAGATTTGGCTGTAGAGTACGTACTCTTTTAGCGCTCGTTAAGTAGGTACTTATTGAAATTAAGTACCTACTCATTGAGTATGCGGTTTCAAACGCAGCCTGTTTCTCAACGGCTCTGGGATTAATGAGCTGCTGGGTTCATGAATATTAATCACGTTTTCTGCATTCGCTCGAACTGATTTGCTGTAATCAAAACAGGGACGATAATAGGTGAGCACCAGCCAATGAGATTGCCATGTGCGCATTAGTTCCGGCCACTACCTGAGAAACCAGCAGTTTCTAATGGTTGTTCTTAAAAGCTGAAGAATTCCAAATGAACTCCATTATTTTGACAGGAAAATACAACAAAGGATACAGTTTACAATGTAGCGCGTCAATTCTGCATGGTATGTAAGATTCGCTCTCGCTCTCTTTCTTTGAGTGTGTGAGAAACAGCGCTCTCAGCAAAGCGATGGCGAGTCGTGCGCCTTTACACTAGAGTTTACGGTTCGTCATATACAGGTACGCTGCGCATCCATTGAGATGACTTGAAAAATAGCATAGATCGCTTGACAGAGAGTGAAACTCTGAAGCGCTCACTGTTCGGCGAGTGAAAATATATCTGTGCTAAACTTAAACTTAGCCTCCAACTCACACACTGGCGAGTAAAATCTAAGAATTTATTAGCCAATGGCTAACAATAGATATTATTTAGTTGCCCAGAGTGAAGATTTAGTCGCAATGTATAGGGTTATTAAATGTCTTTCAAGTTTTCATTTAATGGTAGTGTATCTCAACTAGTAAATATGCCATTGAGATGTTCATTTGTCCTCATCTCGTAAATATGATCATTCCGGCAACATTTGAGGGATGTAGCCTATAAGACCTCAGATGGGAGAGGTGGGAAATTGAAATTGAACACACTCATAAAGGAAGGAAGCTGTACCTGAAATGGAAGATTAAAGTGAGGCTGAAATGTAAGGAACAGAGGAAGGAGATTTTGGCAGGGAGGAAGGTTGTCTTGCCAAATGTAGGCCTATCATTTATTTTATCCCCTATCCTTCCGTCTAACCTCTGCACCACTTCTCCACCACTTAAGGCATTGATTCTGTTCCTTCCCAAATTTATAGCCTGACGCTGTACTCTGCAAATTCAGACGTCATATTGATGAGAAGCTGCAGAATCATCACACCCAGATCGAAGCTGAGAGAGACAAATGGAGCATTGCCGCTTGTTGCCAGATCTCTTAGACCAGTGTGTGTACGAGCAGTGTTTAAATTAGCTTGTTTCTCGCAACTGGAAGGTGATGTCATGTGTTTGAGTGTGTCTGTCGAATTGGTTTCTGTGATTGTGTCCTGAGAGGTTTTATTTGGAATGTCCTGTGTTTGTTGTCTGGAGTGTGTGTTTTGAAGTCTGTTTTTAGGATACACACACACACACACACACACACCCCATTGTTCATTGTTAATTCAAGTTTATTTATAACACAATAACTAAGTAGAGTATTATAAAACTATATATATATGTTATATTTTATATATAATTTATTTAATAATACTCTTTATAACTATTTATATGTAGTGCTTATATGCTCTGACAGTACATATTAAAAGCTGTTCAACATTTTAACCCAGAAAAAAAAAATGCTTTGTGTGTGTGTTCGGAGTAAAATACCTGTGTGCAGATGATTTTGTTTGTGTTTGTGTTTGGTGCGGTGAATGATATCAGTGTGGATCCAGCTGGTCTGTTTGCACTGGGTGCCCGAATAGAGGGGGGTGGCAGAGTTTTCCATGTGCCGCCACACACTGATGTAAACATGTTTTGTATGGTGGTTTGTCTTGTTGGCTGTTTATGGTGTGTATGTTTATCCTGTCTGATTTGTTTTGCTTTGCCCACAAACACTCCTTTTTGTGGACAAATGTGCAAATCTTTATGTCTGTATCTGTGGGATTTCTGGGAAATCAGGAAATGCAACCCTACACAGACACTTAGACCAAGTGTCCAGTTCGATATAAAAGATTTCAGTGGGGGCTTTCGCATTAGAACATTTTTGTGCAAATTGGTTCCATAAAAGAACTTTGACAAAAAAAAATAAAAAATAATAAGTTAGCTTTGATATGAAATAGTGGTGTTTCATGAACAAATCTGTGGTTTTGATTAGAATCTTTCAAGTGATTGAATCATTAACCATTTTCTGTTTTGTTACACATCCTAATGTGGAAACGTGTAACGCATTAGTTCATATTAGCATATTCATATATATACAGTGGGTACGGAAAGTATTCAGACCCCCTTAAATTTTTCACTCTTTGTTATATTGCAGCCATTTGCTAAATTCATTTAAGTTAATTTTTTTTCCTCATTAATGTACACACAGCACCCCATATTGACAGAAAAACACAGAATTGTTGACATCTTTGCAGATTTATTAATCCAGCTGGTCTGTTTGCACTGGGTGCCCGAATAGAGGGGGGTGGCAGAGTTTTCCATGTGCCGCCACACACTGATGTAAGCGGCTATTGTGTCATACACAAAGAGAAGGGCAATATAGTTGCTTCCTCCTGGATCCATCCATCTGTGTGCTGTACGTGTGATCTGTTATTGTAATCTGAAGCTTGCGCGCTTGTTAATGTCTGCTTTCTGAATATGTGTCATCATATCTGTCACCACATGAACCGCACTCTTTTTTTCATTCTCATTCTCTCATTTCTCTTCACTTGCGTGTTTGCCATCTGTCCAGGGGCAGTTTTGTAACTGCCAGATGAGCATCCTTTTTGACTCCCCTCTCATCCCCTCCTTTCCACCCCTCACCTCTCTGTCCTCCAGCACTGGTGCTCGTACAATTGCGGGGCTTTTTTTGTGACACGTGTGTCGCCGGGAGGTGTGCCGGGCCCCCCTCCCACTCCACAGCCCCTCTATTATACAAAGACCACTCTGATGGAGCCCCCCTCTCAGTCCGCTGGGCCATTATCTCTTTGTGGAAGGGGGTCTCCCCTATTGTCTGATAGATTAACACAAGTCCCTCCCATCTCTCCTGTTCCCCCACCACATGCTGGCCCAAAAGTGTTAAAACGCCCTGAAGCAGAAAACGAGGAGGCAATTTACACAGCCGGCCACAGCAATGGGTCAAAGAAAGTGAGAGGAGAAAGACAATGAAAGCTGGAGTAATGGGTAGGAGTTTGGTTGGAAACTGCGATTTGAAGCGACACTTCACTTCACAAATAAAACCCCCGTTGCACCAGAAGCTCGAGGCAAGATGCTTGATGAGTGCAGTTTTCTTTCCTGTGTGTTTACTTTTGAAATAGGAAGTTTCGGCATTATATATTGATGGGATTGGCCCTTATTTGTGACTGGCCTTTAGTTTAGAACTAGAAAGAACCGCAATCCCAATCCAAAAAGCATTTTAAATGATGTGATCAAATTAAAAACAATGGATAAATAAAAAGCTTATTGATTTAAATATGATGAGTATGTATATAAAACAATTATTAACAATATAAAAATTACATTTATAAATGCATCTAAATATAAATATTTAAGTAATTTGAGAGCGTATATTCTGGTTATCTCGATTATCTGATTGGTGGAGATTTCATGGCAGAATCATGGGCAATGTAGTTTTTCAGTTGAACATGATTACTTAAAAAATAAGTTGCAATAATGTGGGCTGGTGGCTTCAACAAAACAAATACCCTTGATTAACAACCTTGTAGAGCACAGTAAGTCTGTCTTTAAAAGTATGTAAGTTACTGTTACAAATCTGTTCCCCTGTGGATAAAATGAATGGAATCTTTACTTCCAGAAACTGACTTTTGCACCTTATTGCTGGTCAGAAGTAGATGGTGTTACTGGGAGGGGCTTTCTTGTTATAGAGAGTATTTGATTGGATAAAAAGAGTGAGTGCAGGATGAGTCATCAATATTTTTGGTTCATTTTCCTGGACAAGAAAGTTTTGATTTAATGGGGTTTGTAACTCTTAACGCTTTTACATGTAGCTTATTTGCATAATTTGTGCTTTTTTTAGGCATGAAGTATGTCTGGTGCAGTTGATCCTACAAGACTGTGTGTGTTTTCATGGCAACTTGCGCCTTTGTTCAGACTGAGCTTCCTTAGAGAGGGGGTCAGCACTTTTGAAAAGGCTGATTGAGTTTTCAGCAAGAAGTTGAGAGGGGGTAGTGCAAGAGTGACTCGCTCTCTCTTTACTGCTGCAGACCTTTCATTTTGTGTGTGGCCTTGGAGGAAATGGTCAGGAAACTCACATCACCCTGAAAGACTGAGTACATTCAGGGTGTCTCAGAGGGATTTGAGTGCGTTTCGGGTTTGACAAGGCTTGCAGGACTGAGGGATATGGTGTTTATTCAAGACCTGGAGCTTGACTGAGAAGTGTGCCTGTTAAATGTTTGACCTAAAGATGTGGGGTTAGTGTAGCACAGTGGGTAGAGATCAAGTCTAGTTATAGCAAAATGCTGTCTAGAAGAGTTATTCAGACCAGCATCGGCTTGTCTAAAGTTTTTTTTTCTCAGCAGTGCACATCCAGTTGACTAGAATAGCTATTAGGTTTAAGTAGCTTTGGGGGGGGGGGGGGGTTTTGAGATTTCATGGAAGGGCGGAAATATTCCAAAAAGAGCTTATATTGAAAAATACGTGGACGCGGATTTTGCCTCAGAAATAGTCTTAACGGCCTCTTTTACTGAACGGAAGAGGTGCTTTTAATATAACGTCAGTGAGTGCCTTATGCCATATTTACATAATATTTTACAATATTTACATTTCTGAGGTGTTAAGAGAGGGTTATTAACATATTTACATGTTAATTCGTTATCTTCTTTTTTGCGGTTAAATTGAATGTAGTTTCCTAAAGGAAACGGCATTATGTAATAAAGACTAGCCTAATTATTTTGAGGCTGATGAAGTGATAATTGTTAAAAGTAATGTTTTGCATTACTGGGTCAAACATATAACCCAACTTGCCAAAATAACTTTTATTTTATATATTTTATAAAATTTTTAACCCAGCAGTTTTTAGAGTGCAGAAAATCAGCAAAGTAGCATAATTACTTACATTCCTATATGGACGGGTTAGCTTTCCTCGCGTTAGCCAAAAACATATTTTATATAATTTGCGCCATCATTTCAACAGTGGTTCTTTGTTTGTTTATTTGTTTGTTTTTTCCAATTTGAACAGGATTAAAATCACCAAGCAAATCTGTGAAACACAACTCTCCTGACCTTCTAAGGGAAGACGGGTCATGTCCGAATAGGGCCATTTTTGCCTAAGCAATGTTAAATTTGAATATCTCATGTCGGACATAAGCACAGAAATGCTAAATCCTCATAAAGTTGTTGCCACTCAAGCTGGAGTCAGATTATCTTTCAAAACAGATATCCGAGCACTGGAAGTAACAGGCTGGAGACTCAAAGCATGCGTGTTTATGAGTAGCTCTCGGCTGATTGGCTGAGCCAAAAGTGTGAAAGACCATAGGGAGGAGGATGCAGGAGTCGGGGGTGGGGTAAGGGGCGTGTCCTCCCCTCTCTCTGTTTGCCTGGTGTCCCTGCTTGATGAGATCAGCGGATCGCCTTTCATTATGAGGCAGCTCTCACGCTGCTGCTCGCACTGCCGTCTGTCCTCTTTCTCTCTCTTCTTCCCTTTCTCTGTCTTTCGGGCCACTGAGCTGGAGCCGCGACACAGGACGGAGTAAGGAGTGCGGAGTGGGACGGAGGCTGCCACGGCTGGGATTAACCTCAGGGAGGGGGTTGGGGGGGGTTACGTCTCTGGGGAGAAGCTTCTTTTCTCCTTCCTCAGCAGGCAGACACAGAAAAGAGAAAGAACTAGTGTGCGCTCCTTCTCACAAAGAGAGGAGCTCCTTTCTTCCTTTATTCCAGCGGTTTTCCTTGTTTTTTCCCTGAACGGGTGACAACAGGGGAGTTCTGCCGGGGAGACCATCTCAACCGGGTCGGTGTAAGCACCGTGAGTTTGTGTTTGTGTGTGTTTGAGCGCAATGAACAACTTGATGTGTGTTTACTTGTGTGTAGAAACTATCCTGTGATCTTTCATTCTTTCCCTGCTTGCTTTGTGCTGTTTGGGTTACCTCATGTGCACTCTTTCTTTCTAGCTCCTGCTTTCTGGCATTCCCCATGGTCTTTTATTCCTCTAATAGAGTTTTGATCCTTTAATTGAGGTTTGGTCCACCCTGGCAAGGATACTCAGCATGCAGTCTTTTCTTTGTGTTGGATGTTACAACTGCCCGTGATGTTTATAAACCTGGGATTTCCACACATTTAATACTTTCTGAGGTCCAGGGAGCGGGTTCGAAGCCCTGAATGCAGCAGTGGGGTCGTAGGAACGATGCCCGGGTCCTGCTCTTGAGGATAGTTTGCTTGTGTGGGTTGGAAAGAGAAGTATTTTCACCTTAACCCGTGGCTCATGTTTTCTCAGCTGCTATGCACAATCAGATAAGATTATTATTTTTAATTCTGTGTTGCATGTTAGCAGTGTAGAACCATTTTGAACAAGTTTTACCCAGAAAACTGGCAAAAAGGCATAATCACAGACATTCCTTTGCGGACAGGATTAGTTTACCTTGAGTTAGCCAAAAAAACATATTTTAATTAACTTGCGCCATAATTTCTACAGTGGTTCTTTGTTTGTTTGTTCAATTTAAACAGGATTAAAATCACCAAGCAAATCTGTGAAACACAAACTGTCCTGACCTTCTCAAAGAAGATGAGTCCTGTCTGAATAGAGCCATTTTTTCCTAAGCAGTGTTAAAATTGAATGTTCATGTCGGGCATAAGCATAGAAATGCTACATCCTCATAACATTGTTGCCACTCGAGCTGGAGTCAGATTATCTTTCAAAACAGATATCCGAGCGCTGGAAGTAACAGGCTGGAGACTCAAAGCATGTGTGTTTATGAGTAGCTCTCGGCTGATTGGCTGAGCCGAAAGTGTGAACGACTGTGGGGAGGAGGATGCATGAGTCGGGGTGGGGTAAGGGGCGTATCCTCCCCTCTCTCTGTTTGCCTGGTGTCCCTACTTGATGAGATCAGCGGATCGCCTTTCATCATGAGGCAGCTCTCACGCTGCTGCTCGCACTGCCGTCTGTCCTCTTTCTCTCTCTTCTTCCCTTTCTCTGTCTTTCGGGCCACTGAGCTGGAGCCGCGACACAGGACGGAGTAAGGAGTGCGGAGTGGGACGGAGGCTGCCACGGCTGGGATTAACCTCAGGGAGGGGGTTGGGGGGGGTTACGTCTCTGGGGAGAAGCTTCTTTTCTCCTTCCTCAGCAGGCAGACACAGAAAAGAGAAAGAACTAGTGTGCGCTCCTTCTCACAAAGAGAGGAGCTCCTTTCTTCCTTTATTCCAGCGGTTTTCCTTGTTTTTTCCCTGAACGGGTGACAACAGGGGAGTTCTGCCGGGGAGACCATCTCAACCGGGTCGGTGTAAGCACCGTGAGTTTGTGTTTGTGTGTGTTTGAGCGCAATGAACAACTTGATGTGTGTTTACTTGTGTGTAGAAACTATCCTGTGATCTTTCATTCTTTCCCTGCTTGCTTTGTGCTGTTTGGGTTACCTCATGTGCACTCTTTCTTTCTAGCTCCTGCTTTCTGGCATTCCCCATGGTCTTTTATTCCTCTAATAGAGTTTTGATCCTTTAATTGAGGTTTGGTCCACCCTGGCAAGGATACTCAGCATGCAGTCTTTTCTTTGTGTTGGATGTTACAACTGCCCGTGATGTTTATAAACCTGGGATTTCCACACATTTAATACTTTCTGAGGTCCAGGGAGCGGGTTCGAAGCCCTGAATGCAGCAGTGGGGTCGTAGGAACGATGCCCGGGTCCTGCTCTTGAGGATAGTTTGCTTGTGTGGGTTGGAAAGAGAAGTATTTTCACCTTAACCCGTGGCTCATGTTTTCTCAGCTGCTATGCACAATCAGATAAAGTGATTAGAGAATGGCTGGATCTTCTCCTCCCTGCGTTGCGCGTCACAGCTATCGTTTGTCTGTCTCTTTCTTCTGGTTTGGTGTTCAGAGGAAGCGTTTCCACAGCGCTGGCTGACTCTTAGCCCCGGGAGCAGATTTGAATGCTTTTCATTGTTTGTGTGCACGCGCGGCTTATGGATTTGCATGTGTCTGTTTGCGCGCATGTGGCTGTGTGTTTCCAGTGGTGGAATGTTTATGGAACAGATTGTGTGTGTTTTTTGTGTTGAGGGCAGTGGGGCATCTCTTACAAAGAAGTACTATGCTGGTATATGGTACAGTGGTGATATCAGATGGTAATACCATTGTACTTTTTTACATTCCTATTTTTACATTACTTGTAAAACAAAAGTCATGATACTAAAAAGCCATGGCAATACTGTGGCGCTTTGTACTGAAAGATTTTACCATGGTGTTATCATGATGCCTATCAAAGACGTCATGTTAATGCTACTTTGATATTTCGCTTATACTTGGAAAACCATGAAGTACCATGTAAATACCGTGGTACATGAATGCCATCACTGAACTGTGGGTACCAACACAGTACTTTTTTCGAAGGGATACAAGTAGATTACAAAATGATATAAACCATAATATTATTATGGTCCATACCCAAAAAAACATGGTAATACCATGGTTTAAGGCTCTGAAATGCAACAGGAATACCGTTCTTTCTGTTATTTCAGTATTATTTATATACTATTATAAAACGCATACTATTTTGCATTAGATTTTATTTTGATATTTTCAATTTATATATATATATATATATATTTTTTTTTTTTATGTTTTTTATTTAGCTTTATTTTTATTTCAGTTTTAGTCATTTTAGAACTTCAACTTTTATTTCAGTTATTTACGATTTTTTTCCCTCTAATATTTATACTTTGTAATATTTCAGCTTTATTTCACATAAAAACTTTTTTTTAGTTACAGTTAAAAAAATAACAATGAATTCCAGCATAATATATACCATAGTATGTGCCCTAAAACATGGTTATACCACGGTATCTTATTCAGAAATAATATGTTAATACCATGTTAATAGTTATATTCCATAGTGCTTAAAGATTACTATATATTTATTAGGGTTGGGCGATGTCTACCAATTTAGCATCGGACGATGTCTACGGAGTACGTTTACATGGACAACAATACTCTGATATTAATACGATTAAGACAGTACTCTGATTAAGAATCAACCATGTAAACAGAGATTTTTGATTACCTTAATCCGGCTAAAGTCATAATCGAAATAAACAGAAATCGAATTAAGACATGTGGAGTATTCCTATTTTAGTCACATTACTATTACTGAAGTGCAGTATAGACATGTAAAAACCTTATGCCGGGTTCAGACTACACCATATTTTTGTCAGTCACGATAGTCACTATGTCAGATTACACGATTTTGACTCCTAAAATCTTGTTGTGTTGTGGACAAGAAACATGTCAGACTACTATGGAAGGCGGATGGGGCCAAATGTCTTTAAACGGAACGCGTGAAATGCGACCTTGTCAACACGCACAATTTGCCCACGTTAATGCAGCAATTTTGAACGCGTTTCTTTTGTACGTGTAGACACGCACGTTTTACCATAATCATAATATTGGCTTATTTAGAATAAGGTAAATAATTAGATTGCTGATGTCCATGTAAACGTAGTCAGTGAAACATCGTGATGGACGATGACATCGGGGGCAGGGTTAGGGGTGTGCCCGAAGCGTGCAACAAATAACGCGTTATACGGAGCCACTAAAAGGTTAGCCGCTTGCTAGCGGTAGCCTGTTGCATTACAGTACATGAAAGTCAGCTTAACATCGTGATGTCTGTCAGCCATCGGCGATGGACGATGACATCGTCTATCGGCCCAACCCTAATATTTATATACACTGGAACCTTGTCCAAAGAACATGATAATACCATGCCACTTTGATATATTCTATGGTGCAGAAAGATTACCATATTAACATACAGTGATATTTCTATGATATTACCACAGTACATGTCCAAAAATACTGCTGTATTACTTCACTACTTATATACCAAAGTACTAAATGCTTATCATAGTCATTTTCTATGGTAAATGTCCAAAAACCTTGATGATTTCATGTGTCTTTTTATGAGTGATCTCTGCATGTGTGTCTGCATGTATTTGTGCGTGTGTGTTGCGAGCAGTGTGGGACGGGGGCACAGGATGTGTGTGTGTGGGACAAGGAGGGCAGTGGGACTGCTTTAATCACTGAGTGTGTTGTCTGAGAGCAGTGGGCTGGAAAGAGCTGACTGGAGCTGCTCTGTGGGGTGAGGCTCTTCTGGGAGAGCTTAGAGCTCAGCTGTTAGCCGTGTGAAGAGCTACACAACCATTTGCCTAACCATTCAATGTCCCTCCTTTGGAGAGGGCCACTGGATTAGTGCCAGAAGCATGTGTGTGTGTGTGTCCGAGCTGCTTAAGGGTTTGAAAGGACAGGAGGTGGGCTCGCACATCTGCCACAAGGCTGTGTGAGTGTGAGTGTGATTACCGGTTTTGGGTTGGGGGTGGACATTTTAGTCACAGTGATAAATGGTTTTTGGGCTGTCAGAAAGCCTGGACTTCAATGGATGTGTCTTATATTTACACTCTTCCTCCACATAGCTGCATTTGATGTTCTCGCTGAAGATTTTTGAGCTCCTAGGCACAGGGAAATTGAATGGGAAATTATATTGTGAGATATTTGGAACAGATTAACAGGAACTACAGAAAAAAAGTCACATTTAATGAAAATCAGATTTAGCCCTGTCACAAAGGTTAGGGAAGTTTTGTTGGCTTTCTGGTGACAAATAGATGCTTGAATTTGACATTGTTTTATTAAATTGAGTTTTATTGTGGTATTTATTGTATGGTTATTTTGCGTTAGTTTATAATATGGACTTGTTTTGCTAGACGGAAAGAAATACAATTGAATCTTGTATGGGAAATATTTGGAAGAGCTTTAATGTATTTGTCACATACACTACTATTCAAAGGACTGCAGCACAACTGTTTTCAGCATTGATTATTATAATAAATGTTTCTTGAGCATCAAATCAGCATATTAGAATAATTTATGAAGGATCATGTGACACCGAAGACTGGAATAATGTGTGAAAATTCAGCTTTGCCATCACAAGGATAAAGTACGTACATGGATAAGTAAACTTAAAAAAAATCTTGCTGACCTCAAATGTTTCAACGGTAGTGGAGGTTTGGATGTTTTATAGCTTTTCTGGTGACAAACAGATGCTCGCAGTCTGCTGTAGTTTATTCAATAGAGTTGTTTTGTATTAGTTTATAATACAAGCTTGTTTAGCTAGACAGAGAAATTGAATAGGAGCATCCTTGTCATATAGGTTTGGATGTTTCATAGCTTTTCTGGTAAAAAAAAAATGCTCAATGTCTGTGGTAGGTTTCACATTGACTTTTGTTCTGAAAAAGTATGAATGAGATATTTTTGTCTCTCATACCATGTCCTAGCAAGGCTCAGTGACATCAAGCTAAAAATGATTAGCTCAATGTCTGTGGTAGGTTTCACATTGACTTTTGTTCTGAAAAAGTATGAATGAGATATTTTTGTCTCTCACACCATGTCCTAGCAAGGCTCAGTGACATCAAGCTAAAAATGATTAAAACATGCATCTCTTACATGCTAATCTGAGTTTGTGACCTTACCAGCAACAACTGCAACAGAAGACATAACATTTTGTCAGGGTTTCTATTCCTATGTTGTGAAAATCCCATTCGTCCAAAATCCTGCTCCACTTATGTTCTGATTGGCTGTGATTGTCACATCATGCATTTCAGTAAATGTAAATGTTGTTTACATGTTACATTGTCTTGGTCTGTTATTCCGACTTCACAAAAATTGTGTGATTTCAGTCCGACTAAATCGTTTGTATGACATTTTAAAAGGATGAATTGCTTTAGGCTAACTGAAATCGTCTTTTTAAAGTGCGCGTAAATGCACTTAGAGTTGACAGAAAAATTGCTTATCTCTGGTTAGGAAATATTTTCACTTTTTTGATGTTACTCTTGTGACCAGTATTGTGATGTTCATATGCAGTC
This sequence comes from Sinocyclocheilus rhinocerous, assembly GCF_001515625.1. Taxonomy (NCBI): domain Eukaryota; kingdom Metazoa; phylum Chordata; class Actinopteri; order Cypriniformes; family Cyprinidae; genus Sinocyclocheilus; species Sinocyclocheilus rhinocerous. The sequence goes on from NW_015645540.1 coordinate 406,450, forward strand.
ATTTCCTTTCTGTTCTCGTTTGAGAATATTTATGCTCCGTGTGACTGGTATTTTAGGATGCAGATGAGACATGGGTTAAATTAAAATTAGCGTCATGCGAGGTTTTTCTGCTATGAGTAGCCACACATACGTTGTAAACAGATATCTGACTTCTAATTGAAAGCAGCGATGTCGTAAGGTTCACATTTATCCTCTCTGCTTTATTCGTAGTCTCTAGTTTCACTTTGATGTGACAGCCTCCAAGGGCGATCACTGGATTCATCTGCTTGCGTGTCACTTCAGAACACATCTTGTCCATCAGAACATGTCATATGGAGAACTTTCTCTCTCACACATGCACTTATACACACAGAGTGCACAAGCATCTCATAATTTTATTACTAAACCCGGCCGTTGGCTTATACTTGATTTCAGAATGTTCTGAACAGAAAAACAGCACAGCCTGCTTCAACAGATGCCTGTTGTGAGAGCATTTCTCTCACACCACGTGCGTGTGTGTGTGCCGGTGGTGTGTCTCCATGGGGTAGGTTTGTTTAATTAGGACTGAGTAGGTGGACAGAGGCATGGGGGAACATGTGACCATACGGCTGTCTGTCCTGTGCCCTCTGAACCACCTAGATAATAGAGCACTGGACATGGGCTTTGCTGATCTGCCGTCTGTGTAAGTGACAAAGAGAGAGGGACAGGGAGATTGATAAGGGTGGGGGTGGGGAGGAAAACAAGACAGAGGGAAAAGATGAACAAAAATGCAATGTTAATGCTGCTGGAAAAACCAAGTGATACTCGTAGATGGTGTGCTGGGTTTTTGATGGTCTAGGAATTGAATAAGAATGAAAATTGCTCAACAAATGTCTTACATAAAACAAAAATGGGGAATTTCAAAGAAATAATTGTATAGTATGAGGCTTTCAAGCTTTTATAGGTTGCAAAAGCATTATACAAATGAACCATACGATTCACGCTCTAAACTACCGTACAAAATGTCTTTACTGTCACTTTTAATTATTTAAAGCATCCTTGCTGAATAAAAATATTAATTTCTTTTAAAAAAATTATATTGCCCCTGAACATTTGAATGGTAATGTATAAAAATCTTCTAAAGCCATACAATAATTTTGTGAAAAATTTCCCCCAATGAGCTGTAAACTACTGCAACCAGATCGTTCAGTCAGTAAGGATTCAATCAGTTGATCATTAGAACTAATCATTCAAGTGATTCTTAAAAAAAAATATCTGACTGAAAAGAACATCTCTGTTACGTATGTAAACCTCGTTCCCTGAAGGAGGTAACGCAGATGGTACGTCAGAACTAACTGACGAATTAGGATCTCGCCCGAGAGCCCAATCACCTTCAAGTGTAATGAAAACAGTCCAATGGACATTGGCATGCCAGATTTGCATCGTGCACTCTGCCCCGCAAAATGGGTATATAACGAAGAGTGCATGCAATTTCACATTGTTTTTCGCTGTTTCCCGTCCAGAGACCAGATGTTGTGTCCCGACCACTCAACGGTGGTACAGCAATTGTGGCGTTGGGACGTACCGTCTCCATTCCCTCCTTACGTTACGTCAGAACTAACTATCTTCTAAAGCCATACAATAATTTTGTGAAAAATTTCCCCCAATGAGCTGTAAACTACTGCAACCAGATCGTTCAGTCAGTAAGGATTCAATCAGTTGATCATTAGAACTAATCATTCAAGTGATTCTTAAAAAAAAAATATCTGACTGAAAAGAACATCTCTGTTACATATGTAAACCTCATTCCCTGAAGGAGGTAACACAGATGGTACGTCAGAACTAACTGACGAATTAGGATCTCGCCCGAGAGCCCTATCACCTTCAAGTGTAATGAAAACAGTCCAATGGACATTGGCATGCCAGATTTGCATCGTGCACTCTGCCCCGCAAAATGGGTATATAACGAAGAGTGCATGCAATTTCACATTGCTTTTCGCTGTTTCCCGTCCAGAGACCAGATGTTGTGTCCCGACCACTCAACGGTGGTACAGCAATTGTGGCGTTGGGACGTACCGTCTCCATTCCCTCCTTACGTTACGTCAGAACTAACTGATGAATTGGGATCCCTACTAAAGCTCCACTATAGCTTCCCCTTCCAGTGCCCTGTATAAGCCGGCAAATCCTCCCCATGCCCACTGGGGCGAAAGACAAGACCACTTAGATAGAGGAGTGTCTATCACCATTGGAAATGGCGCACCAAGCATGATTGACACCAGGCAGGTCCTGGTGTTTACTGGCTACCTGTGGCGAGTACACGGGAGGACACCGGCTCTACACAGAGATTGTAAAATCTCGTAAACTTGTTAGGTGTCACCCAGCCTGCAGCTCTACAAATGTCTGTTATCGAAGCGCCAAGTGCCAACGCCCAGGAGGAAGCAACACTCCGGGTAGACTGAGCTCTCACCCCCAGGGGGCACAGCTGATCTAGAGCATGGTGGGCCAAGAATATGGCATCCACTATCGAGTGGACAAGCCTTTTTTTGGAGACAGCCTTTCCCTTCTGCTGTCCGCCATAACAAACAAAGAGCTGTTCTGAGGGGGGAGGGTACCAAGTGAGGGCGGGGAGGATTTAGTCTCCTTGCACCCCTAAGGAACCTGATGATCAGGTCGTGCTTTCCTACAGACCTACCATCTACTGCATCGTGATGTGCGGTGATAGCGGCAACATACACTTTCACGGTGAAGGCAGACAGCCTTCACTCCAACCTGTCCTGCAGGAAAGAAAGCAAAACTCTGACTGGGCATGTCTGGGGGTCTTCTCGGCAAGAAGAACACCACTCAACAAACAGGTTCAACTTCAAAGCGTAGGTGTGCCTTGCAAAAGGAGCTCTTGCTAAAGTGATGGTGTCTACCAGTGCTGGAGGTAGATCACCTAGCCTAAATCCTCTGTGTCCCGTCCAGAGACCAAACATGGAGGTTCCAGAGGTCTGAATGCCAAAGGGTGCCCCATCTTTGAGAAAGCAGATCCATCCACAGAGGGATCTGCCAGGGAGGGGCTGTCGCAAGGAGCACAAGTTCTGGGCACCAGGTCCGGTTTGTGCGAGAAGGCTCACTGGGAGAAACGCATACTTGCATAAGCCCAGAGGCCAGCTGTGTGCCAGCGCATCCGTGCTGAGGGTTCCCTCAGTCAGGGAATAAAACAACTGGCAATGGGACGTGTCCGGGGTGGCAAACGGGTCTAGCTGTACGTCCCTGAAGTGTTTCCAAATCAGCTGGACCATCTCGGGGTGGAGTCTGCATTCCCCCGGAAGTGTGGGCTGCCGCGAGAGCTAGTTGGCTGCGCGATTGAGCTTGCCCGGGTAAGAATGACACAAAGTATCCTCAGATGCTCCTGACTCCAAAGGAGGAGAAGACGGTTGTTGTACACAATGATCGCAGTGTTGTCTGTCTGGACCAGTACGTGCTTGTCGTGTAGCAGCGATCTGAAGCAGCACAGAGCAAGCCATTCTGTTAGCAACTCGAGGCAATTGACGTGCCAATGCAATTGCTGCCCACTGGTGATAGAAGAGGGGGACAAGAGTGGCAAGGCGCAGTGTCGCACATTGCCATCCATGCTCTCTTGGGACCCAGAGATGGAGGAAACTGCTATTTTGCTGAAATCTTGGGTACCACTGGCTGTGGAGCCGTGGAACAGAACAAAAATTGAACAAAAGTTTCTCCGCCCGGCCCTCCTTCGGAGGGACGCAGAGCAAGCCATTCTGTTAGCAACTCGAGGCAATTGACGTGCCAATGCAATTGCTGCCCACTGGTGATAGAAGAGGGGGACAAGAGTGGCAAGGCGCAGTGTCGCACATTGCCATCCATGCTCTCTTGGGACCCAGAGATAGAGGAAACTGCTATTTTGCTGAAATCTTGGGTACCACTGGCTGTGGAGCCGTGGAACAGAACAAAAATTGAACAAAAGTTTCTCCGCCCGGCCCTCCTTCGGGGGAAAGAGTGGTGCAGTCGCCATCTCATGAAGAGCAGGATCCTGTATCGCTGGGTCGTCCGTCTCAGGAACGCTGCTTGCTCTGACACATTACAGACGTAGCAGGGGCAGAGACGGGCTGCACTTTTCTGCAGCCAGCTCCACCCGGCTTGGGTGGAGGCTACTGCTGTGGCAATGCTGGAGCGGAGGTGGAAGCCGCAGGATGGCTGCCTCGGTGACGAGCAGGCGAGGTGGAGACAGCAGTGGCCCGCCGGGGCAGGATGTGCTTTATAGCCTCCATCTGCTTCTGTGCAGCCGAGAACTGCTGGGCAAAGTGGCGTTCCTGGACCACTAATGGCGCTTTTCCACTGCGTGGTACGACTCTGCTCAGTACGGTACGACACGGCACAGCTCGGCTCGGTTTGCGTTTCCACTGCAGTTCAGTACCGCTTTAGAGTGGGCGGGATTATTCACATGTCGTAATAGTTGCACCACCTCTACTGCCGCGACTCCTGAAAAACGTTTTCATTCCGCGTCGCCCCATCAAGCTCGCTGGATCCGCTCCTCTGCTATCAACAAGAGGAACGTCTGTACTTCCTCAACAGACAACGAAACAGCCACTTTTTGGTTGTTAAAAAAGGTGCGCTTGTTCAAAACAGTTGCGTTCGATCCTTCGCTGGCTGTGCTGATTTAAATCTAGCGGTTCTGTTGTGTTTGTGTCGCAAGCTCAGTGACGCAGGTAGTGACGATTCTCTCCGGCCAATCCGTGATCAGCAGAGTTTACACGTCACGTTTTGGTAACGGTACGGCTCACTTGGAACCTCAACCAAGGTGGTACTAAAAAAAGTACCAGGGACCAGGTACAGTACCCAGTGGAAAACCCCCAAAAAGTGAACTGTACCGAGCCGTACCGTGCCGTACCATGCAGTGGAAAAACGCCATTAGTGGGTTTTAAGGGATACTTAAGATAAATTTAAAGGGGTCATATGATGCAATTTCAAGTTTTCCTTTTTCTTTGGAGTGTTACAAGCTTTTCGTGAATAGATAAGATCCCTAAAGTTGCAAAAACT
>NW_015645540.1:413855-445908 GCF_001515625.1 Sinocyclocheilus rhinocerous
CGTCACGTTTTGGTAATGGTACGGTTCACTTGGAACCTCAACCGAGGTGGTACTAAAAAAAGTACTAAAAACCCCCCAAAAGTGAACCGAGCCGTACCGTGCCGTACCATGCAGTGGAAAAGCGCCATAAGGTTGACATCCCCTGACCCAGGGACAGTACAGTGAAATTTGTCGCTGTGTGCAGCTCCTGCATCACACCTGGGTCAGAACTACCCTCATGCAGATGTTTAAGTGCCTTGGCCTGATAGACCTGCAGAAGGTCCATGGCATGAAAGGCGGAAGCGGCCTGTCCAGCAGCTCTGTAACCCTTGGCCGTAAGTGCAGACGAGAACTTAAAGGCCCTGGATATGAGACGCCAGGTGGCAGCGCTCTGCGGGCACAGCTGCATCGCAATAGCGCACTCAACGGAAGGGATCTCCATGTACCCCCTGGCCGCCCCGCCATCGAGGGTAGTGAGGCCCGGGAAAGCATAGCAGTTAGCTCTGGGTGTTACTCGGGCAATGCTACCTTCCCCGGAGAGAGCAATGCAGCCTGGTCTTCGTCTCCGGAGAAAGTTCTAGCCCTTATTCATTGTAATTGTATGGAAAAGACAGCCTAGTACAACAAAATCAAAATATCTTCTTGTGTGTTCCACAGCAGAAAGAACATATACAGTTTTGGAACGACATGAGAATGAGTGAAAATTTTCATTTTTGGATGACCTAATCCTTTGTGGTCTACCAGCTCTAACCAGATTGACCAAGATGATTTATCAGCTTGAAACCAGGTCTAAGGTCTGACAGTCTAGCTAATCAACAGTCAAAACCAGCTGCCTTTTCAAATTGGTTTTAACGTGATTATCCAGCTGGGAGGTGAGTTAGGAAAAAAGAGACAGAAAGTGTGAGCAACTGAATGACACTATCCACAGAGGAAAGAGAGATGTTTCCAATGAAATAGAGAGAGAGGATGCAAAGATAAACAACAGATGGCAAATGTCTCATCAAAGCCACCAGTGGCTAGAGGTGTGCGTGTCCATCATGTCTCTGGTGACCAGGGTAACGCAGGCGATGGGCCAGGCACCAGGCGCTCGCTTTATCACAGACCCCCCACCATCCTGAAGGGAAACACAAGCTCCCGTGTGCCACAGAGCTTGCGAGAAAAAGTGTGCTGAGGGTCTGACGGGTGCTGAAGCATAAACAAATTCAGATGAGTATGTACACAGTAATGGCCAGTAGACTAAACAGTGTGAACACACAGACACACGTCACATAGGGCGGCTCCACAGATTTAGACCTGTTTTATTTAAAGTGATAGTCCTCTAAAATTTTTTTAACATTTTTATTTTGTCATTATGTGATTTCAAACCTGTATGACCTTTTGGCCAATCAGATTGCATAGACCGAACTAACTATTGTATAAAACAGCATTCATGCCTTTTAATCGGGCAGCCCTGGGGTCTGCGATATTATCATTCCTCTAGTCATGCAGAACAGCTACAAACTCTTGAGTCCTGGGGCGTTCGCCAAACACGCAATGCAGTGGCGGAAAATTCAATTACGCAGGCCTGAAAACAAAGAACTCTATCTTTATGATGGGGCAAGCAAAACAAATAGAGCCTTGAGTGTGGAATGGCAAATTGAGGAAGATGTTTATTACCCAAAAATGTTGCAGATTTAAGATTGTATCAAAAAAAAAAAATTTGTCAGTTTCGTCTTATATTCTTCATCCGCTTTGTTTCAATAAGCACAGAAAAAAGACCCATTTGGCCTGATTTAAGACATCACATGGTAGAAGAGCCACAGGGCACAATTACACCAGGGTTGTTTTGAATTCTGCTTCAATTTTCTTTGACTTCTAGCCATAGCAGCCCCATCCCAGTGATACGCTCACCAACCGAGTGCTTTTGTTTTTCTAATAGATAAGTCAGCACAAATGGGCATTTTCCCATGCGGAGACGTACGGCCCTGGCAGACTGCTTTTATATGTAGTCTTGTCTCGCATGGCTAAGCAGATGGAGACAGCACATCAGCGGTCCATTAGAATGAGGTTGTTATAGTTACATTAGTCGTGTCTCATATGGTTTGGGATCATTACCCCTATGTAACTGATGTAGTGAACTTTTTTTTTTTTCACTTCTCAGCTTGACGTTGGCATTTTATATCAGCAGTGTAATGCCCAAAGGCACGATACAGTCATGCCATGCGGTCACCGTCTCATAGCGCGATTTAGTCACTCTGCTGTGACACATTGAAACACACTATCTATCTATCTATCTGTCTATCTGTCTGTCTGTCTGTCTGTTCTATCTATTGGTCTCTGTCTGTGTCTATCTCTGTCTATCTGTCTTCTGTAGGGATGTTCATTTTAACCGGTTAACCGTTAACTGACTGTGAAGAATTTTGACCGATTAATACAATCAGTTAAATGGTTTAAAAAGTCGTTTATTTATTATTATTATTATTATTTTTAGTAATTTATCAAAATATTTAAAAAGGTTTGCTGCATGGTTGAAATACGCTACGCATATAAGAAAGTTGACCCCTAAGTCGCATTTTATTATTTCATTCAGAGGTTAACGGTTAATAATCGGTTAACGAGCGTCGGTTGTCGGTTAGGAAAAATAACCGAAACGGAAATGAACATTCTTCCGTTTATCATTCCTTTATCATCGTCTGTCTGCCAATATATCCATCTGTGTCTATCTGTCCCTCTGTTCATTCATTCATCTTTACTGTAAGCTGTTAACACAGTTGAAGTTAAAGGGGTCATATGATGTTGCTAAAAAGAACATTATAGTCAAGCTATTTTGGGTGATAGTTGATATAGGTGATATAATACTCTGTTTTATTTAAACATAAATATAGAAACAGTGGGCATGAAGTGGACATTTTTGAATCATCCTAATGCAGTTTCAGTTTTATACATTTTATGTTTATGTACCAATTTTCCAGTGCTTGATGGAATGAATTGATCCACAAAAAGCTTTTTGTTATATCATCAGTGTATTTTGTTTTTTCTCAGACATTTCTTTTTTCAGACCTTGTTTTACAATTCTTCATGTAATTGCTAATGTTAGTGTTTACAAGTCTGTCTACAACTCCCAGACTAACGGCGTAATTATGTTTGTGTCAGTGTTTATTACAGTTATTAGTGACTACAGCGGTTTGAGTGAGGGAATGCTAGTTAAACTGATGTGTGCGCTCTGAACCAAACACAACCTGAATGAAACGCATTACTGTGCTTCTGCACGGCGGCAAGACTGTGAAACCCTTTGTGCCCTGTCGCGGGAGATTCTCCAGCTCTGAAATACGATACGGAAAACCTAACACCTCGACTCCTAGCACACGTTATGATAGCTGTGAGTGGCATGTTAGGGCAGCAACCTCTCTCTTTTTCATTCATTCTCTCTCTCTCACACATACACATTCACATTCTATCCTACTTCTTTCATGACCTCATTTATTTTTCCTTTAATATTGGTAACACTTACCCAGGATTCCAGGCTCTGACTGTCTGGCCGTCTGGCTACCCTCCTTCCTGTCGTCTGAATTCAGCTCTCTCTTTCCTGTCTCTCTTTCTTTGTGACCTTAATGTGTTGAGACTGTCTGAGGTGTGTTTGTGTGCATGTACAGTATGTGTGACCTTTTTCCTTTGTGTTGGTGACCAACGTGCTTGATGACTGTTCGTCTGACAGAGTGTGAATATGTTGTCCGGCACTGCTATGGAGAAACTAAAAGAAGCAACACTTCTAACTCGCCTACATACTTTAGTAGCGAAGCTTAGCTGTTTTTAAAGTATTATAGCTTGTCTAATAATGAGCTGTACTCTGAAAAGTAGTAGTCTAACATGACGCAATGCTGTTTTGTGTTGCTTTGTATCAGCTAATGATCAAACACACTCTTCTATCACTTACTAGATTTATTTAGTGAGTCAGTTTGTTTAAAGGTTCACATTAATGAAGTGGAAAAACTATTCACTGGTTTATTTGAATTACACTCAGTTAAATTCCTGAAATTCCCTGTGCTGCATTTTGTCGTTTTTGTAGTGAAATGTTGATATTTTATGTAAACGGCTAAATACTGCTGTTTATCACTATGCTTTGTTTTTACAAATTGAACATCTTTGTTTTTAAACATTGAACTTGACATCTTCTTTGAAACACTGCACTCATGGCACTGAAGAAACGGATGCTTTGCGACGGTTAGATATGGTTAGATACTTCACAAATAGCACAGATGCAACAGACTCAAGAACACATTTTATGTAAACATCCCCTAACTGTCTTTTTTGTAGAGCTCATTCATGGTATGAGACTTTCTCATTCCAGGAAAAGACCATGCATCACTTATTGTAGCAGGAAGTTCCTGCTAGCATTTTTATACATCAGTATCGCATCTCCAGCACACTCTAAAATGGGCTTTTAATGTGTAGGTATTTTTGTGACATTGAGACTGATGCGAACTGAATTTCTCTCCTTTGTTCTCTCTTTTTCCTTCTCTCACACTTTCTCGCAGGAACCTAGGAATAAATAATGCTGTATTTAGACTTCCATTTTTTCTATTGCTGATACTCATACTTAGGGTTATTTAGGCAGTATTAAGGCACAAATTATTAGGGATGCTCCGATCAGGATTTTTGCAGCCGATACGGAGTACCGATTTCTTGTCATGGTGATCGGCCGATACCGATGCCGACTCTGATGTTTCAAGCTTTATATAGACGGTTTCATTGGGCGCACGCGCCTGGCCCGAAGTTAACTTCCGGTCTGTGTTTGTTTATCAGTCTGGCTATGGCGCTGGCTACAAACGCAGTTTAAGTTAAGGTGATGATGAGTAGACTGAAGTTGAGCTCAGGTGGTTGTGCTGTGGGATGTGTTTCTCATACATTTATTTATTTGTGGCGCTCGCCACAATATCAAAACTGACCGATTTTCCAAAAGGCTTCGTTGAATAAATATGAGCACGTACTGCACGTTTAAAAATCAAAACGAGGCGTGGTTGTTTTTATATCACTGTATTTCTGAAGGAAGACTATCTTTAGAAAATGTTCGATGTCATTTTCATTTCATCTTGCATGTTATATGCCTGATAAAGCAGCATTTGTGAGCTCAGCGCTGCTTTGTGTACAGCCATTCTGATTATTTGCGGGTGGGTCACCGGTGGATAAAATAAATCATAAATGATGCAAATATTAACACAAATTTTTTTTTTTTTTAAATACTTTTTTTTTTTTTCATGAGGCAGACGATTTCGTGTGTGTGTGTGTGTGTGTTCGTTCGCTGATCGGGAAGTTGCAGTGACAGAAACGGTGACATTCCAGATAAAGTTTGAAAGGAGTAAAGCCTGTGTTAATGCTATTGAGTAGGCTAATATGGCCAAAGAAGATATTTTGTTTTATAAATAAATGTTCATTTAAAAGCAGCCCACGATCAGCGTGTTATGTTACCGTTATCCCTTGCGGCTCCGATTAGGTTTTGTTCCGTCCTCCACGCTGTGACAACTCACAAAAGACTATTTTTAGCCAAGCAGCGCGGAGAGCCGCTTCAGAAACGTGCCGTGGCTGGCTGATAAACACAAGCATTGACTAGAGCGGCCGCAATCAGCTCCGGTTCCCGTGGAGCCGTAATGCGTCGCAGACGTGTGCAGTGAGGCGCAGATCAGCTCTCTAATGTCACTGAATCTGCTGTTAAAAATGAACCATCCATTCATCATATCATCATGCAAAACATACACGAAAACATACACACCGGTGATGACATGACTGTGGCGCCAAATCATTTATGTCCCCACGCATCATGTACGTCGTCATGCGTTGACATCATCAAATTGCGATCGGTTCATGAGATCGGCCAAGTGTAGTGAGTACCGATCGAGTCATAAAATGTGATTATTGGCTAATACCGATCTCCAGCCGATCGATCGGAGCATCCATACAAATTATGCATGTAACTTATCCCGTGCCATTTGTGTTACAGACACCAATGAAGCCTGAAAATTTGCATTTCAATGATCTGAGACTGATAAGTACTTTTTTAGGCAATCAGACTAACAATCAAAATAATCTTACATTGGTGGAGACATTGAACTCCCAAGCCATATTTAGAGATGAGAATATCATAGGGATTTTTTTGGACTCTTTTGACTTGAGCCTGATTGCCATCACCCAGAAGACCCTAGCAACTGTAAAATAACGCTGTAAAAATCACTCAAGATATCCTAGCAATGCTCTGATAGTCACCCACACCTTAACATTGTGGCAGAAGGTTTTGCATAAACAAGCATGGCTCCAATTTTCTTCAAGCTATTTATTTATTTTTCTATTTATTTATTGCATTAAATCTATATATTTCCTTATTAAAATGTCAGAGTTTCAAACTGTTTGAAGTGGCTATAGCTCTTTTGAATGAATACCATTTATACGATTTTTTAAAATGCAATATGTGTGGGTCTGTATTGCTCTGTGTTGACATAAGCTGGGCTGTTTTTGAGCTAGAGGTGATGTGTCTTGTCGTGTGAATATATGTGTGTTCAGTGTTTCTGTATGTCATACAGAAGGTGTCTCGTTCTCACCTGAGGCATTCATTATTACATCCTTCCCCATGGCAGACTCTCACATGCTGTCAGGCTGTGGTTGACAGTGATCCTCTCTTTCTGCTCATCTTCTTGTTTATGTTCTTCCTTTATTTCTGTTCTCGTTTTTATCCCTAACACCATTGAGATTCACACTTAGTAGTTCTAGATGCACTCATAAAACCAGCCCGCAGACTCTTTGATCTGTGTAAAATTGCTGTTCTAATGACGTATTTTGGTGTGTTTTCTCCTAGGGCTTCAGTAAGGCTGGCACTTTCGCCACTGCCAGACGCTGACGTGAGTTTGGGGGCCTCAGGCTGTCGTCTTGGTGCTTTGATGAGGTAACGGCGGACCCCAGAAGCCCAGCCCCTGTGTTGCGCCACCCCTTCCCTCTCTCCTCCTCCCTACCCCTATCCAACCAGCCAAGCCATGGGCCAGAAGATCTCGGGGAGCATCAAGTCCGTAGACGTGCGCGGAGAGCCATCCTACAGGCCCCTGAGGAGGGAACTGAGAGGGCCAGATTTCTTCAAGCCAGCCCGGCTGGACCTACTCCTGGACATGCCCCCTGCTCCGTATGAGCAGCAGCTTCGACATGCCTGGAACCCGGACGACCGCTCGCTTAATATCTTCATCAAGGACGATGACAAACTCACCTTCCATCGGCACCCTGTTGCCCAGAGTACCGATGGCATTCGTGGACGGGTGGGATACACACGAGGACTCCATGTTTGGAGGATCCATTGGCCTGCTAGGCAACGGGGCACACATGCGGTGGTGGGTGTGGCCATGCCAGATGCCCCTTTGCACTCAGTGGGTTACACTTCTTTAGTTGGCAGTGATAGCGAGTCCTGGGGCTGGGACCTGGGACGAAACAAGCTCTACCATAACAGTAAGAACCGGCCGGTCTCTTCTGCACCCACATACCCAAGCTTCCTGGAGCCAGAGGAGGCCTTTGTGCTGCCAGATGCCTTGATAGTAGTGCTGGACATGGATGAGGGCACATTGAGCTTCATGGTGGACGGACAGTACCTCGGAGTGGCCTTCAGAGGTCTTAAGGGCAAAAAGCTGTACCCCATCGTCAGTGCGGTGTGGGGCCACTGTGAAATCACCATGCGCTACATCAATGGTCTAGATCGTAAGTATACATTTTCTCTAGATTTATACCTGAATAATTGTTTGATACTTAAAGATCGTGCTTGAAATAGAGTTTGCAGATTTTTTAAAACTCGCTTGAATTGGGTTGTGTTGGTATAGTGGTTATGGCTCAGAAACCTGAAGCTTGCTTGTTCAATTCCATCATCATTTTACCCACGAGCAAGGCATTAACCCCAAATTGCTCCATGGGGATAAGCTCATGGTGTCGATCTAATTAAAATTTGCATTACATATACCTTGCTAAAAAAAATAAAAATCGTTCTAAGCTTTTTTGCTGGTCTTCGAGCCTGGTCAAGCTGGTCTTCAACTGGTCTTCCAGCCTGGTCATGCTGATTTTCAGCTAGTCTACGCCAGGGATGGCCAATGACGGTCCTGGAGAGCCACAGTCCTGCAGAGTTTCACTCTAGCCGTAATCAAACACACCTGAACAAGCTAATAATGGTCTAAGTGTTAGTTGAAAGCTACAGGCAGGTGAGTTTTTATCAAGGTTGGAGCAAAACTCTGCAGGACTGTGGCTCTCCAGGGCCGACGTTGGCCTCCCCGCTCTAGGCCAAGGGATGCCCAGTCCTGTTCCTGGAGTGTTAATGTCCCTGCAGTTTAGCTCCAAACTGGCCAACACACTTTCTTGGAAGTTTGTAGTAATCCTGAAGACCTTTATTAGCTGCTTCAGGTGTGTTTAATTAGGCTTTGAGCTAAAAACTGCAGTACAGTGACCCTTCAGGTGCAGGATTATACACCTCTGGTGTAGCCAGTCTCCCAGTCTGGTCAAGCTGGTGCTTAGCTGGGTGGACAGCTGGTCTCCCAGCCTGACTTGCTGGAAAGTGCCAAAAACCCTTTAAAAATCAGCCAACAGACCACCTTGACCAGGCAAGAAGACCAGCAAACCAACTCAGGCTGGTTTAACATGTTTTTTTCAGGAGAGTACTCATTAGGCAGACGACTTCTTTTCCCTTGGCAATCAAAACCCTGACCTTGTTGTGCCACGCTACAACAACACTGTGTTCTGTGCAAACATTGCTTGAGATGTAGCCATGAATTGTTGGTATTTCAACATACTGGTGTAGTTAGCCAGCAAGAGAGCCTGACTATTGCATCTTGTCGTCCATCCTGTTAGTTCAAGAGTCAAGACCACAATGTAAAGAGATGGATTCTGGTTCTTCTCTTACGATGTCCCTCAGGGTGCTTGGCCAGTGCTGCAGGCATGTATTCAATATTAATGTAAGGAACAATGAAACACGCAATGGCGGTGGAGGTAGGAAGGCTCAAAACATTGCTAGTTAGCTTAGCTGTTCCCTACAACTAGCATAGCATCAGGAGAGGCTCTCGTTTTGATGTTCACAGGAAACATATTTATGAGTTTGGTGCGTTTATGGTTGCATATTTTGTGTGTTAGCATGTGTGTTTTGTGCAAGTGATTATGCATTAGTTTAAAGCATCACTAATGGCATCACTAGGTTCTGTCATTCAGAAACATGGCTTTTCATATATAAAGCACTCAGAGCTATCACGCCATTCACAAGGCTAAACACTGAGCCCCTGTGTTTGTAAAGACTTGAAACTCTCCTTCATCCATCATCAGCATGTTTTGGAAGCACTTTTTTTCTAATCCGCTCCTGTCAGGCAGACACTGTGTGTGTATAAGCCAGAGGGTTTGTGTGAAACAGCCTTTTAAAGCCAGAGGCATGTAACCATTTGAGCTTTATTTGATAGCACAACCTCAAGGTGTTTTGTTTTCTCCTCACATCTTACAGAACAGAGATTCATAGAGTCATCTGGTAGATTTAGCTGTTTCTCCATGAAAGAAACTCCATGTTCAAACGTCCACACCTGTGGATGATTGTTTTATTTTTAGCTTACTCTGCTTCATGTCATTCCAAACCTGTATGACATTTTTTCTGTGCAACACAAAAGAAGATATTTTGAAGAACTTTCTGGCCCAGATGAAATTGGACCCTATTGACTTTCATTGCATGTACAAAAACACTGAGACATTTTTATAAATAGCATTTTTTTGTGTTTCACAGAAGAAATTAAGTAATGTATGATTGGAATGAATTGAGGAAATGATGATAAAATTTTGATTTTTTTTTTTACCATGGTAAAAACACATTAATGCACAGCATTGAGAAACTTGCTTTTTTAAAAGCAGCAACAGCTGTGTGATAAAAGTCACCATTGTTTAATAAATAATCAAACATATTGAAAATAATAATCACAAAATTCCCAGTTACTATTTGGGAACTGACTTTTTTTCATCACTGAAACAACTCATTCCCTATAGACATTTCACTCCGTTGATTAAACTGTCAATGTTGAAAGAATAAAAGCGTAATATCCCTTTATAAAACTTATCATTGTACATGACTTCAGAGTATTAATTTAATAAGCAACCCAGTAAGCCCACAAGCAGAATCTTATCAGTGTCATTTCAGCCCTGTTTATATGGATTAGGTTGCTTTGGTCTCGGTGTCGCTCTACAGAGTCTTCTCCTCCCTGGTGTGTTTCCGTATCAGGGGACAGTGAGCAGAGTGGGACACTCTCAAAGCCCCCTCGTCTGAAGTTGAAAGAGCCCTCTTTCTCCCTTTCAGATGGAAAGAGCAACTCAGTAAGTGGTCCTAAGACCATTTGAAATCTTTTCAAAGCTTCTAGTAAGCATGTCTTTATTTGCTGGAAAATTGTATGAAATGAGCAAGAGCAAAGCAGTGTGTAATGCTTGAAAGAGAGAGAGAATTCTGTGAATCTCAAGAGGTGTTTGGAAAAGCCATCTTTGGACCGGATCACTCACTTGGAAGCTCATGGTTTCCAAAGTAGTGTTAAGATTTGCTCTGAGGATTGTGGGTTTATACACGTTTTAGATGTTTTGCATGTTTTAAGTCATGTGCAGGAGGCTGTTAAGCACCTTTCCTTGTGGAATGCAAGAGACTGAGAACGATGGTGAGAGCGAGAAACATGAGTAATGATTGCAGTAAGAATGATGAGGTCGGAAAAATGTAAGCTGTGACATTTTTAGATATGTGCAGCACAGTCTAAACCCCAGGCTTAATTTTAATATATATGCAAGCATGCTCCCAACACTGTCTTATTACACATCTGCACAGTCAATACCAAACTAGTTTCATTACACACACTCAGAGCTGTCTGACTGAATCAGACTCCTCTGTGGTAAATGTGTCTTGGAATAGATACTTATGAGTTTAAAGTGTCCAGGGTAAGTGACTGTGAGATAGAAAGAGATAATGTAAACACAAGAGAAATAGAGAGACTGTGTCAATACCCAGTGAGCTGCCTCCTTAGACATAATTTTTGAACATAAAAAAAACCTTTCAAAATCTTTTAAGCTGCCCACTTGGACAGCATGTTTGAGGTTAACATTTATGCATTTAGCAGAAGTGTTTCAAGACCTTGCAGTTTACAGAATTTTGGGGCTTCATAGACATGGTTTCTCAAAAGAAAGTAAGCTGCTCAAGCAGTTTCTGGGCAGATTAAGCACAGTGTCTCATAACCTAGTGAGCTGCCTACTGTTTTTTTCTGGAAAATAAGTCGCACCTAAATATATGTTGCACCGAAAAAGAAAAAAAAACCCAGCTAAGTTGTATCAGTGTGTGTATATATCACATTCTGTTATTACTTTCAGAAATAATGTAAAATACTGGTAAATAAAAAATGATAATGATAATAATAATAAAAAAAAATGTACAAACATTATAAACAAAAAAACATGTATTTTTTCCCCTCACTTTACAGCAAATAATTTCTAAGAACCAAGAAACGTTAGCAAATTTAAACGCTATAAACAAGCATTTTATTTCCTCTCACTCCACAGCAAATCCATTCCAAAGACCACGAAACATGAGCAAATCTAACGGTATTGAGAACAGAACAGAAATAAAAAATTTAAGTTCGACACAATAATAAATTATTATAGCATTCATTATAAACTGCATTTATTATAATCACCAAACCTAAACAAAATTAGAGTGAAACCTCACTCCACTACGTCTGTCATTGGGCACAAATCCAAATGTGTGTGCCATTTTGCTTTTGCATTCTAATCTTGACATTAACTATTATATTAGTCTTTTTGAAAGTTAATATACATATAAGGAATACATTTCAGATGAAAAAAATGTGACGTATATTCCAGAAAATACAGTACTTAGACCCCATTTCTGGAAATTAGCCCATGGTGTGTCAACCTGTTGAGCTATAGCAATTTTAGACTTTGTAGGTACTGTCACAAATCCTACTGAAGTGCCTATTTAAACAGCAAAAATACTTAGTAGGCAGCTCACTAGGTTTCGAGACGCCATATTTGTAACTCCCATATGAGTGAGAATAGCCTGTATGTAGGGCTGGGTATCGAGTTTGATACTTTTTAGGCACCGACCGAAATGCCTCGATACCATCGAGTATCGAAAAACGTCTCGTCGTTCGGTACCAAATTTCAATACCTAAGGGGTTAATTTTATCAGCGTCAGTGAGCCAATAAGCCTGCAGCACTAGCCGGTGTGTTCGACTAGAAGAGGTGCGGCGCGGATCGATCAGTGTTTGACATCCGCGAGAGCGATTCAAAAGCGCACAGAGCAGTCTGCTCTCTTTAGCTCTCGTGGTGCTGTAATACAACGATCGGTCTGCACAGTCAGTTCGCGTCAAGTCGAACACACCTACTAGTTTACACCGGTTACACTCAGAGATGTGGCACACACGTGAGGCTGTAGTGCGAATGCGTCCCAGCCCCCTTAGATGTAAGGCTACATTTACACTGGTGCGTTTATGTTTTAAAATGAAAACGATCCTCGTCATACTGGCGTTTCAAGCCGGCTTTCCACTATCTCCGACAAGCGACAGACCTGTCATTCATTCATTAATTTCCAATGGAGAGTAGTGCGGGAGCTGCGTGGAGTTCCGATGATGTCCGTTCATACTACACGACCGAAAGCACGTGTTACGTGAGCATTCATGCAAACTGTAGCATCATGCTACATAAGATTTATATTCCGCTTTTACTCAAAACTCACTTTAAACCACCATTGAGTGTTTGTAATAACTTCCGATTGCCGTCTAATGTGTGTTTTGGCCATGTAATGTTGCTGAAATTAAATATGTTATTACCTCTGAGTCAGAGCAGCGATCATGGAAGAGAGAGCACAGGCAGACAGCGCTAGAAATTGCTAATGCTCATCAGTAAATCAGTGGAAAATAAATAGAAATCATGATTCTGTCTGAGCTATGCGTTTTAAAACAAACACTAACTAGTGTAAATGTAGCCTAACAGATGTGTAAACTGAAGACTATTTGAGCTTTATTAAAACTATTTTGCACTGATTTATTGTGTTGGTTACATTTTGTTCCTTTGTGCAGTGGCTCAGGAGATGAGTCTTTGAGTTTGTATAAACATCAACAAGCTGAAAAATAAAACCAAAGTTTTTTTTGTAGATAATGTAATCTTGTTAAAATTGATTTCATAAAATTGGTATCGAAAAAAGTATCGTTCAGGAACCGATCGAAGTCAAGGTATCGATATCGAAAATTTTTGAACGATACCCAGCCCTACCTCTATGTGAGTGAGAGGAACTCTAGGAGAATACTTGAGTATCTGTGAGGGAAGCCTGAAAACACATTGTGTGAAAACAGGAACTCAGATGAGTGTAAGTAAGGGAAAGAGATGTTATTTGAGTCTGATTATGGGTGTGAGCATACAAATTGTGAGCAGGCGAATGCAGGTTTTGTGTGTGAGAGAGAGAGAGTGAGGACACTGAAAAGTAAGACACTTCTCTGCTCGGCTTTGCAATTAAAGGAATAAATTATATTAAAATATATGGTCATTTTAAATTGTAAAAAATATTTCACAATATTTCTGTTTTTTTACTGTATTTTTGTTTAAAAAATTGGATCCTCTGTCAGTGAGCATAAGAGATTTTTCAAAAACATTTAAAAAAAAATCTTACCAACCCCAAACTTTTGCAGGACTGTTTCATTCTGTTTTGCCCTGTCCAGTTGTTTTTGATCAGGAAGAACCCATCCTGTTTGCACGCCTCGTAACAAATGGGTATGATCACATGATTCTTTATCACCCAAATCATTCCGAGCTTCCTTCATGCCTAGCATTGTGACCAGACAGTGACACTGTTCACCATATTACATGCGGCATCATTCAATGCTATGTCTGCGACCCATAAACCTTTGTGTGTATGAAGTCAGCCAGCCGGCTTGTCCGAATCCAGTGTCTTTATGTCATCACTAATGAGGAAGATGAACAGACAACTGTTTGACTGTATATAAACTTTGCACTAATTGCCAGCGACCAACCAAGAAATGAGTGGGAAATTGACATGTGCCACCCCATTGTGAATGTGTAACAGAGTAGATATAATTGAGAGATGGCGGAGAGCTTCTATCTGTCTGTGCTTTCTCTCTCTCTCATTTGCTCTCTGACTGGCAGAAGGCTGCTGTCACTGTGCCCTGAATTGTCAGGGATTAAAACACCAATTTGCTCTAGCTATGATTCATCACACAATAGTGTCTGATCCACATTCCCACTCCAGTAGCATGCTCTTTTAGTCTCAGCATCAGAGAGAGAGAGAAAGAGAGACGGAGAAGACGAGACGAATGTAGAGCAAGCGCTACATAGATAATTACCATCAGTCTGAGATCGGAAAGAACAAGGAAAGACACAAAGGCCGACTGTTGTGTAAACACAATGCCTAAGACGTACGCAGTGTCCCGTTGTCCCCTTGAATCTGCTTGCCCATGTAGTAACATGCAGCAATGTGCTGGGAGTGCTGGGATGTGTGTCTTTTGAAAATGTGCGATACTAAATATTTTGATAGCTGAATAGTTGGTGGGATTGTTTGAAACTATTAGCTGACTAAATGGTCTACAGGAAGCCCTGAATGATTAGGCTGGTATAGAATCATGTGCGATCATACCCCGTTTGTTATGAAGCGTGCACACAGGACTTTTATTCTTTGTGCATGTGTGTGTGTACATGTCCGATAGTGTGTCTGAGGGATGCATCATTTGTTTTATCACAAGTTGTGATGGATTTTGGCAAATATTTGACAAAATGTGCCTTTTGCCTCTCAATGATTTATTTATAATTTATTTTTTGAATGTAGACAGACAGTTAGTGAAAAAATGGATTCAGATCTTTTTTATATATATATATATACACTGAACAAAATTATAAACGCAACACTTTTGTTTTTGCCCCCATTTTTCATGAGCCGAAAAATGTTAAAAATTGCCTTTATAATAAATAAAAGTGCATTTTTTCAATTCAATCTGAATATTGATTTTATTTCAATGAATTGTGCAGCTGTATGACAGCGTGATGTCTCTCTGTCTGTGTAAGATGTGTTAGCTAAGTGGAGAGGGCTGCTATATGGGTCAGTAGGTTAGCGCTGCATGGTGTTGCTGGCCTGAGGCACTTGCCTCAGGAGAAGGAGGAGGAGTGTGTGGCTCAGTAGTGCTGTTTGGGCCACATCTGTTCCTTAAGACCTAAGCTATGTTTGCTAAGCTGTATTATATTCTTCCCTTTGATGTTTGAGTCTCTTAAAACACCTACACTAAATGTTTCTATGGAGGGAGGCTGTCAAACCCTGCTAAAAAACAGCTTAAACCAGAATTGTCATGCTTGAACAGACAGTAGGGTTTAGTTTTGTGGGTTTAGTGCTGGTCTAACTGGTGGACCAGCATAGTCAAGATGTTCACCAGAAAATAATAATGGATTGTTATCAATATTTGCCCAAAAAGCACTCATGAATTCAACAAACACTGTATTCAACATACTATGACTCAGGACACATTAAAGGGATAGTTCACCCAAAAATAAAAATTCTGTCATTAATTACTCACCCTCATGTTGTTCCAAACTCGTAAGATCTTCGTTCTTCTTCGGAACACAAATATCTTATTCCACACCCTGGAGTTTACGTGGTTGAAGGAATACCATCACGCCCAGCATAACTACATTTAATGTTTAAACAAAAACTTTTTTGTTTGCCATAAAAATGTTGTGATGGCATTTATTTAATGTGAAAAATGTTGATATGGAGAATTCATTACAATTGACTGATTAATTGAGTTGAAGTATTTAACATAAATGGATGAAGTTTATTTGTATAGCGCTTTTCACGATACAAATCATTGCAAAGCAACTTTACAGCAAATTAAGTTTCTACAATATTTAGTGGTAGCTGATCAGTGGTGACTGTCAGTTAATGTACATGTGGCAGAAATGTACAGAAAAATCAATTAAAGACGTAATCAATTAAAGACGTAATCAAACAGACGATGAACACTATTAACAGCAATTATTATATGATGCAATCAAACTTATAGCACAATTTGGTAGTTCTGTATGTTGTTTCAGGGTTGGCATCATAAGATTATAAGATTAAAAATAATGGAAATGTGATAAGGTAAGAGAAAAAAAGAAAATGTTAGTATATTAGTGTGCCAAGTGTTAGTATCTCTTAGTTAATTAGTTAGTTAGTTAGTTAGTTAGCCTAGTTGGTTCGTTTGTTATTTCCAAGACTCATGGAAAATGTAAATGAATGTCAGTCTATGTTTGTTAGTTAGTTAGTGCCAAGTGTCTTAGAATGTAAATGACTGTCAGTAAGTATCTGCTAGTTATTATAGTTAGTTAGTTAGTTAGTTAGTTTCAAGATTCCAAGAATCTTACAATGTGCAATTAATGTCATTGTTTTTTAGTAAGTTAGTTAATTAGTTGTCTTAGTTGTCCAAGTGTCTTAAACCGTAAATGACATAAGTATCTGCTAGTTATTATAGTTAGTTAGTTAGTTAGTTAGTTAGTTAGTTTCAAGATTCCAAGAATCTTACAATGTGCAATTAATGTCATTGTTTTTTAGTAAGTTAGTTAATTAGTTGTCTTAGTTGTCCAAGTGTCTTAAACCGTAAATGACTGTCAGTATCTGTTAGTTAGTTAGTTAGTTAATAGTTAGTTAGTTCCAAGAGAAAAATATGGTGTCCTTTTTAGACAATGCTATAATCGTCTATCTACAATTCCATCTGGTACTGTGCATGAATGGAGAGCACCTGGCAAAGTTAGGGAGGGAACAAACAGATGGATAAAGAGGTAAAGAGAGGACATAGAAGTTGTCCTTACTCTTTTCAGGACAAACAGCTGGGCTCTGTGTTAATTGAGAGCCAGTCATTAGAGGATTAGTTAGCTGGATCAAGTTTCAGCTAACACCATAAGGCCTAACCTACAGCTGTTACATTCATTTTTACAGTACAACAATCACACACACACACACACACACACACACACACACACACACACAGTGTGTTAAGGGAGGTTAAGCACATGCACAGAATGCCTCTGTAATGCAATGAGAGAAGCACAGGAGATGTTAGGAAACTGTTGAGTTTTTTTTTTTTTTTTTTACAGACCAAGCTGGCAAGCTGCCTGTCATGGTGACTTGATGTCTTTTTTTCCTGCCCTGGAAATATGACAGATATGAAAGCGTGTTATTAAAGCATATCATTACTGCGTGATAGGGTACCTAAGGTTGGCTCAATACCTCAGGCTCATAATATGTTTAAATGAGACTTACCTTCACGATTGCTGACCGTGCAGTTTGTGTGATTTATCTGCCTGTGCACACACACACAAAACCCCACCACTGGCTTAGTAAGCATCTTGGGTAATCTCCTTGAAGGCTTATTTTGTGGAAAAACAAATGATAGACAGAAGCTGTTTGTTTAGTGTATAGTTGCAGGGTCTTATACCAAGCTGAGTGGTTCAACACGGCTGCACCGTTGCGACACGCCAAGCAATAACGCCTTGCACACTTCTGGATCAAACCCAACAAATGACAGCCTATTATTTATTACACCACCAAACGCTTAATAACCTTATCAATCACGTGCTGTTGTTTATATAGCTTTATAGTTTTGGCTACACTGGCTTGTGACCGTTAACCTCAGTTGTAACCAGGCAACACAAAGCAGCACCACCCACTAGTGGAACAGATCCACGTTTGACTCTTGATTCTTGCTTTTGTTCCCTCCCCACCCCATTTTTCAGCACGTTCTTTCCTTTCTGCACCGCTCTGCAACATTTGCACATCTAATTGCCTGAGGGAGTTTCCGTGGAAACAGACATCATTCAGTCACTGACAGAAACAAAGGGAGAGCAGAGAGTGAGAGAAGACAAAGTAAAGAGAGACAGTATGTTCGGTGATTGAACTGTGGAGGCAGTGGGCTCTGATAATAAGCCCGCCTGCTGGTTCCTTACTGACTCCAGCTCATCAAATCTGGCCATTTTTCATCCTTACACTTATCCAACGGTAAGCCTGACCACACAAATGAGAGAATGGGGTGACCGCAGACTTGTAGACGTTTGGATTATATTAAGCGTTATTATCCACAGAGATTTAAACACAGGCCTTGACTTCCATTGCGCTCACTGTGTGTCTCCAGTCTTTAAGAACAAAAGAAGAAGAAATTTTGCATTGGACATTGCGTGGTGATTTACTTGATGAGCTGTTGATCTTTCAAGGTGGATGTGCTATTGATGTATTTGGATGAGCTTAAAAGCAGAATCTAGGTGTTCCGAGTCTATGCTGAAAAATAGCTTTGAAGAGAATGGCTATCCATATGAGCTGGTTGACTCCAGTAGCAGTGCACCTTTTTGACATGTGTATTGACATAGTAGATGTGTTCGATCATTAGCATGACTCTTCTTTAAAGACAAATCTTCATGCTCACTGTCTTACACCTACATTATAGCTTTTTGGATGCTGACTCTGGTCAAGGGCTGTGTATAGAAGCTCAAGGTGACCCAGGTGGCAGCATGTTGCATGGATAAAACATACTGTAGATGAATCTATGATGCAGTTCAGCTCTGCCTTTGTTACTTCCTCATTAACTAAGAAACTGTGCGAGTTTAAACACCCTGTGAAATAAAAAAAAATTGGATTTGTCTGACTTTTAAACCTTTTTAATTGACCTTTGTCTGACTTTTAAACCTTTTAAGTTTTTAATCACCCTTTTAAACTTATTTTCTAATTAAAATATCTTTAAATCATTTAAACTAGAAAAATGTACTTAAGAAGCAACACTGCATATATGTACGATATGTAAATATTTATACTTGTTTTTAGAGAATGTATATTTCATACAAGTGTAATGTGTTTTACAGCACTGGCAGATTATTTTTAACTTCATTTTTGCTTATATCAAATGAAAAAAAAATTCAGTTTAAGATTTAATTGAAAGTAAAGTAAATTTATCTTGTTTCAGGGATTTTTAGATATTTCAACTGGACAAAATTCTCATTAGGAAACAGGATTTTTGAAGTGTTGTCCATGTTGGCTTTGAAGCTAATCTATGTGCTAATGCATGCTAACAAAATTTACAGCCTTTCTTTTCAGGGGAAATGAAACAAAAAGCTTGATGATTCGCACTCAGGGGTGTATGCAAATGACAGAAAAGATGCTATTTTACATAAAAAAATTTTTGCAAATATCAGCTTTACCACAGAAGTTATCTTTTAAAGTCCAGTTTTATTTCACCAGGTCACTTTAACAGTGTGCGTCCGTATTCTTTCCCACTGCTTTTTTTTTTTTTTTGCTCTCTGATCTATCGATTCTCTCTCTGCCTCCTCACTTCTCTTGTGCTATATGATCTAAAATCCATGGGAACTTCTCTCTACAGCCATTACTCCTCCTTTATGTACATCATGTACACATTCTGTTTGCTTTGCATAGGTACAAGCTGTAGTGACTGCAATTTATCTGTATTGTCAAGTGTACAGAAGCCCTTATAATCATCCCTGAACTGAACCTGTTGATTAGCTCTGGACCACAGTGTGCGAAGAGCTGCCAACTGGAAAGTGCTCTTGAGCGGAACTGGTGCCGTGGTGGGGTATGGCAAAGGTTCAAATGCTGAGAGAGAGGGCTTTTTCTAATGACGGCTTCATTATCTTCCTTCACCTACCTATGCAATGTCATCATTTCTCTTAGCTCTCAGTCAAGCCCGACTACCCTGCTGAAGAAAGACCAACCTAAACTGGTTTGTTAGTCATAGATCATCTCCCACCCTGGCCAGACTGAACTTTTGACTGGATTTAGAGGGGTTTAAGGGACTCTCTGGGAGGCCAGCTAGACTAACTTGAGACCAGCTTGGCCAGCCAGGCTAAGAGACCATCTTAAACCATCTAAGACTAGTTTAAACAGGTATTTTCAGCACAATGAACCCTTTGGAGCCATTTATTTTAGGCCTTTTTTGTAGTGTACTAGTGAGATCACAGAAAGTAATGGAGTGTAAGTTTGCTATCTTGTCTACATTACATTAGTTTGGGGTCAGTAAGTAATTTTAATGTGTCTTAAAAGTCTCAATTTAAAACAATACAATGATATAATATTTTAAAATGTAATATATACCTGTCATGGCTAGCATTAATTTTCAGCAGCCATTATTCCAGTCTTCAGTGTCACATGGTCCTTCAGAAATCAGTCTTATATGCTGATTTGATGCTCAAAAAATATTTCTTATCAATTTTAACATAAAACTGTAATATTATTAATGTTTTTACTGTTACTTTTGATTATTTTAATGTGACCTTGCTGAATAAAATTAGTAGGCTATTTTTTTTAAATGCTGACCCCTAAACTTTTGAATGTGTTTATGTGTGTGTGTTTCCTTTGGCCAACATAAACATACTGACTTAATAAACATATGAAATAGTGTTTTATTTAAAATCTAAAAATGAAAAATATTTTGTGTGTGGGTTTGGTTTAGGGTTAAGGTTAGGGGATAGAAAATATTATTAGCTTAGTTTAAAAAATAGAATGGATTTAATGGAAAGACCTCACTATGATAGAAAAATATGTATGAGAGAGAGAGAGAGAATATATCTCTGCAATTCAGTCTGGCTCTGTTACATTTGGTAACTGGTTGTTCAAGGTTAGTGATGTGCGGGTGGAAAAGGGGTCAGTAGATCACCTGGTTTATGGGCAGAGTGTCTGTAGGAGGGCCCTGAAATGAAAACAGTCCATCCACAGAGACTCTTCCCTGCTAGCACGTCTCTCCACTGTCCCCATACAGTACAACATGCTTGCCAGCAGGAGCATTACATTCGCACACATAAATTAGCAACTATCAGCATATGCAAATGAGGGTGACTGGTAGAATCTGTGGCGGGCGGGTGCTTGTGCGGTCGAGACAAGCGGTGACTGTAGCTCGATGCTTTCGATGTTTCTCTCATCATCGCACTCAGGCTTGTTTACCCAACCGTAACGAGATGATGTTTGACACCGTGTGACGACGAGAGAGAATTTCACTTTGAAACTAGGGCCTCTAATGTTTCGCTCGCTCTCTGGCTTTGATCTGTTAAATGAAATGCCTCATCCTGAGTAGCACATTAAAGGAACTCACCTCCTCAGATTAAGATGACGTGCAAATTGCATATCAATTAAAGCGACTGCTCGGGGCTCAGCGCTGTGATGGCATGGCCATCAGTCACTTTAAAGAGTATTAATATGCGAGGGGTGGGGAGACTTTGGATATGATAATGTGAAGAAGTGTTGTCGAAGAGGGGTAAAGGTGAGAGATATGAGTGCATGCACACAGAGGCTGCAGCCGAAAACTCTAAAATGCTGCCTTCGGAGGCAGCATTCCAAGGCAGGAAGGCATCAAGGCACGTCCGAAACCAAATTCTGCTTTACTTCCTGTCTCCGGAGGTACCTTCTTCTGATCGCTGCCTCAGAAGCCTGTCCGAAATCAGTTTCATGAGGTGCCTTTGTGCAAAAACGCTGCCTGCAAAGTCATTGCCTCATACGGCAGCGAGGCAGCAAGTCAGCTGCCTAAGTTTTCGGATGCAGCCAGAGAGTAGCAAGGACTAGATAAGAGACATCAGGTGGTAAATTGAATTAATCAAATGAATGAATCATGACGTCCACGTCCTCACACTATTTAATGAAATTTAATATGAACTAACAATGAACAGTTATATTTTGTACATTTTAAATTGTAATTTTAATTCAAAAATTGTATTTACATTTTTTAATTAACAGAGATGAGCAAATACTGTAACAAATATCAATGGACCCAGCTAATAGACCTCATTATTATTATTATTATTATTATTAGATTATTTTTAGGAATATGTTCATTAAATATTAATAAATAAATAAAAAATAAACATTTGTACTTTTAATCATTTGTCACACCGCAGGACCACTTAAAATGGGTTTGAAAAAAAGATGAAATCAAAAAGGTGTTGTTGGTGAAATGGACACATTTAAAGTGAAATGAGAGATAAATTGAGAGAAATGGTGAGCAGTTGCAGGAAGGAAGACAAGACATACATATATTTTAACCTAAAATCTTTGTTGATGAAACATTTACAGTTCAGAAGTTCACTTTGAGTTCATGCCGAAACAATGGCGTGTAACTTTGTTTGGCAGCGGTTAGCCGTGGTAAACTAATTATCGTTCACATGCAGACCACCTTTTTGACTGTGATTAGGAATTACAGCCAGTCCTCGACTGGTTTTTCCTGCTCCATCATGTCTCTCTAGTATCCTTTCTTTCATTGCCCTCTCTCTTCGGCTCCATTCCTCCTCCAGCCTGCAGTACATGTGTAGGAAGAAGTGCCATCCCCCATTCTCCATCAGCATGTCTTCCGCACGGTCTAGTAAACCAGAGACCTGCTGTCTGTCCTGGGGTGTCTTGTTGTTAAGAACGTGGTACCTATACCTGCACTTCTCCATTAGCCACTGGAGATCCTTCCCGGCTGTCTGGATGTGGTCCTGTATGCTGCAGTCATGCAGACGGTCCCCGAGCGTGAACCCGACCATGGTGTGGCGCCACACACCCTCTGTGAGGATCTCCATGCGTTTTTGTAGGGCCGCTTTCTCAGAGTGGCTAAAATGCTGTAAGGGAATGACCAGGAGCAGAATGTGGGGTCCGGGCTCACACAGCGACAAGGCGTTAAATAGCTCCAGTTTCTCCTGTTTAGGGACCAGGTTCTCGTTCGTGCCCCATCCACGACCATCAGCTGTCGACCCTCAGATTCTCCGTGTGCTACTGCACTGTCCCGCTCCACCCCATGTATTAAATGCGTCCTTACCCAGGATTGTGTTGCACACTGAGCTCTTTCCTGTCCGCTTCTGCCCTACAATTAGCAGCCGGGGGGGGGGGCAACTTGGTCGGTGCCTGTTGGAAGACAGGTGTTGGTGGGTAAATTAGATTTTGAGTAGACATTTTCATTAATGTTGAACAGCAAACAGAGCATTAATAGCATGGGACACTTACAAAAAATATCATAATGGTAAAAAAATTCCTTTCAGTGCATGTTTACAAAGAAAAGCAATTTTAAAAACAGGACAGATTGTTGCAAGTCTTGTTTAAATTATTTTAAAGTAACTTTTAATTATTTTAAAACTCTAAATATATTCAGTTTATGCTGGTTTGCAATCACATTAACAGAAAATATTTCACTCAAATCAAATGTAGTATTTCTGCCATCAGAGTTTTGCACAGCCAGTCTCTACCTAATGTTAAAAATAACATAAAATGTAAAATATACAATGTGACCCTGGACCACAAAACCAGTCTTAAGTCGCACAGGTATATTTGTAGCAATAGCCAAAAATACATTGTATAGGTCAAAATTATAGATTTTTCTTTTATGCCAAAAATCATTAGGATATTAAGTAAAGATCATGTTCCATGAAGATATTTTGTAAATGTCCTACCATAAATATATTAAAACGTAATTTTTGATTAGTAATATGCCTTGCTAAGAACTTCGTTTTGACAACTTTAAAGGCGATTTTCTCAATATTTAGATTTTTTTTGCACCCTCAGATTCCAGATTTTCAAATAGTTGTATCTCGGCCAAATATTGTCCTATCCTAACAAACCATACATCAATGGGAAGCTTATTTATTCAGATGATGTACAAATATCAATTTGGAAAAATTGACACTTATGGGTGGTTTTGTGGTCCAGGGTCACAAATAACACTGTATAAATAAAATATAAAAATGTCCAAATACAAGTCTTACCATTATTTTTTGCATTCCTGTTGTCCATTAATACCAGTGTTTTTTAAAACATTTGTATTTCAGTCCGAGCCCATCTGACAGGTTGTCACAGGTGTACAGTATGTGCAGGTTCGTCACTGATCTGGTCATTTACATGAGGAGGGAGTGACCAGAAATCTCATATTTTTGGGTTCACAACTACAGATAAGCTTTTTTTAGTTCCTCTCACCCTCAGCAGTGGGGTTTATTGTTTGAGTTGTAAGCTATATATATAAATGTAAGGACATGTTATAAACTAAAGAAAGTTGTATTTACGTTTATTATTATATTATCATACAAAGCAGGAAAGGCTGAGTGCTGTGTGTCAGTTGAATGTTATGTTTTTGGTTACAGAGTCACATGACTGATATCAAGGCCATGAGTACGAAATGTGCCAAACCGTGACTGAAATTACCTCTCTTTCCCCAGTCAAACAAAATAAACAATGGGCCTTATTCATGATGACACACCAACAGAACGGATAAGACTGTTTTTGTGCAAATTGTCACATTCAGTTGAGTAGGACAATTTATAAAAGAATGCATTTGTAAAGGATTTACGCAGGGATTCATTCTGCTCATGTTTTATTAACAAGCTCCAGTGTGTGAAATCTCACAGTGAGAATATTTTACCTTCACTACAAGGACATCCAACAACAGTAATATTGAAAGTCATATGTTGCATTTCATCTGGGTGTAAATAAATATTAAAGGTTGTGCAAAACATGACCGGTTGCTGTTGTCCTTTGCCCTATAATAGACCAGATTGCTGATTTACTTACTCTGTGTGCCTTTTATTATTAATTATTAATAAGATTATTTAACCACATTAACAACAATAAACAATTTGAACGTTTTTCCACTATTTTTTTGTATAGAATTTTCAGGTTTTTGATACTGTTAATGATACTAAGATACACTTTTTATGTTAACATTTTTATGAATGTATAAGGTAAAGCATATGTTTTAGGTGTTGTATCTGATCACAATTTTTTACTTTTTTGCAGTTCATTTAAATAGTCCAGCACCCTGCATGTGTCTTAGCTTTCTGAAACCTCCTTTAACTCTGTTTGTCTGGATGCAGTTGTGCTTTACTGCTGAAGTCATTGGTGTTAAGGAAGTTAAGTTCCAGACTTCCAGCTTGGAACCACATATTTGTGTGCAATAACTGTTACCGAGAACTGTAAGTGTTGTGTTTTACTGCAGTGTTGTGATTTTAGGAGTAATTTAGCACATATTTCCGCTCTACGAGTGAGTTTTCTAGCATCGCAGCTGGTAAATTATTGGCTAACAGTCATGCTGCCCTGTTTTAAGAACTCATGGCATTGTTGTGATATTAAAAATGTGTTTTAGTGCTGTTTTGTTCCTCTACTCACTTCCCTGTTTCTTTATAGTCACTTGACTCTCAGTACTGTGGTAACTTATTTAAACTCACCCCAGTGGAGGATCTGCATGCCACGTGAAAGACAAAGAGTGAAGTGATCTGTAAACAGAGGCCTGGCAAAGGAGCGATGGCATCTGAGTTTGAATGACTCACTTCTTTAGGAGGGAAACATCTTTTTGGTTTGAGCTGAGGAGAGAACAGATGAAAAGAGTATATGAGAGGAATAAGGAAGGAATATCAGTGGGCTGTAGCTCTGAGCCAAGACACATGGCAGTTATATCCCAGCATGCACTGCTCTCAATTCGCAAGTTAGAGAGTTTTTTTTCTACTGTATGATGAACTTTAAAGAAGTGCTGCTTTTTTGCAGAGCTGAAGTGTTGCTCTACCCTCCAGCTGTGTGTGTGTGTGAGAGAGAGAGAGAGAGAGAGAGAGCAAGACATTCAACCTTTATGTATAGTTCGAAAGTCAGTGTCTTCCGCTCAGAGGGCGGAATTCAGTTTCGCAATTATTCATTATTAGTGGGGTTTATTTGGACACACTGTCTGCATTGTTTTAGAAATTATGCAAATTGAATAAAGGTACAAACACACCCCAGAATTTGATACTGAATATAATGCATGCAGCAGTTCTCAAAAAAAAACAACAACAAAAAAAACAGATTTTCTGTGCTTTTTGATTAATTCACGTGCATTTGCCCTTAAATAAAGCACTGAAATTGTTTTCTTATATTTTAATATTATTTATGCTGTATTCTATTATAGTATATATCCATTTTTTTAATTGGCTTTTATTTTTATATTTTCTGCTTTTGTTTTAATTATAGTTTAAGTTTTAGTACTCATGTTTTTTTTTTTGTCAGATTGTTTTCAATTTATTTTTAAATATATCTATTTAGTTTTATTCATATTTATTTCAGTTTTAGTTTTGTCAATTTTAGTACTTTGACTTAAACTTTCAGTTTCTAATTTTCATTTAAATTTACATCTATACATCTGATATTTATATTTTATTTCATTTCAGTTAACAGAAACTATTTGTAATAGTTGTTTTGGTGGTTCCTCTCCTGAGTGTACTGTGTGCATCAGGACTTGACTTGACTTTAGAGTTTTTCATTTCTTAGTATGTACTGACAACTGTATTATTTCTTGGGTATATGTAGGTGCAGCATGTCTTGAGTTTCACATCTTTGTGTTGTTCCTACAGGGGACCCAAATATGAAGCAGCATTTAATCCTCTTCAAAATTATATGGCTCTCATGTTCACACACGCCTTGTGTTCCTCGCCTCCTCCAGAAACACACACATACTCACGTATAAACACACACACTGTCCTGTTTTGTGTCATGCCTCTGTTTTTCAGCGCAGTTTCCTCTATATTTCTCCAGACTGTTAACATCTGGTATTATTAACATCCATCACAGATGATCAGATCATGAGTGGTCAGCTCTGAATACAGGTATAAACAGGGTTCAAAATGTTCACATTTGTAGTGTAAACTCTAATGGTTTCTGATACTTCCAGTAAAGGATCACCTACCACCTAATCATTGTGACAAAATAAGCACTTTAGCCTTTGTTTGCTATCTACGGCTTAAAGATACAGTTCTAGAAAATGTCACATTTTGCACTGTATTTTTAAAGGGATAGTCCACCCAAAAATGAAAATTCTGTCATCATTTACTTACCCTCGTGTCATTCCAAACCTGTATGACTTTATTTCTTCTGTGGAGCATAAAATAAGATATTTTGAAGGATGTTAGTAATGAAACAGTCAACGGCCCATGGGCATCATCACTTTTCTATATACACTTGTATTTGAATTATACATCTGTCATAAATCAAACCAGGTGCGTATGGTAAGGTCACAGATAACAGCTGCATCTACAGAGCCCCACTAGTGTGGTTAGAAACACCTCTCTCAAAGATTTAATGTACAAGCCATTTGTCATGGTGAATGCCACTAAATGTCAAGGTGGTAAGCGCTTGACAGCTTGTCTTGGTTTTGTATGGGTATGCTGCTTCATTTATTATGTCTAATATTACACAGTCTCTGCCAGTGTCGGCGGGCTCTTGCTGATTGCTGCATTATTTGGTCTAATGCATCTGTGTACTTTATGCACCAGACATAAGGTCTGTTTCAAAACCTAGTGTGCTGCCTACATAGGCAGTTGACTTTTAAGGGAACAACTTAAGCATCATGGAACCTGTGGGAGATTTGGTGCAACTCTACACTAGGGCTGTGCGATTAATCGAAATCGAATCGAAATCGCGATTTGAGACGTGCGATTTCCTAATCGCAAAGCCTCAGTGTTATTTTAGTATTATTTATATAGTATTTATTTTGAATTAGCTTTTATTTTTACATTTTTAGTTTTATAATTTATTTTTAGTAAAATGTTTAGTAATTCTATAATTTTTTGCTTTTGTAATTTTTTATATCACTATTTAACTTGATTTTTGTTTTAGTAAGTTTAGTACTTATTTCAGTTTTTAATTTCCGTTTAAATTGACATTTTGCATCTAATAATTATATCCTTATATTTTATTTTAGCTTTATTTTGATCGATGAAAACTATTTGTAATAGTTTTAGTTACTGTGATACTTTAAATATAGAAATACACAACACACATTCTGGGTAAATTAATCATTTTAATTACAACAAACTGTTTTCATTTAAACTTGTTGGAATTGAATTAAATACAAGTTCATTCCACAATAGTTCATACAGTATGTGAATTTCTTTCTCAATGGATATATACAGTACTGTCTTATAATTTGACTAAATCTAAGTTTCTTAATTATCTTAAAAGACATCATTAAATTTTAAAACAGCGTTTGAGTCAGGAGTGCACATATGATTGTATGATGTGATGTTATGTTATGGTTGTTTTCTGCGTTTTATTATTTTTATGTAAAGAATAAAACAATAAAACTTTGGTCTTCATTGTAATTTTAAAGGGCTTTATTACTAAATAACACTTCAGATTATGATGCTTATAAATGCTCCATAGCCAACTCACTACATTTTGAGACCAATATTCTGAAATGCAAATCGCACACTTCTGCTAAAGGTGCGTCTTTGCCTTTATTTTCAAGTTCTCACCAATTTTGCCTTCTATACGCCTACAGTGACGTCAAAGCAATTCGAACAATTTGAACTTGAAACTTTCATGTTTGCATCAGCTTGCTGCGGCTGATCACCAAATATTCCTATATACTTATACAGTATTTGAACAGTACGGATATCAGATGTAATTGCTTGTATGTACAGTATGACTCAGCAAATGAGGCATATGAAGGCTAGGGTGACCGTATCACTCTCCTTACTGTCCATCTCAAACGAAGCCATTACTGCACTGAGGCTCACATGGGCCTTCATGTGTAGTTTACCGACCACATAAAACTTGCATTAGTGCTGCATAATGCATGATTCCACGAAACGCTGCCCATTCTTTCATGATCCAAAGTCATTGCTATTGTGCGATATTGCTTGTGGTGCTCAGAAAAGCGAGCAAGTGAAGCGTTCAGTACAAAGCGGAAGAATCCACCCAGAACTTTAGTTATTTTGGTATTGATCCGAATTTAATGCTTTAAAGATTTTCTCCCGCGGTATTTGATATACATTGTTTGCCAAGGTTAATCATGCAGAAAGAAACACTCAAATGTGGCAAAAAGAACAGGAAACAGTAATGGTCCATTGTGGTCTATTATTAATAGCAGTGATGGTTCAGAGCACAACAATATGGATGGCCTGATGATAATTTTGTGAGAATTTCAAACAGTCATCGTTTTCCAACAAAAGTAAACTTTTATATTATAACTGGAAAAGGTCGTAATTACTTTTTAATTACCTAGAAATTATTGTTATTTATTATTAACAATATTGATAAATTCTAACCTAAAAAGTATTGTGTGTGTGTGTGTGTGTGTGTATATATATATATATATATATATATATATATATATGTGTGTGTGTGTGTGACCCTGGACCACAAAACCAGTCTTAAGTGTCAATTTCTTCAAAATTGAGATTTATACATCATCTGAAAGCTGAATAAATAAGCTTTCCATTGATGTATAGTTTTTTTTTTATTGTTAGGATAGGACAATATTTGGCCGAATTTGGCAAAAAAATCTAAATATTGAGAAAATCTCCTTTAAAGTTGTCCAAATGAAGTCTTTAGCAATGCATATTACTAATCAAAAATTAAGTTTTGATATATTTACGGTAGGAAATTTACTAAATATCTTCATGGAACATGATCTTTACTTAATATCCTAATGATTTTTGGCGTAAAAGAAAAATCGATAATTTTGACCCATACAATGTTTGTTTTTTTTTGACTATTGCTACAAATATACCCCAGCGACTTAAGACTGCTTTTGTGGTCCAGGGTCACATACACATATATATATATTTTTTTTTGATGGGGTGAGTGAAAATGTTGAGAAGGCAAGTTGAAAAATGAACTAGAAAAAAAATATTTTTGAGCCTTGAACTGTTAAACATTTGATTTCTCACAAATTCATACTGGGCCTTGGGTGGTACAGAATTGTTAAGGGGAGATGAGAAACATTAAAGACTGAATATGGATAGCTAGCTTGTCAGAGACACTCCTGACATATTTGTCCCATAGTGAGACGGAGGGAAACGGCACACACATAATCCGCTGAAGGTGACAAGTTTTGATCCGTATACTCAAACACAATCCCAAAGTAAACAAACACGAATCTCTCTGTTCCCCTCTCTAAGCTCACACACAGTGGGTGTTCCATACTCACCTTTGTTGCTCAGAGGGAAAGGCTATTTTAAGTTAGCCCACCCCTCTCTGAAAGGAAGCAATAAAATTGTAATGCTAATGAGTAAGGTGCAGAATGAATATCTGAATCATTCAGAGTTTCCTGATTTAGAATAATGAAAGTTGGAAGCTTTAAATTTGCTTCTGGTTCTGTTCATTTATAGCCACAGGTCCACAGAGAGAGGACGCCCGCTCTTCCCGCTGCGCCCCGTGATTCATTACCTGCGGCTGATATTAGAAAGTAGTGACTCATTTATGTCTTAAATTGACTATTATCTGAGTGTCTAAAAGTCAATTCTCCTGCTGGGGCATATTAACCGTTTGCTGATCTAGTATATTTGAGGTTGTGAATTACGGCTGTCATGGGCCTTGGTGCTAATATGTACTCGATTAGGCAGTGTGATCAGGTCTGCTTGATGCATTACTATTTAATTGTACCCTTTATTAATGTTTTTTTTTTTTAAAGTTACGCTAGGAAAAAGTGGAGTAATCCAACCAAAATGAAAATTCTGTTATTCACTCATCCTCACTTCATTGAATGACGACGTCTTCTCACTTCCTGAATGACGTCATTTCTTCTGAGGAATACAAAAGGAGAAATTTACAACAGATTGTCCAAGCTGCTCTTTTACATGCAATGAAATTTAATGGTGACCATGGCTGTCAAGCTATTTTTTTAAAGGCAACGACTTCTAAGTCTGTTCCTCACAGAAAGCTATCATAAGGTATCAGAAGACTTGGAATATAGTGCACAAGTAATATTATGATGACTTTGTTGCTTGTTTTATCCTTTTTGGAGCTTAATAGCTCCTTGTCGCCATCCAGTTTAATTATAGAAAAAGGAAAAAAGCAGCTCTGACATTTTTTTTTTAACATCTCCTTTGGTGCAGAAGAAAATCAGTCATAATGGTTTGCGAGGGTGAGGGAATTATGACAGAGTTGTAATTTCTGGGTGAGCTATCTTTTTAAATGAGCTCCAAATGATTTTCTACGTCTTTTCTATTATCTACATACAGGGTGTTGCGCGTTAGTCATTGAAACTTCAGGACGCATTTGGATCTCTATATCCGAGTCTGTGTTTCTCTGCTGCTCAAAGGCTATTGGGAAATATAAACTTGTGCTTCCAACTTTGTCTGAGTGCTGTTGGGAATCTGTGGGTGGATGGTGTGTATCTGGCTCCCGCACGTGTGCCTGTGTGTGTTTATGTATATTTCAGTTGCTTTCTATTGTTTATACTGTGTGTCTTTGACTAAAGTTGCAGTTTTAGACTAAGCAGGCCCTGTGTTAGCATTCAATGCTGATTGAAACACATATTACACATTTCATAAAAATGCCCTGTCAGTTTTCTAAGTCTGGCTCCATTACATCCTGTCTGGATATTATATTGGGCCTCCAAAGAGAACGCTCTGCCATCCATCGGAGCCCGTTTCTGGACACGAGTCCAGTCTATGATGAATCTGTCTATTACAAAACTATCCATTCCTGCTAGAGAGTTTCCCTTCCCATGTGCCCTGCCCTCTGCAGCCCCGTCATCATGACAAAACTGTTTACCTGGCCTCCCCAAACCCTGCTGCGTCCACTCGGCCATTCGCCGGCTTTAATCTCATCCAAAGTCCAGCTGTGTTGAGCGGTGAATTCCGCAGGGTGGATCCAGGGAATAAGGCTGGGGATGGGCGTCTGGCATCTGCCACGATCAATATTCAGCTACAGTCCATTTTGCTGACTGTGTGAAAACTCAATGGTCATTCTGCATGTAGATGGGGATCTGCAATGCCTGAAATGGATCCGAGTGATATGTCTTGGACTTGATGGCCTCTAATGGCTCTGTGAAACATCGTAAATAGTAAAAAAAAAAAAAATACCTAATGCAATAAGATTTTAATATTGCTTAAAAGCTTTATCATGCTTGGCTAGTCTGAAGGCTGAAAAAATAAACCATGGTTTAGTTCTCCCAAAAATGAAAATTCGGATAAATTTGAATATATTTTTAAGCATGTTTCAACTGTTTCAACAACATTGGACCCCATTGACTTCAATTGTATGGCTAAAAACTGTGAATATTTTGAAGCCTTTTTTTTTTTTTTTTTCAAAATATTTTTCGAAATAGAA
>NW_015645540.1:449519-489330 GCF_001515625.1 Sinocyclocheilus rhinocerous
GACGCATTTGGATCTCTATATCCGAGTCTCTGTTTCTCTGCTGCTCAGAGACTACTGGGAAATATAAACTTGTGCTTCCAACTTTGTCTGAGTGCTGTTGGGAATCTGTGGGTGGATGGTGTGTATCTGGCTCCCGCACGTGTGCCTGTGTGTGTTTATGTATATTTCAGTTGCTTTCTATTGTTTATACTGTGTGTCTTTGACTAAAGTTGCAGTTTTAGACTAAGCAGGCCCTGTGTTAGCATTCAATGCTGATTGAAACACATATTACACATTTCATAAAAATGCCCTGTCAGTTTTCTAAGTCTGGCTCCATTACATCCTGTCTGGATATTATATTGGGCCTCCAAAGAGAACGCTCTGCCATCCATCGGAGCCCGTTTCTGGACACGAGTCCAGTCTATGATGAATCTGTCTATTACAAAACTATCCATTCCTGCTAGAGAGTTTCCCTTCCCATGTGCCCTGCCCTCTGCAGCCCCGTCATCATGACAAAACTGTTTACCTGGCCTCCCCAAACCCTGCTGCGTCCACTCAGCCATTCGCCGGCTTTAATCTCATCCAAAGTCCAGCTGTGTTGAGCGGTGAATTCCGCAGGGTGGATCCAGGGAATAAGGCTGGGGATGGGCGTCTGGCATCTGCCACGATCAATATTCAGCTACAGTCCATTTTGCTGACTGTGTGAAAACTCAATGGTCATTCTGCATGTAGATGGGGATCTGCAATGCCTGAAATGGATCCGAGTGATATGTCTTGGACTTGATGGCCTCTAATGGCTCTGTGAAACATCGTAAATAGTAAAAAAAAAAAAATACCTAATGCAATAAGATTTTAATATTGCTTAAAAGCTTTATCATGCTTGGCTAGTCTGAAGGCTGAAAAAATAAACCATGGTTTAGTTCTCCCAAAAATGAAAATTCGGATAAATTTGAATATATTTTTAAGCATGTTTCAACTGTTTCAACAACATTGGACCCCATTGACTTCAATTGTATGGCTAAAAACTGTGAATATTTTGAAGCCTTTTTTTTTTTTTTTTTCAAAATATTTTTCGAAATAGAAAAAAGTCATATAGGTTTGAAACAGCGTGAGGGTGAGTAAATGATGGCAGAATATGTGTAAAAGAAGATTTAAAAAAATTGTTTTGAGGTTTTAAACGGAGCCAAACTTGGTCTCAGAGCGGCTGTTATTTCTGAGGATTTTTTGCTGTGTAAAATGTTGACATTCTTATCTTCCTGAAGATTCTCTGCAGCTCTCTGAGGGAATGTCTGAAACATTTTAATTTCTGTGCGCTGATATAAATTCCCTACAGCACCATCATTGGATGCAGTGAACTGGTCGATTGATTAAACTAATTGAAACATAATAGCTTAGTCGTCAGTTGGCTTCTGAGCAAATGTTGGCCATCTTGCTTTTTGTGCGTCCATTGTCATATTAGGTTCGAGCCGGTATTTGTTCTTTTGGCTGTCCACTATGCCCATAGAGAGTTCACATCGTTTAAAGCTGCAGGGGTCAGGCATGCTGACCTCACTGCGTGTATCTGTGCACAGATCACCGCCTCAGGGGAGGAACTGTAGACATAGCCAGTCAGAGAGAGTGAGACTGCGCTTTAAAAGACTAACCCACAGCATCTCATGAACACTGCATCACCGCTGACCTTTCTAAGAGCACTTCCAGTGGAAAATTACAGCTTCTGGGACCAGAGACTAATGAACTTATGACCTTGTCCTGCGTGTTCAGTTCATGGCCAGTTATTATCTCAGAAATAATATCTCAGAATTATTTTTAATCCACTTCTCTATTAAAATGTATTTTCTGACAAAAATCACGGTTTATATCTTTTTCAGTTCATTTGTCACATAACAATATATATATACATATATATATATATATATATATATATACTGTACAATGAAGGCGATCGATAGAGATCTCACTGTGTTGTGTATATCGCAGAATATAAATATAACTGTGCAGCTCAGGTTTGCTGAAAGTTATTGATGTCAAAAAGTTATGTGCAATAAGCTGTGAAAAAATCTTAATGCAGTAATACTTGCATTTTTGACACACACCTGAAATTATTGCATTTCAATGGTCAAAAACACAAAATAATGTCAAAATACCCAGTCTTTTTGTAACAATAATCATTTTGTGAAGGTAAACAGTTACGGATGCATGTCAAATTATTAGATCCATGCATTAGGTCTTAAAGTGACAGCAGCCTTAAATGCCTGCTGTTGTCTGTGTATATAATTTTAATCATACAACAAAAGACAAAGATAAAATTACTCACTGCTCTTAACTGAATAACTTTTGTAGATTTAATAATAATCAATGTATGCTTAATTCATAGATTGGAGACTATGCAGTGTTTTATTTTTATATTTGATTATTATTTTTTATTTTTTTTAACTGTACCGTTAACTACCTGAAAAAAAAATGAAAGCACAGTTTATTTCATTTGTATTTGTCTTATTGTTTGTAGTTTAAGTCTTTGCATTGCATTGTGGGCCTTTAGTTGGTCATCAAGGTATTCCATGTATACAGTAAATTTACAGTATAGTGCAAGTACTTTGCTTGTGTTCTGCTCCAAACATTACATTGTTACATGACCTCACTATGCTTAATTTTTGTGTTTAATTTAGTAAGTGGTGTCCAGGTATCATCTTTAACAGTCCCATTAAATAGTCAATAAGGAGGATATATAATGCATACTGTATTTCTAGTAGAAAAATGGTACTGCTTCACATTTATGTTTCTGTGCCTGTGTGTTCAGCACGTTTGTTTGTTCCACTCTCTGCTGTAAGACAGATTACAGGTGCATCTCAATAAATTAGAATGTCGTGGAAAAGTTCATTTATTTCAGTAATTCAACTCAAATTGTCCAGCACAAAACCTCATACAAACACATGCACATTCCTGGAAACATGCAGTTCCTATTGTTTGCTGTTAAATTTCATGTTCTGAAGTATCACTAGCATTAGGCTTAGTCAAATACTTGACCTGGCTAAGTATAGTAAAATCCCTTGTTACATAACTGAATTATTAATGAACGTGAGTTTTATGAGTCACCACGTTCAAGGGCAGTAAAGCCTCCATCATGACCGCAGCCACAACAGTATGTTTTAATACAAGGTTAGGAGTACATGATGAAGTAAGCTCTGAGTACATCTACACCCTAATTACCTGGGTGTTACGCTTGATTTAGCTAAGTGGATCATTTACGGTTGAGTGTCATCATTACCAAAGCAGTGTTTTTTTGATCGGTCTGCTTTCATAAAAAATCCTAGTTCTCATGCTAATAATGAATCGCTTAGGGTGGAATGATTATTGAGTTGATGTTTTGAGCCGCAACGCAGAACCCACATCAGAGAGAGTTCATCCAGGCAGAGCTGCAGTTTGGGTGTTATGCTGTAATGATCACTTGTGTACTCATTCATTCTGTGGGAGGATCACAGGCCTCTCAACGTGACCGCCGCAAATCTTTCAATTAATCAGCCGTAGACATTAATCTGTTCACAATGATTTAATCTAATTACACCGCTAGGTTTGATCTCCACGAAACGTTTCCTCTCAGGCTGCTTTCTGTAGCCTGGTGCAAAGCTTTTCCAGAAGGTTCCCCTCTTTCCCGCCCTGGCGCAGGTCATAGAAAGTGTCAGATCCCCCTTTGTGATGCTGCAGCATCCCCACTGAGTACAGAGGGTGAATTAATTGGATTTTACAAAATGTGATGCTTTGATATTTACCATGCGAATCCCATTGCTTGTCTTGCAACCACAAAAAAATAGCTTTTTGGAACAGTAATAATGATCATAAAACTGTGTCGGACTGAAATAGATGCAGTTCTCTCTCCTCTTCTGCACCAGAGATCATTTATTAGGAGCCTAATGGAGGAGTTAGAGACGTGCAGGAGCTTAGTGAAGTGAAGTGACGTGTGGCCAAGTATGGTGTCCCATACTCGGAATTTGTGCTCTGCATTTAACCCATCCAAGTAGGGCTGCACGACTACGGCAATATACGGTTTATCTTAAACGAGTTCTTATTATTATAATTTTCATTAAAATAAAGTATATTTATAATGCAATGCCTTTTTTTTTTGCGTAACTTGTCAGTGAACTACGGCTATGTGTAGTAAATTCTGCTCCATCTGAAAGCACGTGATGATGATTTCCTGCTGATTACAGAACTGGCATTACTATCAAAATGCACATGACAATCGCATTCGATTAATCGTGCAGTCCTACATCCAAGTGCACACACACAGCAGTGAACACACACACACACCCGGAACAGTGGGCAGCCAATGCTGCAGCGCCCCGGGGAGCAGTTGGGGGTTCGGTGCCTTGCTCAAGGGTCTCACCTCAGTCGTGGTATTGAGGGTGGAAGAGAGCGCTGGTTATTCACTCCCCCCCACCTACAATCCCTGCCGGACCTGAGACTCGAACCCACAACCTTTGGGTTACAAGTCCGACTCTCAATCCATATTGTGTTTTATTTGTGCAAGTAGAGAAACGGAATGGTTTGCATGGATGCAGTCCAAAAAAAAACTCTTAACAGTTTATTTAATTTGTCTGCTAATAATGTCAACAGTTAATATGTATGCATCATAGAAGAATTAATTCTTTTTTTGTTTTGTTTTGTTGTGTTTTTTTCCCCCTCCCTGAACTGTCATGAAAAAAAGGCAAATGGCATTGTGCATTCTGTGGTGGAAATTATATATCCGATATGAAATTTTTTTTACAGAACATATAACGCAGATAAAATGCTTGAAATGGTGTAATTACTTAGTTTGTCCAGCAGAGCGCGCTCCATTTTTTGCTACTGGCAACCTGGATGAAACGCTTTAAAGCTTAAGTCTATGGAAAACCATTAAAACTTTGAACAGCCATATCTCCATAACTGTGCGGCGAATCCGCACCAAATTCAGGGGATCCCTTCAGCTCGAGGAACCCTCTCAACGCGAATCGAGTGTACGTCTAGAGGCCCGCTTTCGAATGAGACCACCCCCGCGTCGATAGCCCCCGGGCCAGGAACTTCCTGGGTTGACTGTAAATCACTTTTTATGTTTTTCCTCAGTGTTTTCTCTCAAGTGTCATTTCATCTGGTGTGCAGTGCAGTTTGTGATTATATCACTTTTTTCATTTCAACTTTTTCCTCAAATTGTGCAAAATGATTTGTAATTAACAATTCTCTACATTAGAAATATGTAAAGTGATATTTTTGCACTAGAAAACATTCTCTAAGGCTGTCAGACCTTGCTTTTTTCCTAACTTATTTATAATTTTACTGTTTTTAGCACTACAGTTTAACCATATAGATTGATTTGTGTGAGCTATCCTGTGAGATCAAACCGACTGCTGCTGTGTGGGAAGAAAACCAAAATCTCCCAACTGCTGTAGTCTGTTTTATCAGCCATTTTATTAGGTTGTTCTGAGAGTCTGATAACTTGCACAATGGAATCACATTGACATATCTGAGCCATGTAATCACATTTATTGTGTATAACTCACATCAATATGATTTGTTGCCATATGCGGCACATGTAGGCAGTGCTTTAATGTGATTGAGTAGCGACGGGGAGCAGCCTGAGGATCACAGCGAGTGACAGGTCACCGTGCATGTTGTGTATTTCACTGACATGATTACAGTCTTCAGACTAACCTTGAGCTTTCTGGCCTTTGCGTGTTCATACGTGGGCTGGAAATGAAAAATTATTCCATTACTGCAGTAGAGCACTATGTCCGTGCTTTGATCCATCTGTCACTTATGACCCTGACTGTCAGTCACCTCTCTCTCATCCCCGTCCCACACCCGCCCACTGGGTACAGCTGGATCCCATCTACACTTGCCATCTGCCTCTTTATGAGTCGTGCTGGACTTACTGGTGATGCGACTCTTTCTAAATATATTTCGAAGGAAGTGAGTGTTTTACTGCTATCAGAAAGTGATGTTTTTGGTCTGCTTTGATTTAATTCAGAACCATTTTCTGAAATACTTGATTTTGATTTCGGTCAGACATGTGAAATATTTGTGTATAATGACAAATAATTTTAGAAAAATATTTAATAATATAAAATAATTATATTATAGTAATAATTATAATAATAATCAAAATTATTATTATTATTATTATTATGGTTTATCAATCATTATACAACATTAATAAATTACACATAAAATTATTATTATTATTATAAAATATTAAAACATTTAATCATGTTTTAATACTAAAAGTGATTGTAGGCCTTAGAAAATATTTTGGTATAATGAGAGTTCATTTTAGAAAAATGTAATAATATATAATAACATTTAATAGTAATAGTTAATAATAATAATTATTATTATACAGTTTATCAAACATTATGCAACAACAATAACAAATAATGAATAAAAAAGCATTAGAAAATTATAATGAACAGTATAAAAAATTGATATTTATTTAGAGATTTGCTGTAGATGTAACAGTGCTGTATTAAAATATTAACTTTAAGTAAGTGTTAGATGTTGGCAGTGTTGATGGGGATTTTTTGGGAAAGCTGAAGCTGAAAACATTTTTGCAATTCTGTTTGGTGACGCTGGAGGCACAGAAAATGTGCATTAAAAGTATTCACGGTCACTGAGTGCGACACAAAATTTCGATTTGACAAGCAACAACTTAAGCTTGAAAAACCATTGCTTTGTGTCATTAAATCACTTCACTCTGTGTGAAGGGCTCCATAGGGATCCATAGTTTCATTTTAACTTCTTGTTGTGGTGAAAATTTGCATTATGTGAGGGTATTACAATGCTCTTGCCTTCAGTTCAGCTGCCAGGATGGAGGAAGACATAAGTCACGACATGTTCTGTGTGGGACTCCATCACAGCTATAAATATCCAATGTGGGTGCTTGCATTGTGCCAGTGCAGCTGTTTAACCATTCCTCTTTTGATTGTTAGCCACACATACTTACTACTAAACGTAAGTCTGACACAATCTCTTACTCTGATTGGCCAGCGGGAGGGAATGGGCTCTGACTCTCACTGCCATCCTTGTGATCTGATTAGTCATATCAGCCCAGGTCCTGGTAAAGACCTGATGGTCAACAGAGGAGATGTGGCATCTTGTCCAGATGGAGCCGTGGCTGTTTTTGTGTTTGCGGATGACTTCTCTGTGAGGCAGCAGCTCTGTTGATGAATATTGAGCTCCAGTGGTAAGATCCATCCATTATTGAACTGCTCTGTCAGCTTTTGTAAAGGAGCAAGATGCCCAAACACACACACTGGATCACACACTGGGGCTTTTAAAGGAACAACTTAACGTAAAAAATCCAGTCACCATTTACTCACCGTCTTGTTCTAAACCTGTATGACTGTCATTTTTCTGTGAAATACAAAAGGAGAAATTTTAAAGAATTTCATGGTCACTCGTTTCTGTTTACGGAGTCTTTTTAACTTTCAAAAAAGATGCGAAATCAAAACTAACATACCAGAAAACAAGTCCATATTACTGTAACTGTTCTGAAGGCACACAATACCTTTGTGTGAGACATTTTACATCTTAGAAGTTATGAAGTTATGTCCAATTTGTGAATTATTGTTCACTGTTCAATGAATCAGTTGATCTGAATCATCTGAATGTTTTGTTCATAAATTGGTCCAGTTTGTGAGCAAATTCTTTTAAAGCGGTCCTATTCAATGAATCAGATGATCTGGTTCATGAAATCACTCTGAATGATTTGTTCACAAATTGGGCCAATTCATTAACAAATCATTCTTTTGAGTTGGATTTTTTTTCTCGATAATTTAATTTGGTTCATGGAAATGGTATGAATGAGTTGTTCAGG
The DNA here is from genome assembly GCF_001515625.1 of Sinocyclocheilus rhinocerous. Classification (NCBI taxonomy): domain Eukaryota; kingdom Metazoa; phylum Chordata; class Actinopteri; order Cypriniformes; family Cyprinidae; genus Sinocyclocheilus; species Sinocyclocheilus rhinocerous. The sequence continues at coordinate 457,342 of NW_015645540.1, forward strand.
AATTGGTCCAATTTGTTAACAAATCATATTTTTTGTTAGATCTATGTAGGGTGCTTTAGAGGAACCTTTTAAATGAATCTTTTCAATGAATCAACTGATCTGGTTCACAGAATCAGTCTGAATAATTCAGTCTGAAAAATCATTCAGACCAATTCTGTGGACCAGATCAATTGATTCATTGAAAATACAGAAGAATGATTCTTTCGCAATATATCCTTATACATATTCTATGTAATCTTACTTTAAGGATCTTTTCAGTGTATCAACTGAGCTGGTTCACGGAATCGGTCTAAATAATTTGTTCATGAATTAGACAGATTCCCGATTCTCAAATTTAACAGGAATTCTCGAGTTCACGCCTCACACTAATGTAGGACTTGTATGAAGCTGGATGGACCACTGTTACAATACTTTTATGGTGCGTTTGTGTCCTTTTTGAAGCTTGGAACACAAATGACTGGTCAATTTGACATCTTTTGGCAAATTACAATTTTCATCTTTTGGATGAACTATCACTTCAAATACTTTGCTCTTCAACTTTGTTTTGGTCTCAACAGACGATTATGTTGCCTTCAATCTGTGTGCATTTGAATTTCCCTTTTTGAATCCAGTTCTAACAGATGCTTTTCTTTGTCTCTCTCCAGCGGAGCCGCTCCCTCTGATGGACCTGTGTCGACGTGCAGCGCGGGTGGCTCTGGGACGAGAGCGTCTACAGGAGATCGAGACATTGCCTTTGCCCCAGTCTCTGAAGAATTACCTCCAATACCAGTGAGAGCGTGGGTCCTCACAAAGAGATGCACACACGGACACCGAGAGGAAGCCTGAGGGGCTACTATAGCGCCACCATCAGGCCGCAGTGGGAAAATGTTTACATTGTGGCTCACTGGTGGAATCTTAAATTAGTTTTTTGCTTTGTTTTGTTTTTCAGTTTTTATTTTCCTCTTTATGAGTTGTTTAAATTATTGATGGCTTTGGAAGAAGCTCGAGGGACAGTGTGACGCAGGGCTAGAGCGGCGGCTCAACAGACCTGCAGCGCCTCCAGGTGTGCGTCTCGCCCTGAAGAATACAACAGGAAGCGACATTTCAGAAAGCACATTAACCTTGGGATGCCTTTGAAAGCCCACAGTTATAATCGTTCCTCTTTCCCTGGGTGTAAAGCCTGCAGAGCACAGTCATTGGACACAGGAGACCGAGGCCACCGCAGGTCGGGCTCAGCTGCCTCCCGAGTCAAAATCCACCACACGGGAGCCTCAGCGGAAGAAACGAGCCCTGGAAGGTGCCGAGCAGGTGCCAGTACCTTCGCACAGGACCACCAGGGGACGGTTACATGACTGACAGCAAACATTTCCCATTTTTTCTGAGATGGATGTGTATTCCCGAGGACACACTTGTGCGTATGCACGAAAACGACCAACAATCATACGGATTTCACTTCTTTTTGTTCTCTGTGGACTTGAGTCACTTTTCTATCTGATTTTAATGTCAGTGTGAGATTTCAGTTGATGATGATGATGATTTTATCAAGATGTTTGGCTATCGTTTAATTTTATTTATCAGGTTCTAGTTCCTTTTTAATGAACTGAGGATGTGCGAGCGAGCACATAGATATCGAACATTATCATACACTCGTCACATATGGCTTTCTATTTTAAACTGGGATGCTGCTTTTATTATAAATAATATTATTATTATTATTCTGTCTGAACGCTCAGATAGAAGTCTGGTTTTTCCGAGGCACACAGTGGAATGTAAAGATCTTGCTAGCGTTAGCATATTTGAAATGTGAATAAAAGCCAAGTGAATGAGAATGATGTTGTTGACAGTTTGTTTTGAGACAGAATATGCCCAGATGTGTTTCAATGTTCTCAGTGAATAAGAATATGCGCGTTCTTGAGCACAGTAGGGCCTATTTAGATAACCTCGACTAATGTTCCACTGAGAGTTCCCTCATTTCCCACTTTTCTCTCTCTCCTGTCTGACTCCCACACTATCACAGTCTGAGGCTGAAAAGTATTATCTAACCTAAATCTGTGAAGAATTGGATCACTCTTCTCACGCTCTGCTCAGGTTCGTGGGAGGTTTTTAAACAGTCACTAACCGCATGTTCTTTCAGTAATCCAGACCTCCCTTGTGCTCTTAATCATTCATTTTCAATTGAATCAAACTACACGATATGCTGATTAATCACATTCATCACAATTATTGCATATCAATTTTTGCAAAAGACCCTCAAATATAATTCAAAGATGCTGTAGGACAAGTAAATGATTAAATAGACAAAAAGTGGCTGTAAAAAAAAAATCAGTATTCAATCTAGTCTAATGCAAAATAGTGTGATTTCATATGAAATGGCAGCATTGTAAGAAAGTGACTGAAGATATTTATAATGTTGCAAAATATTTCAATTTTATATAAATGCTGTTCTTTTGAACTTTCTATTCATCTGGGGGGGGGATATATATCCATAAAAAATATTAAGCGGCACAACTCTTTTCGACAAAAGAAGTTTTCTTTGGTGTTTCTTGAGCACCAAATCAGAGTCAATTAGAATGATTTCTGAAGGATCATGTGTCACTGACGACTGGAGTAATGATGCTGAAAATTCAGCTTTAGAAACAGAAAATGATTTTACATTTATTTGTTATTTTATAATTGCTTTATTTTAACATTTCACAATATTACTGTTTTTACTTTATTTTTGTCTAGTATGCATCAGACTTCTTTCGAAGATTAGATATCTTTTAGAATATCTTATGAGTGCATTGCAGGATCTCTAGTGGGAGGTCCTAACAGTATCCCATCTATTATATGTAGCAGGTATAAACTTCTGTCCCACAGACAGAACTTTGGGTGAAGATTCTTTGAAGACTAACACGCTAACATCACTGCTGAAGAACTTCTACACTACTACCTTCAAGAAATTCTTCTCCCCACTAGAATCATGGTGAAGCTTACTTGTTTTATGTATTGGCGTAATCTAATACATTGGCGAGCCACCCGGACAACTGCTCGGCCAAATACAGCAAAATCGAACACCCTCCGAAATACCTTCGTAATCCAGCTCGGATCTAATCTTAAATGCATACAAATGTTGGAAAGAAACTCCATACTGCCTTTGCACTTCTTCCATTAAGGTCAACAAACTTTAAGTGGCTTTTTTTTAGATAATGGAGAATGCATTTACTGATCCCTTTCTTCAAATGGCGTGATAGGATGATTTGGATTAATCTTGCCCCGTTTTAGTGTATCTAGACATGTTAAGACTGTCGTATTGGAAATCAATGTTAGATGGCAAAGACACTGTCCTTCGCGCCAGCAGAAAAAATTGACTTTTTTTTCTTGGCTTCTCTCTTTCACGTTTGGAATCAGTTCAAATGTAATTGAATAACACAGATCCGAGAGCACAGGTACAGAGATAGCGCCCCGATCAAAGCATCAGGATGGCAAACTAGAAGCTGTGGTTTAAGGCAAGACATTGATCCTCCCTATCCTCTGTTTCCCGCCAATCTGGTCCACTAAAAAAACATGTTTAACCAAAAGGAACAGACTGTTCTGTGTGTTCCAGCCCTGAAGTGTCTGTTTTGTGTTCAAATGCTTATGAAACGGCTTGGGAATCACTGGTTGTTTATGTTTTATGTCCTTTATCATTAGCAGGCGATTGTTGGAATACTTGGAAATGGGTATTGTATTGACTTCCTCCCAGTGTGATTCTCAATTTGCTTTGTAGACATGGGCCAGTGGCTATTTCCTTAACTTACTGGAGTGTAAATAGGAGGGCGAGAGCTCATCCACCACTGAGAGGCCTTGGGAGACGGGTGTAAAAAAAAAAAGTGAGACTTCCATGATATGCTTCCTTCCCTGTGGGTGTGCGACTGTTGTGTGTGTGAGAGAGAATGAGGGTATAAATAGGGAGCCGATGGCAGTGATGGTCTGGGGAAAAGATCTTTTTGTGTCCTAAACGACCTCAGCTTCCATATGCAGGTGCACCCTGGCCTGTGCTTGTCACAACATCACTGAGGGTACAAGAAAACAGTGTGGGCAAATTTGTTCTGCTGAGAAAACACTGGAGACGGCACACTTCCTGTTCATGTGCCATAACTCAGGTTTCTATTAAAGGAGGAAGTCCAGGAGAACTGATTATTTCTTTAAGGGACAGCCTGGGTTAAAAGTTAATATGTAAAACATTGTTAATTAATTAACTGTAGTAGCGTACAATCAGACAAAGAAATGTTTATGTTTTCATGTATGCTTATTTATTAAATTCACTTTTACTAAAGGCTTTTTGGCTGAGTAAGCATGTTGATTTGGCGTCTGGCAGTCGGTGAGAGAGATGATGCTGACTGGCTGTTCAGCTTAATGAAAAAAAATCAGTAGACAAAAGCTCCATAAAATGAAAATGACATGATCTAGGACCATACTGTTTGTCAGCCGCATCTGTGTTAAATTCAATATGGCATCTAAACTGATTAAAGACTGATTAAGGTCTATTCCAATTAATGATTTTTTTCATAACAGCATGGAATGAGGAAAGTAACATGATTCATATTCGAAAATGTAAGCAAGTGCTGTTTTGTTAACTGTTTATATATCCACAGATCTAGTTTTGGTACTGTATTTATATATGCAGAATGTAAGTGCTAGTTAGCTGTTGGCTGCAGTCTTTGCGGTGTGTTCAAGTGCAACCTTTAGCCCAAACACAGTTGCCTTTCATCACTGCTAGTTCTTTATCAGCTTGGTGTCACAGCCTTTAGGTTCACTCACAATTTTGGGAAAGCATGCTAACATGCTTAATGTCTTCTTTAATAGTGAAAGCACCAACTAAACAGTAACATCTGAAATGTCTCCTACTAAGCATTCACATAAATTATTTACTAAATTCACCACTGAATGAAATGATTGCTTCTTCCTGAAAATGCTGCCATTTGCTTCATTTTGTATGGCTGTTTAAAACAAGAGGTAGCACACTTTACCCCACTGTCTCCTACTTGAAGATACTTTCCTATTTTGTATTGTAACAAATTACACATCACACATGTGCTGTTTGTGCATGATTCATGCTACTGTAAGTAGGGACTAAAATGGCTATTCATCAAATGATGTACACTAGGCCTACTGTTCAAAAGTCTAGGTTCAGTAATTTTTGTCTAATGCTTACCTTTCTAATATGCTGAATTCCAGTTATCAGTGTTGAAAACAGTTGTGCTGCTTAATCTTTTTTTGTGGAAACCATGTTACATTTTTTATGATTCTTTGATAAATAGAAAATTCAAAAGAACAGCATTTATTTGAAATATTTCAGTAATTTTGAATTTTTTTACTGACTCCAAACTTTTGAGTTGTAGTTCATATAAACTCACATCTTTGTGGTACAGTAGTTGTAGTTGAGTAAGTGTCTTAACAATAACCCTTATTTCATATAAATCCAAAACCATTGCTCTAAAAACCTATTAGCCTTCCCAGGTTGGCCTACAAACTAACATCATGACTAAACAGCTCTGTACTGTTATGCTAACATTGCAAAATCTGTTCATCGGAGTAGTTACAGCGCCAGCTTTCTATTGGCTCAGGAGATATTGGGGATTTGGACTCAGCATGGCCAAATATTGAACAGGTGATTGTAAGGATTTGATCTTCATATTGAAAATGAGTCTGTGTGGTTTTATCTTCAGCTTTAGAGAAAAACACACAGGGAGTGTACAGAGAGATGAAACAGATTAGCGCGAGTCAACATGTTCTCTTCCTCCTTCACTCCCCTTCATTTTCTCTCCTCTCACGCTCGGTTTTCCGAGCCAGCCTATATAAATAGCATGTGATCCATCTATTATGTCTGTGCGTCTCCACTCTCCCCGGATCCTGTTTAGCTTCTCAGCTCTCCTTGAGAGCCCTGATGCAAAAGCAGCATTAAAGAGTTTTCTGGAAGTGCTAATGTTCTTTGGTCTGACTTAATTTAGTGCTTCAAGACTTGGTCCAAGCCTAAAAATCATCACAAACTCGGGTCAACATGAGCCATGTAGGACTATTTTTTAGGGCCATGATATAGCCAAAGATTTTGATTTGTGCTTTGTTAAACCTATAAAACAGCAATAATAATAATATAACATTTGTTATTATATATATATATATATATATACATACAGTTTAAAAAGGGGTCATATGATGTTGCTAAAAAGAACATTATTTTGTGTATTTGACAGATCTTCTTTATGCACCAAGAGCTTGTAACACTCCAAAGAGAAAGGAAAAATTGAAATCGCATCATATGACCCCTTTAAATAAGAAATTAATCAAAAAATATGTGTACATTTTCTCAGAGGAAGCTTTTAAAAAGGAAGTTTAAAAGTGCATGTTTATAATAATGGATATTTAAAAAAATATATTATTAATAATCCTAATGCTTTACTTGCTCATAAAACGTATGGGAATTGTGTTTTTGTGTAGCAGTAGATAACCCCAACCCATGCTTGCTTATAAAATGTAACAAGAACCAAAACCCTGATTCGTTCCTTTGTGAAGAACTACTAAGAAAACTAAGTACCCTGCCCACAAATAAATGGATGAGTAAATAAAAATAATTAAAAGAAAAACAATTAAAGGAAATAGTGATTGCGGAAACAGGGAGGCACAACATAAAAAATAGATTGATGGGGGGTGTCTGGTGGTTTTCTGACATCTGCGATATGGCACAATGGACAACTGGGGTGAAGAGGAGAACCCCCTCCATCTACACCTCCTTTCTCTTTATGAAATCCGATGAATTAAAACATTCTAGCCACGATATAAAAATACATCAGGCATAATCTTCCATGTCACCTCACCAAATGATTCCCTATTACACATGACAGGTTATCATGGCTTTGCTTTAATGATTTTTGCCATTTGCTAATGAGTGCTCATGTTAAACTAGCCCGTGTGTCATTATTCAGCAGCAGATTGGACCTCAACAGTTAAAGAATTGGAAAATTATTCATATTAAGCTTGTGCAGCAGATTCAATTTGTCGTGTTCACCGAGATTCAAATGAATTAGGGATGTGCTTTGATATGACTTGCTCGCTGTTCAATTAATTTTTTTCCCACAAACCCTTCCCCTAATGACTCCATGCAGACACAGAGAAAAGTGAAGCCCTCTTAATGTGAAAAACGCAAAGCAGGCCCTTGGGTTCATCTGTGTCTGTGCTGGTGCTGCTCAAATTAGGTTAATTAGCTCGCACAGCCAGGAGAAAATGAGGTCTAACCTACCAAGCAATCTGGGTGAGCACATATGCGCATGCGTAGAAAATGCATTCAAAAACATTTTATTTTGTGAACAGGAAAACAGCCTATACCAAAAAGTAGTGATGGGCGCTTCGAATCTTTTGTTTCAAATCAGTGCTTGGGAGCGCAAATTGATCAAGTCAGTGGTTTCACACTTTAATGAAAACACTTTTTTTATGTAGAACATGACATTGAAAAATTATTTTGCTGCAGTTCTCATTGCATTTACATGGCTTTAAATGGTATTCAATCAGATTCAGAGCGCACTGAGGTTTCAAACGCTTCAGACAGTGATATGTTTTACAAAGCGATCGGTTCATTTGATTTGAAGCTCCAAAAAGCCTCGCTTATTTTTAGCTTTGAAGTGTAAGGTTTCACAGCGTATATCACCAATGATGGGACTTGATGCATATGTCAAGAGTGAACCCCGAAACACATGCACAATGCACATGCGCACTGTAAAAGGTCTCGTTTTTATGATTCAGACTTTGGTGGCCTTGCTTCGTTGTATGAAGAGGTGGACGGTGGTGCTGGAATGGTAATAAAAGTTAATAGTGTAATAAATTGTGAGCTGTAAACGACTGGCAGTACCCTGGAGGCTTGAGACAACGTGGCAGATTGGACATTGGTCAGGAGAGTAGCAGGACTGGCATGCTGCAAAAAACGTAACATTGCAAGCCCTATGGTAGGCTATACCACTCTCTTTCTTCCTCATCATGGATTAAGACACGAGAGCTATGCTTTAACATTACATGCCGTCATTAGCACAAAGTGCCTTTCTTCCAACATGATCTGATGCAGGCATATTATTTCCAGTTCTGACTCATGTGGATTGCTGCAGAGCTAGGACGTGCTGAGTTGTTTGCTTTGTCACTCTCTTTTCTCTCTCATTCCCAATTTATACTGTGCTGTACTGTAATGCATATGTGTTTATGATGCAGTATATCCATGGCACTAGGGCTGTCAAAATGGCTGAAAAACTAAATTCGAATGTTGTACCTAAATATGATCAAAATTCGAATTATATTCGAATTTAAAATGCATAATTTCAGTTAGGGTGAAGACAAGCTTTTGGCTTCTCTCCTGAGGCCACAAGAGGGCGCATCATTCAAAGCAGCATAAGATAACATGACTATCTGCGAAAAAAAAGTGCATAATGTTTAAAATAATGTGTATAAAACAATTATAATTAAGTTACTTAAACAACTATAAACAAAACAGCATCATGTATGCATGCATAGTTTAATACAAAGGGCGGAAAGCCAATCACACAGAGTAAATGTTTCATTGAAAAAAACATCTAGACTTTATGGCGGGTTTTCCCCCATCCCACTGCATCTCATGTTTTTAAAAGTTAAACTTGCATTAATTTTACATGGCTTTTTTGTGCCATGGCTTTTTTACATGCAGCTCTTTTGTGCGAGACGCGAGTGCAACGCAACGACACTTACATCGTCATCGCATCTCGTGCGCCGCTGATAATTAAGGCTGCCTCCTTAACGCACACCTAAAAAAAAATTTTGACAGCCCTACATGGCACTTTTCAATAAATAAATAAATGAATTAATTTGAAAAAAATTACATAAAATAAATAGCAAGTTGAAAATTAAAGCTTGCCTAAAATTTTATCTTTTGGTTGCATCCATCTAGTTTCCAAAAGAAAGAAAGAAAGAAAGAACTTTTGTAATGCATTGTGCAATTAATGTGAACTGCACTTTCCAGCCAAAATAACTGTATCGTGATTTATTCTGTCACCATGATTTTTTTTTCGGGTGCAATGTTAGACCAAAGCAGGGGTGTCCATTCCTGCTCCTTGAGGGCCACTGTCCTGCAGAGTTCAGCTCCAACCCCACTTAGATACACCTGAAAACCAGCTAATCAAGGTCTTACTAGGCATACTAGAAACTTCCAGCCAGGTGTACTGAGGCAAATTGGAGTCAAACTCTACAGAACAGTGGCCCCCAGGTCCGAGTTTGAACTCCCCTGGACTAAAGAGATACTGCTTTGTGAGCCGAGTTTTCTACAGTGGTTTAAGGGTTTCATCTTAATAGGGTATTTAGAGACCTCTAGAGGCATACAAGAGTCAACACACACTTTCTAAACCGACTGCCTATGGTGGTTACAACAAAGTTGAACGCTGCCCTCTTCCAGCTGAAGTTAGTCATTACAAGTGATGTTATATACAATGTCAGTCAATCTTATGTTTAAGGCTTTGGGAAAAGTTTAATGGATTAGAAAACCAGCATGTGCTATTTTTCCAGTAAAAAAAGAAGAAGAAAAGAACAGAAAAAATACTTAGTATTCTGATAAATACATTCATTTCTTCATTGAAACTAAAAGAAATGCAGGATGTAAGACGTATAGAGCATTTAGACTGTGAATAAAAAAAGTAAATAAAAAAACAATCACAAAAACATTCTTATAGAAAGTATGAGCTTTAAATAAATCTTAGAGAGTCAGACTTGTAACCCGAAGGTTGTGGGTTTGAGTCTCAGGTCCGGGATTGTCAGGGATTGTTGGTGGGGGTAGTGAATAACCAGGACTGAGGTGACCCTTGAGCAAGGCACCAAACCTCCAATCGCTCCCCGGCCACCGCAAAAATATGGCTGCCCACTGCTCCGGGTGTGTGTGTTCACTACTGTCTGTGTGCACTTGGATGGGTTAAATGCAGAGCACAAATTCCGAGTATGGGTCACCATACTTGGCCAAACATCACTTCACATTTACCTTTTTTGCATATAACGATAGGATATAATATTTTAGCATCAAAGCAAAAGCAGCACACAATATTTTCAAAGGTGTGTTTTTTTTTACTGTGTGTGTATATACACTTCTTATTTGTTATATGAAATAGTTTATTCAGGCCAGTACTAAATACATTTAAAAAAAAGATTCCTCGTATTTTTGAAAAATATTTTTGTTTGTGCAATACCAAATGCCAGCATTTTGTGTCAAATCAACCAATTTTTTATTTCTTTATTATTTTAGTTTTTAGAAGGATGTGCAGCGTCATTATTTTATTTTTTACAAAGAAATTGATGTTTATTAGTAAAATGTTGACTTACATTAATTTAAAATGGAATTAAAGCTGAATCTGGCTACACAGTCATGGGTGAACAGGGTATACAGTAATGGGCTAGCAACGCTGCCCCGTGTAGTGCCAGTCTTAAGGATCAGAGAAGTGTTTTCTTGCCTATCCACACATGCTGGGCTCTGCCAGTGAGAAAATCCAGTATCCAGTTGCAAGTCCTAGATTTAGCAGTTTCTGTATTAGTTTGGATAGAATACCAGTATGCTAGTTGGTCATTGCAGATTTTTAGAACACAAACCGAGATTTCATCTGTTACAGTGGCTTTTCGGATATTGATGATTCAATAGTACGGGTCTCAAACACCTTGAAATAGGATAGCAACACTTTATTTGTAAAAGAGCATTGGGGTGAGCATTGTTTGTGCAATATTTTTTAATAATTAATAGTTTGCAGATTTAGCCCTAAGTAAATTGAACCCTTGCAAAAGAGTGAGCATTGTTTGTGAAATACTCTTTTGTAAGCGCACAAGCGTATTTCACAAACAAAGTTCGCTCTTTTGCAAGGGGTCAATCACAAGTACTGTTGAGGTCAGACCAAAATCATACTTCACTGGCTTAAAATTTTGATGTTGTTTGTTTTTTGTTTTATATTTTTGAAGAAAGTCAAACATAAATAATGATGAACACCAAAATAAAAAGGTTGAATATTTGCTGAGTAACCCACTATTTTTTTTTTATTAGGAAAAAGGGATTTTAATTATGAAATAAAATAGTATATTTAAAAAAATCACAATTACCAAGTGCATTGGCTTTCTAGCAATAATATTAGGTTACTGTAACAACATTTTAACAACACTTTATTTGGTAAAGAGCCCTTGAATAAATATAACAATGCTTTGACTTATGAAAATCGAGCATAATTTGTGCAATACTTAAAAAAAAAAAAAAAAACGCTGGGTGGAGAGAATAGTGCTTGTTGCATGAATCTGATATGGTTGTGAATAGACTTGCACAACATTTACAATGTTGTCGCAACATTTGCTACCAGAGATGCATGGTAAATAACTTATCAGGCAGATACAGAGGCAGAGCATTTTATATTGGGGCCAGCTGCACTTGTATCCTCCTGTTTAATATAGCTCAGCATAAGTGTTAAAGATCAAAACCATGATGCCCCGCAACATTCTGTATTCGCTGCTGCTTCTCCTGTTCAGCTGTGACTGTATTGCTGAGGTCCAGCAGGAAGCGGACGAAGTGCGGGCTGAGGGGACTGAGCATTTGAATGTGAAAAAAAGACGTGCTGTTTCAACTCCTGGTGAGTTTCAGACACACATTCTCACAGGGATCCAGTCTGAGCTGGCAGAGCTGAAATCTACTGTGAGTTCTCTGAAGACCAAACTGCAGGTCACTGAGGAACAGCTGAAACAGCTCAGGAGAAACGGTAACATCTTCCTGCCTGTTCTCATCATTTCTGTCAGCCTATATATTCCAAACAGTTAAGAGTTTTAAATGTAAATAAATATCAGAGGAAAAAAAAATTTTCAGCCCATTAGTAGTAGTGCTAACACCTCAAGAAGCATTCCGTCCTGCAATAGAAATAAGTGAAATATAGGCTGTTGACAAAAGTGCCACGTGTATTCAGAAACCATGCTTTAGCATAACATTAACTAGCCAGCAGAAGCAAGAAACTATAAGCATATAATATACAATACACAGGTTTGTGTGATTATTGTGTATGGTTATTTTTTAACAAAACATGATCTGATTCACACAGAATATAAAGTGGCATTTGGTGCCACACTTGGATCAACAGGTAACTTTGGACCCTTCAACTCTCCAGTCACCCTGGTTTACAATAATGTCTATGTGAATGAGGGAAGAGCTTACAACCCAAACACTGGTGTGTGTTCTTATACTGAACCAATGTTTCACACTGAAAACTACATTTTGTCAAAATAAACAGCATAATTAAATAAAAAACACTGCTAATTGTTGTTGTACTATTACAGGTATCTTCACAGCACCTGTAAAAGGGGCCTATTTCTTCAGTTTCTCTGGACATAACCGCTCATCTAAAGTTCTGAATTTAGGACTCTTTAAAAATGGAGAACAGATGGTAATTGTTTTCAATCATCCTCTAGGTGACCGCTATGAATCAACAGCTAATTCAGTCTCTTTGACTCTAGAGAAAGGAGATCATGTCTATGTGCGTCTCCGTGAGACTTCATGGGTCTTTGATAATTACAGTCACCACAATTCATTTGTTGGGCATTTACTTTTCCGTCTTTGACAATCTTACTAAATTCATGAAGCACAAAGTCCAAACGAACATGTATTTTTGCTTGCAAAACTAATATTTTATTCTGGTATGTTTTCATATGCATAAAAAATACCTTTTTATGAATTTAAGATGTAGGCCTGGTGAAAGTTAGTGTGGTAGTGATGTAGATAGAAGGAAACAAGTACTATACTGCTGAATGAATGTTTAATATTTAACTCTTTTAACTTGAGCAACAAGCTGAGCTAATCAAATTTCAAAATTCACTTCTGCCTAGTGATAGAGGTGGGGAATGTCTAAATAGTTATATTAGAGAAAAAATTATATAGGCCTAATCATATAATGCTACAGTGCTCTTTGTTCATGTACCTATCCTATATAAACTGTTGTAATATTTTTGCTGGTGGGTTTTCTCTGTGATTTGTGTGAGATGAATGAATAAAGCATATCAAAGGCATTGTCTGGAGCCTTGTCTGGTTACTGCAGCGCAGCAGATTAATGAGGCAATAGAGATCTGCTGCATCTGAAATCACATACTTTCCTACTATATAGCAGGTGAAAAACAGTAGGCTATGTGAAAAGAGTAGTATGTTTGAATTCACAGTATTCATATAACAGAAGGCAAAAAGTATCCAGATGACTTACTACTTCCAACAAGATTTTGAGGGTGCATCTGATGAACTCTTTACTATCTCTAATGAGGCTTTAAATATTAAACCTGCATCTTTGTATTAAATCATTTTGTCTTTTTAAATCATTTGAAATTATAATTTTCATCGTCAGAGCTACTTTACTAATTCCATAAGGAGCAACTTGCATGTATCTTGTGTATACTCCCATACTGAATTTGGTTGGTTGTCCTAGCGTTAATTTAGTTAACGAAGACTATGACGAAAAATGTTTGTTGACGAGCTTTTTTCCCATGACGAAGACGAGACGATAATAAGGTCAATAAACGATAACTATGACTCTATATCAACATGCAATTTCGTTGACGAAATAAGAAGAGACTAAAATGAATTAAAAAAAAAAAAAAAGCTTTACCAAAAACTTACTAAAATGTACATTTGAGTAAGACTAAGACAAACTTAAAAATGGCTGCCAAAATGAATACTGTACGGTTAATTAATAATAATCTTAAATGCTAAAATGTCAAGTTTTCATTGACTAAAACTAGACTAAAATACTCTAGATTTTCTTGGACTAAAACTAGACTAAAATGTTGAGACTTTTACCCCGTTTCACAGACAAGGCTTAAAGGAACACTCCACTATTTTTGAAAATAGGTTCATTTTCCAACTCCCGTAGAGTTAAACAGTTGAGTTTTACCGTTTTCGAATCCATTCAGCGGATCTCCAGGTCTGGCGGTAGCACTTTTAGCTGTAGCTTAGCATAGATAATTGAATCTGATTAGACCGTTAGCATCTCGCTCAAAAATGACCAAAGAGTTTCTATATTTTTCCTATTTAAAACTTGACTCTTCTGTAGTTACATCGTGTACTAAGACCGACGGAAAATAAAAAGTTTCGATTTTCTAGGCCAATATGGCTAGGAACTATACTCTCATTCCGGCGTAATAATCAAGGAACTTTGCTGCCGTACTATGGGTGCAGCAGGCTCAATGATATTACGCAGCGCCTGAAAATAGACTTATTGGAAGTTACCTATAGCTGGGGACTATTTTTAAGCGCTGCGTAATATCATTACCCCCCCTCCCTAAAAATAGAATTACAAACCACGCTGTGTATTGTAAATTATATAATGATATATACTTAAAATAACTGTTTAAGTAGTAAAACGATATAAATGCAAATGGGGCAAAAAAAAGTTTTAAGTTTAAAAACATTTTCCCCCAGTCTCACAGACACGGCTTAAGCCTAGTCCTACACAAAAATGCATGTCTGTTCTGTTTTAACTGTATAAGAAACTTGCACTGACATATCTTAAAATATGTTAGTACTATTGATTTGTCACAAGTCGCATTCGGAAGGAGTGCTCTCTGGTTGAGATCATAGGGCACTCCAGCCGGTTGGTGTGACCGCACCTATTTTATTTAAAGGGGTCATATGATGCTTTTTTAAAGATCATTATTTTGTGTATTTGGTGTAACAGAATATGTTGACATGTTTTAATGTTCAAAAAACACATTATTTTTCAAATACTGTACATTATTGTAGGTCCTCTATGCCCCGCCTCTCTCAAACGCTTAGTTTTCTACAAAGCCCCCTCCTTTGACAAGCGCAGTCTGCTCTGATTGGCCAGCTGACCCAGTGCATTGTGATTGGCCGAACACCGCAAGCACTCGTCGGAAATGTAACGCCCCTTACCATAATCGCGAGCTTCATCTTTCAAAATAAATGTAAAGACAGAGCCCAAAAGGGGAACAGAGTCGCGTGACAGACACAGTGATGAAGCTGGTATGTGTTTGCAGTACACAAGCCACGGTTAAGACAGCTGACTCCACTGTGATGTGACCCCCTCTCTCTCTCTCTCTCTCTTTCTCTCTCTCGCTCGCTCGCGGTCTCTCTCTCTCTCTCTCTCTCTCTCTCTCTCTCTCTCTCTCTCGCTCGCTCGCGCTCTCTCTCTCTCTCTCGCCAGAATTACCTCCTCTCCTAGGTTCACGAAACGGTCGTCCATAAAATGCATTGCTGTTCTGTTGTAAGTAATCTTAAAGATTCCTAAATGCATCTACTTTCGTAAGGCCAAATAAAGTGCTTTTGCTTTCGCACTTAAACACACAGCGTCTCCCTGACATGTTGCTTCAACACTAACTGCGGTTACTTGAAACCACGCCTTCTTTCTTTGCTTGCACATTTGGGCGCATTATGCAAATATTTCCACATGGTGAGGTAGATATGTGGGGGCGTGTTAGAACGAGCCGTTTTAGGGGGGCGTGGCAGAGTCTTAACTTTGATAAAGAATATCTCTTTGGTTTTGAGACTTTAGTCTTTGCAACTTCAGGGATCTTATCTATGCACAATCAGCTTGTAACACTCCAAAGAGAAAGGAAAACTTGAAATCGCATCATATGACCCCTTTAAAGAGTTCCATAAGAAGCTAAAACCTCGTTACAATGTGGCAAAATAAAATAAACAAATGGTGTCACTCACAGCTTATTCTGTAGTCAAACATTGGCTTTAGATATTAACTTCCGCTTGTTTGTACTGTAAATCATTCTGATTATCTTTGTACTTTCGTTATTTTTTTGCACGTGACACGTTTTACCCAATAACTAGGTTGATTTCTTTTGATCTCTTTTTGTTTAATAAAAGGCATACAGCATATTGCATATAGCCTATCTTCTGTAAGTCATATAGATGAACAGATATGTTGATCCATCAGCAAAATATAGTTTACATATTCCCTATGAACATAAACTGTTTTGCTAATAGATGAACCCCGTTTTACACATGATTATCTGCAATACATAGGCCTACAGACAAATATTTTCTTTATTTTTTTTTGTGTTAGTTAGCTGTAATTTTTAGTTATTTTTAACCTAATCAAAATAACCCAACTGCAGTTTGATTGAGATTAATTGGAATGCACAATGAAAAAACATCATTTTTGAGAATTTGAGTTAACTTTTTTTTTTTTTGCAAATGAACTCTTCAAATATATATACAAACAAAGTTTTGTCCTCAAGCTGTACACAAAAGTAGAATAATTAGCATTTGAATGGGAAAGAGACACTTTCACTCATTCTAAGGAAAGTCTTTATTGGTCAATGTACAGAAAGTGCTGCAGTGACCATCAAAGAAGTTAAACAAAAACCCTTTACAAAACAAAAGGAGAGAAACATATACAAAAGAATAGTCTTACATGATTTTACAGGGTCAATCTTTTTAAAAGTTTCTTTTTTGTTTCTGTTCTATAACACACACGGTAAAAAGGACTAGTGAAATATAGGACTGAAAGGTGTGGAAGGTGGACGGAGGGGGAACGGGATGTCTCACAAGGCTGACATCACAAGCACGTTTTGGCTGATGGCATGAGAAATCCTAACCACTGCAACAGACATTACATGAAACCCAATGCACATATTCATAAATGCACGTCAAGGGGAGAAAAAATTAAATATCATCTACAGTTGCTCTGGTTTTACATAAACCTCTCTTCTATATGAAAACAAAACACAGTCAAAAGCCTTTTTTTTTTTTTTTTGCTTTTGTCTGTAGTTTACTTACATGTCAATTTCATTTCTTTTCCTGAAAGATTTAATTGAATTGTACACTGTGGGGAGGTTAGTAAAGACCTTCACAATATACCAAAATAGCTCCAGGCTAAAACCATTGAACAATTTTCTTCTATTTTCTTTCCTTTAATAGTTTAAAAGTGTCTTTGTCTACAGAGACTCAGACAAATCTATTTGAGGTGAAGTGAGGGAGAACCCATCCGCAGTTGAGGTGAGGACACCATGAACAATGAAAGAGAGATGAACACAGACAGAGAGAGGAGGAGGAGGAAACTTCCTCTTCAGCAAGCAAGTGTGGACACAAACAGGCTGTGTGAGGGATGCAGGAGGACGTGAGGAATCTGAGTCACCATTCAACTACTCTACAGTTCCCTATTTACAGATGACAGGCATATAAAAATGTACAGACACACTTCCTCCTATCTTACCACAGAGAAATCCCCCCCCCAAAAAAACTAAAAAATGATTTTTTTTTTCATGTTATCTCCTTACTATATAACTTTTGCTGAAAGAGAACCATCTCAAAATCTCTCTGAGGATCTAAAATAAACCTATTTGCTAGATTTCAAATGAAGAAAATATCATTATTGTATATATTTTCATTGCAAAAAACAACTTTTGGGTATTTACTATTGCAAATCAATGCAATATTCAATGCTACTCTGAAGACAACAAATGGTGAAGGCATAGCCACACTGTCAAATATTAGTTTAGTATTTCAGAAAGGAAGAAAGCATCATGATGTTAGACTCTAATCTGATTAATCGACAGACAAAAAAAAACAAAACAGTTTATGTAAATAAAAAACATCCCAGGGGTGTTGATTCACAATTAATTGCAAATTATCTGTGTCAAATTATCTTTACTTTTTGTGGATCTATTGAGACACTGCAGCTTTATACTACTGAAGTACATACAGGCTTTGCAGGACTGAGGGGTGCAATTCCCAATATTGACCAGCAGGATGCTTTTTGTGGGTGTAGGAAAGAGTCAAAATCAGGCTGATGTGTGACAGCTTTTCAGGCAATAAATTCTGGCTTCTGTAAGTGTGAAAGGGCATTAAATGCGAGTGTTTTATGTATGCATGTGTACGTCTGTATGTGTGTGTGCACAAGTCTATGTCTGCATGTGAATCTTGCTTGTGTGAAGGTGTATGCACATATGTATGTGTGTGTGTGTGTTTTAATAGGGTAACGTAGACGGGTCCCACTCCAGCTTTCCTTTCACTCTTCCCTTCTGGATGCTAGCCTCCTCCTCTTCATCACTGTCCTCAGATTCAGCACTAGAGAGCTCTCCTGCCAGTTCATCCTCCTCTTCGTCTTCACCCTCCTCTTTCTCTGGCTCCTCCTCCCTCACCTCCTCAGCAATCTGAGCCCCATCAATGCCCTACAACCAACAACAGAATGATGCTATATAGACCATCTTCATGATGAAAAGGTAAAACTCCACACATTATAGAGCAGAGTTGTTATTGTTAAAGGAATAGTTAATCAAAATATGAAAATTCTGTCATCATTTATTCACCCTCAGGTTGTTCCAAACCTGCATGAGCTTCTTTCTTCTGATGAACACAAAAGAAGATCTTTTAAAGATCCAATGGTAGCCATTGACTTTGAAAGTATTTGGCTACCATCAACTGTTTGGTTACTAACATTCTTCAAAATATTTTGTTTTGTGTGTGTTCAGAAGAAAAATGATGCTTTCGACTGTATAATACATTCATTCAAAACTCACAACCTAGAGCAGGGATGGCTAACATCGGTCCTGGAGAGCCGCAGTCCTGCAGAGTTTTGCTCCATCCCTAATCAAACACACCTGAACAAGTAAATCAAGGTCTAAGGGTTACTAGAAAGCTACAGGCAGGCGAGTTTTTATCAAGGTTGGAGCAAAGCTCTGCAGGACTGTGGCTCTCCAGGACCGATGTTGGCCACCCCCCGGACCTAGAGTTTCAAAGCAGTTTCCCCAACACTGGTCTTTACCATTAAGGCACATACTGACCTCCATGGGATTAACAGTGATGTTAAGATTGGAGTTGTCCCAGTCCATCTCTGGATCTTTTCTTCCCTCTTCGTCCTCTTTTGAACCGTCCTGGTGGGTGGTGTGGATGCGGTAGATGCCCAAGACCACAATGACCACCAGAGTGGCAATGCACATTACAATTACCACAGTCGCAGCAGGAGGGGTACCTAATGACACATGGGTGAAGACATACACACATTTTTTATTTTATCTTGTTCAACCAAACTGCAAAGTTGTGGCATGTTACTGTACAAAGGGGAATTTTAAATCCAGATTTGATAAAACATGTTCAAAGCAGTTGAATTCTATTATTATTTCATTAAGTTGATACAAACCATTAAAATTGTTATTGTGATTAATAATAATAATAATGTAATTATTTACTGATCATTGTCTTATATCATACTGATGTTGCCAGAGTTTCATACAAGTAAGAATTCCAACATCCTTTCCATGTTAGAGGCATATTTTCCAGTTTTTTCTCAACCAACACCTTGAGACGTGCACAAGTCTCTTATACTCACCAAGGCTGCATTTATTTGGATTATTTATGTGAAAAATACAGTACAAATAGTAATATTGTGGAATAAAATAAAATAAAATATGAATATTATTTACAATTTAAATATATTTTAAAATCTAATTTATTCCTGTGATGCAAAGCTGAATTTTCAGCAGTCATTACTCCAGTCTTCAGTGTCACATGATCCTTCAGAAATCATTCTAATATGCTGATTTGCTGCTCAAGAAACATTTCTTATCAATGTTGAAAACAGTTGCACTTCATAATATTTTTTGAGATAGATAAAAAAAAGTTTACATTATAAATGAATGAATGAATGAATGAGGTATTTATATAGCGCTTTATTGTGTATTGCTGTACACCCAAAGCGCTTTACAATCATATGAGGGGGGTCTCTCCTCAACCACACACCAACTAAATACTGTACCTTTGGTCATGTATACAATACTGTACTGTACCTGCTGATCATTTTAATGTGTCCTTGCTGAATAAAACTATTAATTTCCTTAAGAAACCCTTTTGAACAGTATATAGAGAGAAACAGAAAGAGACGGAGAGAGATTTATGGGTGTTTTAGTCACCCTGCTTTACTTTTAACTGTAGTAAAATAACTGGAATGCATGACCTTGAGTCACTTATTGCTCTAGTCTCTCTATCCTGCAATTATGTATATTCATAGTATTGCTATGACTCACTCAGCCATACAGAAATCGATACAATCCTGGATTACTGTCGTTTAGAGTGTTTCTAAGGGAGGTCTGTGAGGTGAAGCTTATTTAGCCGTGCTGACAGCGGAAGACAGTTTCACACAGTTCACTTTAAGAACAGTGTCGTTTACTGAGACCTTGCAGTCAGCAAGAGCAGGATTGGGAGCATGAGGTCACAGTGCCACCTGCTGTTTTTCCATGTCTCTCCTAAAGCAGCATGTCTCGCATCCTGTCATCTCTCTACCTCTTTCTTTCTTCAGTCCAGAGAGCAGAATGCTCCATCTCGCTGCAGTCAGCTGTGCTCTGTGCGCCCTTGGGGAGATCGCTGGTGTCCCTGGTGTGTGTGTGAGCTGGTAGAGTAAGTGTAATTTCCCAAGCTTCTTCAAACCAACAATACGGTCTCAAGAGCCTGTCGTCCGCTTAGACCAGTGTGCGGGTTTTGTACGTGCATGTGTGTGAATATTTGCTGTAATCTCCCATGAATAGTTTTTGTGACACATTTACTGTCCTTTTAAAGCCACTGGTTTACAATTCAATTAGATGGTTTAACAAAGGAACAACACATTATCAGAAGATAAAGCAACTAATTTTCATTTTCAACACAGTAGTATCATACAGGGTAAAATCACTGCATGACCAGGATTGAATGAACTTATTAACTTATTAAGAGGCATCTTGGCTGACTTTACCTGAGATGTGATCAGAGTTGACAGTATGAACCACCAGTGGATGATGCACCGGTCTCATGAACTGGGATTGGACAGCCATGTGATTGACATGCTCCACGGCCTCTGAGCTGCGCACTATTCCAATCTGAGAGGCGGGACAAACAGAAAATAGTTCAGAGAGACAACCGGGAGAATGAAAATCGAAATGTTTTGAATCCATAACATTATGGCCAGGTTAAGAGATTTCAGCAAAGCTTTGTTGCATTCTAATAAAAAAAAATATATATATATATATTTTATTTTATTTATTTATTTTTTTTTTGGTTAAGCTAGTTATAATAACTCCAGACAAATGCTCTAAAACTGTAACTTTGTCATTTTAACATGTGAAATAAGTTTTAGTAAATTACATTGTCATTTTTTTTTTTTTAATGTTGCTATTCATTTAGGTTTAACTTTTATTTTTAGTTCAGTTTTTATTTATGTATAGTAGATTTCTAATTTTTTGTTTTGCTTAGTCTAGTATTTATATTTTATTTCAGGTTCATTTTAGTGAATTCAAATGTTTTTAATAGTTTTAGTTATACATTTAGTTAACGATAATAACAAATAACAATATAACGATTAACGGCGCATATTTCCCATGTTTAACTTGACAAAAGCAGATGCAGTTAGTGTTTTGAAGGTCTGTTTCGGTATCAGAGTAAGACATGCGGGTCAAGCAAGTTTGAGACGGGCCTGGGTATACAGGTGCATCTCAATAAATTAGAATGTCGTGGAAAAGTTCATATATTATAAATATAAAAATATAAATTCATTAATATGAATTCATTATAAATATAATAATAACATTATACTGTATATAAAAATACTATACAACTGAATTTATAATAATGATCCTATTCAATACTGTATTTATTACAGTATAACTACAGTATAGTCATAAAATCCCCCATTTAAAGCCCCCAGATTTAAATCTGTAAATTTTAGGATATTGTACACTGCACTTAATTTTTTGAAGTACTGTGTCATGGTAGCTGGTTTTGTCTCAAGTGTTCCCACTGATGCAGACCAATTTCCCCTAATTTACTTGGTGTAATCTGTACAATCATTCAGAAAGACTGATGAGCCATTATTTAAATAGGCTACCGTTTTATTACTGCCTGGCTTATTATTGCACTATCATGAATTTTAGATTTATCCTCTCCTAAAAGTTTCAAAAAACCAAAGACTGTGGTTGATCACTTTACATGTCCGTCAGGACGGTGTCTTTCTGTCCTAATGGCCAGTTCTTAATCAGAAATCAAGAGTCAAAAGTGCACAGCTAACTTTTAAGTACTAAGTCCAAAAGTGCAAAAAGCTGAAAGAAGAGCAGGAATTGAAAGAGGGGATAAAGTGAATGGATGATAAAAAAAAGCCCAGTATGAAGGCAGTCTCTGACCTCAAAGTTGAACTCATTGCTTGTGTAGCGTCCATTCAGTTCAGAGCAACTGAGCCGGAACCTTCTCTCAGACAGACCGCCAGGCTTCCAGTTACGGTATCTCACCTGCCTGATGGCCTGTTCATAATGCGCCATGGAGTCCACACCTGAGACCAAAGAAAGACCAGTGTCAGGAACTCGGTCTACTCAGACAAAAGAGCTACAGAGGCCTGGGAGAGACTCAACATGGAGTCCCTGAACAAGTATGAGGTCTTAGTCCTTCTCTAATAACTCTCCAACCACTTTATGAAATGTCACAGTGATTTGAATTTGCCAAATTTGAAAGCCAAATGTACAGTATGATTGATAGAGGCAGCGATCTGTGCAAGAGTCTGAGCAGGATCTGGGTTAAAGGCTTTTGAGCACAATTGAGAGTGACTTTTAAAGATCAAAACTTTTTTCAAATTCTTTAAATGGATTTATATCACTCTTTTGCATTTAATGACAGTGGATGGGGATTTGGGTTGCCAAAATGAAAACGAAAAAAAAAAATAAAAAAAAAAATAAACGCCACCCACAAGATTTATTGTATACACTACTGTTCTAAATTTTCGGGTCAGTAATTTTTTTTAAACAGAAAAGTAATACTTTTAATTGGTAAAATTCATTCAATTGATCAAAACTATTTAAAATAAAAGCTGTTCTCTTTAACTTTCTATTAATCAAAGAATCCTGAAAAAATGTATCTCAGTTTCCAAAAAAATATTAAGCAGCAGAACGGTTTTCAGCATTGATGATAATAATAATAAGAAATGTTTCTTGAGCACCAAATCTGCATATTAAAATGATTTCTGAAGGATCATATGACATTGAAGATGAGAGTAACGATTGCTGAAAATTCAGCTTTGCTTTCACAGGAATAAATTACACTTGATTAATTACACTAAAATGTATTCAAATATATAACAGTTATTTAAAAATTTAATAATATTTCACAATATTATTGTTTTCACTGTATTTTTGATTAAATAAATGCAGCCTTGGTGAGTATAAATGACTTCTTTCAAAAACATTAAAAATCTTACTGTCCCCAAAGTTTTGAACTGTAATGTATAACAAATAATCTAAAGCCATAAAATAGCTTTGCGTAATTGAAAACAGATAGAAATGTAAATCACATAATATGTAAATGTCAGTAACAGAGTCACTGTACAAATGGATACAGATAGAAAAAAATTCTCAGTGAATGGGGTTAAAATGTCAGTCTGTTCCTCACACAAATCTATGGTTTGGCTTCAGAAGACTTATATGACACACACGTCAAATGGAGATCTTTTATTGCTTTTATTGTGCTTTTTTTTTTGTCATGTTGGAGCATGGTCCCCATTCACTGTCACATGCTTCAACTCGTCTCCCTTTGTGTTCTACAGATGTGTAAATGATGACAGATTTCTCACTTTTGGGTTGATTGCATGAACACAAGGAATACAATCAATGTAATACAATCAATGTCATGTTGCAGAAGTTGAACATCTACAGATACATTAAAGATCTAGATTTAAATATGTTCTACATGTAGAACTTATGTAAAAATGAA
Source organism: Sinocyclocheilus rhinocerous (assembly GCF_001515625.1). Taxonomy (NCBI): domain Eukaryota; kingdom Metazoa; phylum Chordata; class Actinopteri; order Cypriniformes; family Cyprinidae; genus Sinocyclocheilus; species Sinocyclocheilus rhinocerous. Next base: position 481,031 of record NW_015645540.1, read on the forward strand.
GCAATGGGAAGATAGAAAGTAATAAGCTGTGGATAAGCAATAAATGAAAGGGTCACTGCAAAGTAGAGTGAAAAAGAGATTATGAGAAACATTCTAGCAGCAGATGGCTGTATAGTAGATCGAGACATGTGGTCGACCATACCGTAGATGGAGATGCCAGAGGTAGAGTTGGTGGCATCCAGATGTTTGCCCAAGAGAGAGCTGTGGTGGATCTCCAGACTTTCCCGCTCCGGTTCCAGCTCCTCTCCGATCACCAGCACATCACAATAATCCAGGTTATGCATCAACTCCAGCACACCAGGCCTCCGGACTACACACACAAACACACACACACACACACAGTTACACAAGGACAAATACGCAGTAGCAAATATATGACCTCCTGCCGTATCCACAAACAACCATTGATTGTGTATGAATTTAATTTAGATGATTTATTGTTTCACTACTCCTGGCTCTCAATTCGATAAAAGAAGCCGGACACATTTGTTGAACTTTAAATGAAAAAGGACACTAATAAAAAACAATTGACTTAAGGTCAGTGTCAGTGTAATAACCAGCAGAAGGCATTTATAATCTTGATGATAATAGACTAAACCATTATTTAAAAAAAAAAAACAACATGCTGGGAAGAATCCGTGGGAAGCAAATTCAGTAAATATTCTAAAACGTTTATACGATTACATTACAGGCAAAATGTGCAACTGTGGCACCTCTGAAATAGATGAATGCAAAGCAGTGAGATTGTTAATATATGAGCTGTGAAAGTGAGTCATCTATCACCTATGCTGAGGGTGGCGTCAGTCTTGGTGACGGTACTAATGATGTGTATGTCCTTGAACAGGTCCACCCCGACAGGGGCCCGGAGCTGAGCCGCGGGCCAAACCAGCCGCTCCACTCCAGCAATGGTGATCCGAGGTTCACTGGGCGGCAGCACCATCACCATCGCTTTGATGTCAGGAATGGAGATGCACGTATCTTCACCAAAACACCTACAAAATTGCAAAATAGAAAGGAAGGAAACAAGAGACTTATTCGGTGTAACACTGGAGGTGTAGAACTGATGCAAGGGCCACAGACTGACACGAAAATAACTATTTTAAAACAGTTTCAGCTCTGATGGGATAAGTCGTGTACAAAACGTCTGTTTCTGTCCTGTCTACGCCATTCTGGAAATTGCTTTTAGGCAAATTTTACACCAACAATACTTTTGGGCAGAGTTTTTCCCATGTTTATGACGGAATGAGACCAGAACTAGTAACATGTTTGGACACGCCTACTCATTGTGATTTTCATCATCAGAAACATTCATCCAGATGTGTCCAAAGTTTTGACTTTGTGTACATATGAATAAAGACATAAAATAAAGATAAAAATGAGCAAACAAATTAGGAAATACATAGTAAATACTTTTTTACAAGGATAATATTTTTTGCAACACCAACCAACACAAACCAACATTGTAAGTAGTACATGAAAAGTTTAAATTAATTAAAATGAAAGCAATTAAAATTTAAATTAAGGAAATGCATAAAATAAAATAGAATAAAATAAAATAAAATAAAATGTAGGCAAATGCATAAAGGTCATTTTGGCTTCCTTTACGGAGACTCGTGTTAAAAATACGAAAGTGTTTGTTTTTTCCCCCTAAACCTATGATTAACAAATTATTATGTAAATTACATTGTTGAGGCTCACATACAAGATTCATAAAGAATACATGAAATATCAAGGAATTAAGTAAGTTATTTAAAAATGTCCCCCCTTTATGCAGACAAACACACTTTAACACTGCAAATAATTAAACACTCTTGCTTCCCAAAATAAAGTCTGTATCTCACTTTGAGTAAGAGCCCATAAAAATGCACTGACACTCACAAAGTCTCTTTTTCAAGTGAGTGTTTGGACAGTTGATGACAATAGTATCTAACTTTTGTTTCAGACTGTCATCGTCACCTTCAGCACATGTCGCACCTCACAGGTGAAATCAATCATGGGACCAATTAATGATGCCGAAACATAGTTAGTTTTAAAGCAACGAGTCGACAAAAAATATTTGCGAGAACAAGAGCAGTGTGCTCAGTTTGGTGCCACCTCCTCCTGATGCCAGCTGAAGAGGTTGGTATGGCAGTCAGAAGCCGTGTTGATTAAGACTGAGGTGCTGAAGCGTGGACTGCAACAGACTCGCACACAGACCTGCTAGGGAAATTGGAGTCTCTCCAGCTTAATTACAGCTAGTATGCGAGGAGAAAGGGGGAAATGAAGTGTCTAAGGATTAACAGGCCTCCCTTTCGCACGATGCACCCAGTAATTACTCTTTTTCAAGGGTGAGCCCTAAAGAGCATTCATTGGTTTACTAATTCATTTATATACTTGCCTGCTAATTAAGAACTATCTATTTGTTCAAGACAACAATGCGCTTTCTGCCACCATCTCGGGCGGAGTGATGCTTAGTTGCGCTCGAGCGATGGTGCACTATCTCCCTCAGGTAATTTCTCTGTGCGGCTCACCTAAACGCTCTCCCTCAAGTCGCCACGGAGAATGGCCTTGAATGAGAAGGAAGGGGAGCACAAAATTGTGTGGAACCAACAAAACAATTACGTCTAATGACTGCAGTAAAAATAATGGTGGAAAGTTTGTGATGTGTTAAAGTGGCTCCCTTCGGTCGACTTGAGCTACATACTAAAAGAAAACAGTCGAGAGCACACTCACTCATTAAAAAGGCTTTGTGAAAAAGGCCAACAATCTTGCTTTATTTACAGGGCTGATTTAAGGATATTGGGAGCTGGTCTAAGCCAGACTACCGCTATTACAAGAGCTACGGCTCACTCCACTATCGACCAGGGAAGTCTGTTCTTATTTAGGCAATCCTCTTCACCAGTGCACACTAGACAAGTGTAGAAGCCTCTCTCTTCTTTTCATTCTCTCCCACTCTCACTTTCTTCACGCTAAAGTTTCATTTGGATACGTATTAGCCATGTGCGATTGGATCCAATAGGTTTCATTAGACTGCTGTCAGATGACATGATCCTTTCACCCTTGACAATCAAATAAGCGTCTCAAAAGAGAAAAGGACACCCACAAAACCTTGGGAATTTAGCTAGCAGTTTCAGAAGTGCTGCATTTTCATTTTTTTAAAGAAAAAATAATGGTAAAAGTGTAATATTGTGAAATATGATTGCAATTACAAATAATTGTTTTCTATTGCAATATATTTTAACATTTATTTCTGAGATGACAGAGCTGAATTTTCAAAAGCCATTACTCCAGTCTTCAGTGTCACATGATCCTTAAGAAATCATTATAATATGTTTGTTTGGTGCTGAAGAAACATTGTTGAAAACGGTTAATATTTTTGTGGAAACCATGATATTTCTTTTCAGGATTCTTGGATGAATAGAACGTTCAAAAGAAGAGCATTTCTATGAATATTTCCACCCTCTGCCAGCTGTAGCGACAACAATGTCTCATAAACAATGCAGGTGTTTTGTAGTTGAATGTAAAAGTGAACATAAGAGTTTTCATTTTCTCTCGACATCAGAGCCACTGAGGACGCAGTGGATTAGTTTTGTTTTTGATGGTAACGCACCACCGAATACACCTAAATTTGTTTATGTCTGTGCAAATCATTTTACTCCATGTTAAAAAAAAGTTTTGTCTTTTTTTTTCTCCAAAAAAAATAAATAATAATTTCTCCATACTACTTTTTGAACGAGAGACAATTCAAGGCAGGTTTTGCTAAAAGGTTAAAGCTCAAGGATGGATCAGTACCCACTGTTCGTGATCCAGCTGCACCTCCAGAAGAAGTCTCACACTTTTTATTTTTATGACTATTTGCAAATTGTCACGGAAGAGAGGGGTGGGGGTGAGCAGTAGCTCATTAGCATTTAAAAACCGAAACGGGTTGCTGTGAACAGAGCTGTTTTTGACAATGTAAAAAGGGTGTTGTTTTACATGACCATTGAGGAATTTTAACCAAAGTATGTTGCAGACATTTCATGAAGACCCTAAAGAACCATAGCAACTTGTGGAAAATGGGCATCCGATGTCCCCTTTAATTATCAGTTTAGATCTCTCTCTGGTATGCTGCAACAGAAACCATATTTAAAAAAAAAAGTTGTGGAAAAGCTATCCAGCTCAACAACTGAGCTATTGTAGGCATTTAAATCCGCAGCTTGAATCACAATTATTTATTAGAGGAGTGTGAAATCTACAAAATAAATAACTTCTGTTCATGAAAGGGAGTCCAGGTGGTGATCAATAAACAAGAACCATCGAACCATCATCTTCCCCAATTATTGACCTGAAGTGCTTGATAGTAAAGCCTCTGTGCATTTTATTGTGTGAGAGGATGGTGGCGACAAGACGAGAGAGATATACAGTGAGAGAAAAGAGATAAAAGAATGTAAGATCACCATTAAAATGAGACAAGAAGTAACCCCTGTAAAGTCTTAATATATTATCACATTGCTTTAGATGTCACATTAACAGCTGGAAGTCCTGCTCTGCACCATTTTTTGCTCTGCTGTGGGGTAACAGTAGTGTGTTATTCTACAATATACTGCAATATGTTGTGGTAGTTCACCCAAAAATAAAAAATTCTGTCATCATTTACTCACCCTCATGTTGTTCCAAATCTATATGGCTTTGTGTGAAACCCAAAATCAGATGTTTAGGCCAGATGTCCAGGCTGCTCTTTTCAATAAAATAAAAGTGGATCTGCTGTGGTCACATAGTTTAGAAAGTCAGTCATACAGGTTTGGGACAATAAATGATGGCATAATACTCATTTTTGTGTGATTTCCTTTAAGCTATGTATTGTGCAGAGCTGTGTTGTCACTCTCTGACCTGTGCTGTGTGACAGTATCTTTAATTGTGTTGTACTGTACTGCGGAGGCTGGCTTTCTGACACAGCAGATTTTATTTCATCATGGCCTTTCATGTTCTCTTCAGCTGGTCTCACTACAGTCATCACCACCAGCAGGCCTGTCCATTATCCACATAAACAAGAGCACTGCCAGAACACTACATGCTGCTGAAAATAACAGCTTCAGCCAAGTTGCTTTGCTATTAACTCTATAGCTCAAACACTACATGGCTCTTGCAATACCAAGGTCATGGGTTCAATTACTAGGGAATGCATGAACTGATAAATTGTATGTCTTAAATGTAATGTAATTTGAATAAAATTATCTGCCAAATGCATAAATGTAATGGTTATAAGCTGGTTTTAAGATGGTCTATTTGGTCTCCCAGCTTGTGAGCAGCTGGTTCAGGCAGTTTTAAGTGCCCAAAACCTCTCTTAAACTTGCAAACCAGATCAATTTGATGATTATTAATGACAATTGTTCTCATTTGAGAAATTTAATTTCAGAATTACTGCACTTTCACATAAGCACGAATCAAGAGAATGACAACCTAATATAAATTCCTAACTTATTATATTTATCATAGCTTATGCATTAACACACTCTTCACAAAAACTGGTAAAACCTTACCAGGCATCTCTTAAAAAACAGAAGTTTTTCTATTAAAACAACAATCGGCACCTTTTTGCAGTACAGAATGTGTGCATGGTTGCCAGGTTAGGTAGATTAAGTAAAACACTGGGCAGTAACCATTCATCTTTAGAGACTTAAGAGAAAAGTTTCAATCTGGTAACCCCAAGCGTGAAACCTTGTGAAGGCTTGTTACCATTATAACAGAAATGTCAAATGAAAAAAACTTTCAGGATAAATAACCAGAAGACAATTATGGTTAATTAATCAAGAGAAGCAGCAATCGTGATCCTGATTAAAATACAATTACTCATGCAGCCCTGGTATAAGCTGTATTTTTCAGTAGGGCTACACTTTGGAGAAAAAAACTATTTTATTTTCTCTTCACCTCTACTCAGTTTTGCTGGGGTAAGTTTCTTTGGGATATGTGGATATGAGTTTAGGGCACAGCCAGATTAGATACAGGTACTTGAGAGTCATGCAGTGTAAGACAGATGTTATCGGTAACCAGAGCAACCTCATCCCTTAGCTCTGTAGTATTGATCAGAGAAAACCTTCTGCTGCCGCTCATCCTTCACTCATAAACATCTAGCCTTGCTTTTATTAACAACACTTGCTTGTGAGATTAAAAAAAAATAAAATGATCACCACACATTCAAAGCACTTAACACTTTAAATGAACCCCAAAAATGCAAGCTAATTACACTTAATCATTCGCTCGAATATTTACTCCTATACTTAGTATTCATCCTGTAGAGATTTCATTGCAGCGTTATCAATCTATTAAAGTCTTTATGAGCTGATGTTGTTATGCTTGATGGGATGTTTTTGACTTTTAGTGCGGTACTCACTGGACTGTAGTGGTTATGTGGAGTTTGCGCAGACCGGGAGTGGGAAACTGCCGAGAGTTGATGTAGGAAACTTTTGTCATGGCTGTGTTGATGCTCTCCAAGTCATCTGCCTCCATGACCAGCACTGACTGAGCCGGGTTGAAGTGGAACTGAGAAGGATCAAGACAGTGTGAGAAAGAGCCAATTTTCATAATCGAGAGAGAGGAAAAAAAAAAACCTAAACGCAAAGGAGCAAATGACCGAGTCAACACATTTACATATAGATGAATAAATGATGGCTGGGAATGACTGACATCAAAGGAATCTCAAATATATTCAGATGATATTAAAGAGATGGACAAAGAATGGAATGCCTATAATCTTTCCAATGAAAGGCTTTCATATATGTATGTGTATGTGTGTGTGCGCATGTACCTTTATGCCTTTTCCCAGACTCTCAAGCGAGCTGATGTCCAGGCCTTCCTTGCAAGCCTGTAGGCAGGAGATCACCTTTTGAGTTGCAATCTTCCCAGGTCGGATAGTCAAGCCTGAGAGGCTTCCCCGGAAATACTGTGTGAACCTTGGAGTGGTCACCTCTCCTCCTGTAAACAAACACATTACAAATCATGCACACGCATACTTGCAGTCACTGGCAACAAAATATACTGTACAAAAGCAAAAGATATCTGGAAGCTAAGTGGCACTCTGTGTGTGTGTGTGTCAAAAAGTCAAAAACACTTTATCTGACACTATCCAGAGGTAGGAAGACAAGCCTGTCTACTGAAATGCCTCCATCTGCTAGGTGTTTAAAAAAAAATGTTTTTGTATTCTTTGCTGTCTATGATGATAATATATGGTAATATATCAAAACAGACTCTGATGGACCATCTACAAGAAATCAGTTCATTTATATATTCTATATATCATTTTGTATAAATATTTTATTATTATTTACAGTTTTTGCAATCGAGAATTACACTGATATTCCTCAGATTTTTCTGCTTAAATACAAATTTATGCAAATAATCCAGCTCAAAACATTTAAGTAGATTTTATTCAAAGTTTTCATAGATAATTTCATCCTTAAGTGTGACGTATGCTAGACTTCTCCAATCATTTAATCTGCTTAAACCCCGACTCTTTCTCACAACCATCTGCAAGCTCATATTCAGATCTGCCTGCATCCAATCAACAACTGATGAATAGAACCAAGTCGCCAATAACACATGCCTGTCGCCAATAACACATGCTGTTTTCCCTCCCATACATCCCTGACTGATGAGCTGGCAGATTTGGGCAGTCTAATAGCTCCAGATGCAGCAAATACTGTCACTCCTAAAGCCTCACAATGAGGGTCTGTGCTTCCAATGCTTAATTGCTTCTGTTTTTAAATTATTTAGTTGACAGATGTTATCAATTAAATGTTATTCCACAGATGAAACAGCAGAGGAACATTTGCATTCTCGTTCGTGCTCCCCCTAAAGGACAAAAGCGCTAATGAGACTGCAGTCCTCGCATGTCACGTCACATCTGTATCGATCATTAGCTGCATGACAGACAATAACAAGCAGAACACATCCTGAGCCCTGTGGAAAAGGCATGGCCATGACCTTACGTTTAGATTAGCACATCTGATTTCATATTTTAATAGAATAATAATTAAATAAAAAATATGACTAATATGAAAATAGTAATACTAATTAAAAATAGTCATATGTTACTGAGAAGAAGCAGCTCAGTAATGGCCTTATTTATCTCTCTTTACACATGCTTATTTTAGAGCAGTCTTTTAAAAACATTTTTCTTTGTTTTTATTTTTCTATGTTTTTAAGGAACAAGGAATGTGAATATTTTTAAGGATACTTTTATGCTCATTTATTTTTTACCAAATTATAACAGAATTTACACTTTTGGGGAAAATATTCCAAATGTTTTATTTCACACAATAACCCCCCCCCCCCCCCAAAAAACA